>NC_052058.2:4849548-5183826 GCF_903992535.2 Arvicola amphibius | reverse complement strand
GAGAGAGAGAGAGAGAGGAGAGAGAGAGAGAGAGAGAGAGGAGAGAGGAGAGAGAGAGAGAGAGAGAGAGAGAGAGAGAGAGAGAGAGAGAGAGAGAGAGGACCTGCACTGGGCTTCTGCAACCCCACCCCAGATCCCTGCATTCTCTTCCTTTATCCTGCTCAGTCAGTCTCAGCCAGACCTGTAGCTGGCTGTAAGGGACTGGGGTTCCGAAAGGCATGAGGGGTTAGGAGGTCTGCCTCTAGGGGCATGAACCTGTGGGCTTTGGGGACTTGAGCAGTCATTTGATGCAAATCACTTGTTCTTCCACCTCCCTCCTTCCAACACGATAGAGGCTGGACCTCGCCGTGTGCACCTTTGTACTCACCAGTAACAGCTGTTTACCAAAGACAATTTTACCTGCTCCCATACTGCAAATGGTTGACGCTTAATAACAGCCACGTTCGCTAAAGAGCGGCTTCATTTGTGTCTCTGTAAGCATGCATGACTACTGCAGCATTAAACCATCACATGATAAAAATTATCGCCGAAACAGGAAAGCAGCGGACGATACAAAGCCCAGTGGCTTTTCATATGTCCGACACTGTGCCAGGAATCGGTGGCCAGGCCCCCAAACTATGATCAGCCAGTTCCACCATGCTAAAATGAGTTTCCATCAATGCTGTGGCTGTCTTTGTTTTACCTCCGCTGATCCTGCTTCCCTGGGGAAGTAGAGGCAGCCTGGGTGTACCTAAGGATGGAGTGCTTTCAAGCAGCTGTCAAGAGTCTTTCCTCAGCAAATGGCACCATGGCATAGGTCACCAGGTTCATTAGCATGGCAGTGTTTCACCTCTGGCTACCCCCTGAAACATGTTCTCAACTTGCATTTCCTTCGAGGGCTGCACCTCTTCCCATTGCACCATCCTTCCCTGTTAGTCTGTCGGTTCTTACCAATGTGCAGCTGAAACTCAAGAGATGTTTCTAAAATAAAACCTTTGCTTGCTTTAAAACCTTTGCTTGCTTTAAAACCTACCCCTCTTGGTCGCATGTGTGTGTGCGCACGCGCGCACACGCACACGCACACACACCAGGGATGTTGAGCACTGTTATCCCTCTCCCCGTTTCCTAGCTCCTCTGTCCTCTCCCCCTGCCCTGCCCTACAAGCCCTGTCCAGAACGCCATGCTGTCTACACTCCGAGGCCCACGGCCCTGCCTTCCCTCTCTTCAGCTTGGAAGCCGCAGCCTCCCACCAGGGTTCTGTTTGCCAGCCCTGTACTGTACTTCATTAGGCAGCTCTATTTAATGGTTTCAACAAAAGCCATCATTTTAGCCCAACTGCCTCGACTAAATTAAAATTTCCAATCTCTGTTTTAGTGTTCTGCAACTGATGTATACATAAGCAAAAGCGGTCAACATCTGCCAGGGGGTTGGCTAAAAGTTCTGTAAAGACACACTCCGCATTTCTGAAGCACGTGCAAAGTAATAGCGCCCTTATCCCCCGGAGAGCTCTCAGGGCTCTGCTTCGCCATTTGCTCAGACACACTTTAGCTGCATACGAGCCATCCAGTTGATTCTCCCCTTGGTTCTCGTTTGGTCTGTAGTGTCATTTTGAGTAATTGGGGTATGGTAACTGATCAACTTACAGGTTTCTCATTGGCAGAAAGGGACTGTATTGGCACCAAGAAAGAATATGATGGGTCCTCCCGGTGTGTGAGCAAGTGTCCCTCTCTTGCACTTGGCTACCCGAGGCCATTAAGAAATAAGCTTAATAAAGCCTTCGAGTGTATACATCCTCGCTCTTCCCGGGGCAGAGGGAGGCACCTATAGGAGCAGCATGGCACACCAACCTGGGAAGGTGGTCAATGTACATATTTAGTCAGTGATCTGTGAAACTTTTTGAATTAGTTTTTAAAGCTTTGTTAAGACCAGAACGCACAGATGTTGAAAACAAGTTCAGCTGTAGCGACAGATGGTATTTGATTATGAAGCAGACTGTTCATATAATACAAAGATGCTGCTTCTGCCATACACAAGTAACTGCGGAGAATGCAGGCGAGCTTTTGGAAGGCAGGCAGTTCAAGGGGGCCTTTGTGCGGCAGTAACTCTCCCATTTTGCAGCAGTGCTAGAATTGGGATAATCCCGGACTCCCTTTTTAATCAGGGCCTCTCTCTCTGCTCTTCCCGACTCCACCTCCCTGGCCAGCCTTGTCCTTGCCGTCTCAAAGACACCTCTCTTTGCTCAGCAAACAGCCACCATTTCCTTTACAGCCTCGCCATTCGGGTTGGAGGCAGGCCTGGGCCAGGCAGTGTCGGGGAGGTTAAGGTCGGCGGTGTCCTCACAGTCTGTGTGGAAAGACCTGCCCTTAATGATTTGCTGTGACAAGTCAAGCTTCACTTTGCCATTTTCTTCTGGTGCTGGAGCCGAACCCAGATCCTTGAGCATCCTGAGTCAGTGCTCTACCACTGAGCTACACCCATGAGGTGTGAGCCTTTTCCATAGGGACCAGGATTATGACGTGGCTCCAAATGTGCTTTACCATGTGAGGCTGCCTCCTGAACATGGGCTGGACTGAGCTGCCTCTTCTGTAGAATGGGTGACAATAGCCCTGCTCATATGCATGCATGTCATGAAGACCCCATGAGATCCCGGGTTAACAAATGTCTTGAGTGATCTGAAGTGCTATTCCTAAGCATGTCACCATCACCATCAAGGAAATTGCCCTGTACCTTGGGGATTCTTAGTTGGAAATCCATCTCCCGTTATCCCCAGAGTCCCTAGGAGATGCTGTGGTCTCAGGATGCATGCTTACTGAAGGGTGAGAAGGACATGGCCCTAGCTGTGCCCTCCAGCCAATTATCTCATTTCTTTACACAGGGTTTTGGAGGCTCGGGCATGGAAAGGTTGGGGTGTTTCCCAGACCTTGGCTGATGGCTGTGTGTTGAAGGAAGGGGACAAGACTCAGAAATTAAACGGAAAATTTATCTGGCAGTGCGTCTCCTTCAGAACCCACACTGAAGTCTAGGTAAGTCATCAAGCTTTGTTTCTTTCTTTCTAATTTTTAAAAAAGATTTATTTTTAATTGTGGGTGTGTATGGCTTTCTGTAAGTATACACGCATAGCTTCAAGTGCCAGTGAAGGCCAGAAGGGGGCGTTGGATCCCCTGGTGCTAGAGTGACAGGCAGCTGTGAACCACCTGACACGGGTGTAGGAACTGAACTCAGGTCAAGGGAAGCAAGTGTCCTTTGCTTCTGAGCTGCCTCTTCAGCCCACCCATCCAGCTTTGTTTGCAAAGCCCTTGGGAAATGTTCTCACTTTCCTTTTTTTGGCATATTTGTGTGGTGGAGTGTGTCATGGTGGCACTGTGGGCAGGGATCTAGCGGGCGGGAACAGCCGTGCCAGCACAGCCCCATTCCTGAACAACTCACGAGCCCACCCCCTGCCTCCCACAATCCAAGTCTCTTGTTTTGAAGAGCTTGTAGTGTGCCAAGCAATATTTAACACACACAGAAGAGCAGTAGGAGACGAGGAAGGGGCTGCCATGCCAAGATGTACTGGAGGACAATCCCAGGGAGTGCTGGCCTTCACAGAGCTCTCCCGGGGAACGAGAAGTCTGGAAAGAGTAGAGTTCAGTCTGGAGTTAGATCTGGGGCATAGAGGACATTTTAGGTGCCTGCCTGGGGTGACAGGCCACCTCCTGAAAATACCTCCTTCATTCGTGTTATCCCCGGCGGTCTGCGGGCTAACAGATCGACCTAGCTCTGTTGAAGGTGATACTGATGTGCTAGTCAATGAGAACAAACCCCTGGGGTCTGCTTAGCTGATGAAAAAATAAATAAAAGAAAGGCGGATTGTGGTTCTCCCTCCACATCGCAGATGGAGGATGTAGTTCTTTGTCTCTCATGGAGAGCACTGGTGACATCTTTTGCTTGACCCTATCCAAAACAGGAATGCAAAGCCCCTCTTCAAAAATCATTAACGCTGTTTTGTTTCTCTTTTCCTTCCTTCTATCCTTCTCTTCTCTTCCCTTCCCTTCCCTTTTTTTCCTTTCTCTCCTGCCCCTCCTGTTGACAAAGTCATACTGAGCCAGACTGGCCTTGAACTTTACTAGTAGCCAGAGCTGACCTTGAACTTTTGAACCTCCTCCCTCACCTCTCAAGTGCTGGGATTCCAGGCGCCTACCTACCTGGTTCATACAGTGCTGGGGATTGAACTCAGGGTACTGTGTATGCTAGGCAAGCCCTGTGCTAACTGAGCTGCACCCCTGGTCCCTTAAATTAGTAAGGGTTTCAAGAGGGTGGCAACAGCAGCCCAGTTAAGATAGACTCTTAACGACAAGCTTCTCTTTCATGCAGCTGTCCCCCTGCATGGTGTGGGGCATGGGCCCAGATGTCTCTGATCAGCTCCCACCTGAATGTCTTCTGCACATAGGTATCCCCTGTGGTTTGAGAAGCAGTTTAGTGAACTTCAAGACACAGGCAGAGTCCCATGACAGGGTTGCAGCCGATGGTGACCACAAGCTCACTACAGAAAGTGCTGGAGGGGACAATGGGTTGGATAAGGAACCGTACATCCCAGGAGGTTCCAAATCCTCTCCCTAAAGAGGCGAATATATGTGCCTTGGAGATGGTGATGTGCACCCCAGGTTTGACTGGATGGATGTTAGACTGTGAGGTGACACTTGGGCAACTTAGAACCCTTGGTCAGGTGTGCACATGGCAGGTGGGGGGCAGGCGTTAGCGGATGAATCCACCAACTGCTCAGGATTTATGGAGCATGCACTCAGGGCTGCAGTGTGGGCGACCGAAGGACCAGGCTGCTATGTTTTCCTCTGATCCCGGAGGGAGAACATTTAAGTGGAAGTATCCAAGACCTGAGGAGGTACACAGATGCCACCAGATGTCTCTTTGGGTAAAGAAAATGGCTCCAGAAGAGGCTACGTTAACCCGCAAGCATGACAGCTAGCTGTGCCTTGGTGATTGGCAGAAACACTGTCTACTATGAAATTGGGGCCATTAGAGACCTGTGTGAAACGAGACAGGTTCGTGTGCAGAGGTGCAAGTGGGTAGGACTTTGGCTGTGACTCGGGCCCTGTCATCTGTACCTGGTCCTTCCTCTGGCACACTTTTAACGAGGACCACTCAGGCTTTTGCTCCCTCCCTCCACTTCCTGCACACCTTCTGCTCCCAGAGACAATCTATCTTTTAATGTTATTTTGTTTTTAAATCTTTACATGTATGGATGCTTTGCTTGCATTCATATCTGTGCCCCGTGTGCGTGTGGTCGGTGCATGTGGGGTCAGATCCCCTGGAACTGGAGTTACAGAGGTTTGCTAGCTTCCATATGGGTGCTGGGAATTGAACCCTGGTCCTCTGGAAGAACAACCAGTGCTATTAATGCTGAACCATCTCTCCAGCCCCAAGAGATACACTCTTTAAACCATTGCAGGTTTGGCAAATTGTTACATATACATAGAAAATCAATCTATATTATTTTACCTTCATATAGTAATAACTGCCACTTACTATATATTTGTCAAGCACCTGGCCTTATACTAAGATATATTGCCTTAGCAACCTGGTGATGAAGTGTTTGTGTTTTCTTTTTTAAGAACTTCATGCATGAGCGCTATATCTATCTACATTCTCTTACCCTTTCCTCCCATGACCCCCCGCCAATCTCACGATCTCCTCTTTAATTATCATCATTCAGTGTTTATATATACATATACATATACATATACATATACATATACACATACACATACACATACATATACATGCATACACACATTTATGTATAGCCTGCTCAGTCCATGTCGTGCTGCTCATTGTACAGGTGTCTAAGGCTGACCACATGGGCTTGGCCAACCTATGTGGGAACTTCCCGATGGAGGAGACTGATTATCCCTCTCTGAACAGCCATTGACCACCGATAGTTCTTTATCCTGGGGGTGAGACTATGTGGAATTTCCCCTGTCTGCATTGGCGTGTCAGCTGGCATTATTATGCTAGTCTTGTTCAGGCAACCATATTGTTGAGAGTCTATGGGTGCGTGTCCCTGTCATGTCTAGGGAACACGTCTATCAGAAGGCATCCAAGGCCTCTGCTTCTTTCCATCTTTCCTCTGTTTTTCCAGTGATTTCCCTGAACCTTAGGTAGAGGGTTATGTTGCAGATGTATTCTCTGAGATTGGGCACCCCCATCTGCATAGTATCTGTGTTTTAACCACCAGCGCGCCTCTTTAATAATCTTGTTGGAGATATTTTGAAACCTATTTCGGTTGTAATGAACCTGCATATGGTATGATGTTGGGTCATAGGTGCCACAGTAGAGAGAGAAGCTCACCTAGATGCTAAACCTTCATTTTCCAAAGGAGCAGAGGGGTGCAGCTTTCTTGGAAAAGACCAACACCCCTCTAGCTCCCTCCAGCTACTTTTTCCAAACACGCACAAGGTTAATGGGGGCTGGGAAAGGTTCCAGCTACTAAAGCCATCTTGCTCTTGCTGCCCACGAGAGCAGACAACCCACACACAGCGCAGGCCCTTTTGATTGTGGCTTGCTTAAGAACCCCAGGTCTGCCAGGCAGGAGTGTCTTAGGATCAAGGTCGGTACAGCAGCAAGCTCTCCCGTAGCACCAAGTGCAGACTCTCCAGCAAGACATTTCTTCAAGGTTTAAACGGTCTCCAAACAATTGCTCAGCCTCTGCTGATTAACCCCAGTGTAGCAAGGGCTTTGCTGAAGCATTTCTCTCCAAGCCGGACACAAAGGCTTTACTTACGGATCACTACCCCTGAGCCGCATGTACTGTGTTCTGGATCTAAGAGTAAAAGGTGGGAAGGTTGATTGGAACCCAGACCTGGCCTCTTCCAGAGTCCACAGCTGCACACAAGGGAAGTTTCTCTTTCTCTGATCCCGTTTAGCTTTTATACAGCTCACCATGCTACGGACAGATCATGGGCCTTCTCAACGCTTGAATTTTCCCTTCCCATTCTCTTTCCCCCAAAGGTTTGGGTAACTCTAACCCAAGGCATATTCAAATCCTTGCTACTGGCCTCCAGGCTATAGCCTCGGGGCTCACTAGTCTTCCTCCATGTGACACAGGTCTCGAGAAAGTTCAGGTTGGAAAGAGTTACTTTGGCCCACAGCTTCAGATGTTTTGTTTCCAGTGTGTTTAAGCCTGTGGCAAAGCTGCAGCATTAAGGCAGAAGGGCACAGTGGAAGGAAGCTGCTCACCCAAGGCAGCCAGGAAGCAGCAAGAGAAGGAGGAAAGGACCTTGGCATGACCCACTTCCTCCAGCCCGCCCCTGCCTCCTAATAAGACATTCTGCTATGAACTCATCAGTGGGTCGATCCTCTGAAAAAACTAGCTTTCTGGTAATCTGATTACCCTGCCTAATGATACTGGCTGGGGAGCCACACTGTCAATCCATGACCCTTCGGGACATTTTATACCCAAATCATAGCATTCCCTCATCCTTTGTTAGAATTTTGCTGTTCAGACACCTTCCTGTCTCCTGGGATGAGGTTCTCTGAGCTGGAGCCCTGTTAGCTCAGGGATTCTTCACCAGGGCAGCTGCTTGGCACCCACAATGCCTCAGTGGATACCACAGCTCCTATTACTTTTCTATGTCTTTGTAACAAACTAGCATGGGTTTAATGACATAGAACAGCAGCATTCTCCTGGGAGCAGGAGTCTGGTTCCCGAGGTTTCATGGGATGAGGTAAAGGTGTCAACCAGGGCTGCAGGCTCACTGTCCAAGTTATCCAATTGTTGGCAGAACCCAGTTCCTTCTGGCTGCAGGACTAACAGCTGTTTTCTGATTGGCTGATAGCAAGGGACCAGTTTCAGTGTTCAGAGGTTGCTTCCCGCTTGCTGTCTGGTGGCCGTTTTCTAACAGTTTCCAACAGGGTTGCCTTGTCAAGACCTACAAGGGGCTCACTCACCTGTCTATGTAACCAGGCAAGGAATGCTCAAGATCGTATCTATTTTGGTTAATTCATAGCTTCCTTAAAGTCCTTGATTTTATATCTGCAGATACCTTTGCTTTTACTGTATAATGTGGCATAGCCAGGGCATTATCTTTAATCAAAGTAAGAAGTCTACACAAAACATACGTACCAGCAAATGGAAACACTGAACCCGTTTGAGCCTGCAGACTGTCCAGGCTGAGCATAGTGGAGCTTTCTCGGCACATAGAGGTCCCCAAGATTTTAACCTGGTATCTTTCTTTGTGTGTGCTCACATACATGTGCATATGTGTGCGTGTATGTGCATGCGTATGTGCACATGTGTGTGTGCATGCATGTGTGGTATGCCTGTACATGTGTGTGTGTGTGTGTGTGTTCATGTGTGAGTGGGTACATGTGGAGGCCAGAGGCCAACACTGGGTGTCATTCCTCAGCAGCTGTCCATCTGTCTTTTGAGAGAGTAGCTCTTAGTGGGGCCAGGAGTTGGCCACGTAGGCTAGACTGACTGCAGTGTATCTCAGGGACCAGCCTGTCTCCGCTTCTCCAGTGCTGGGATGGTAAGTGTGCCTCTGTGCCCAGCTTCTTCATGTTTCCAGGGATTGTCCCCAGGTCCTCATGCTTGCATGACACCTTACCAACTGAGCCATCTTCCAGACCTTTGGTGTCATTCTTAACAGTGCCTCAGGGACCTTTCGTGTGGATGATGGCAGCTGTGTAGATGGCCCTCGAAGGCAGAATGTGTACAGGCGGTTAGGAACATCTCACCTAGAGACGGTTTCCCTTCACTTCGCATCCTCCCTCTGCCCATGGTAACATTGTCACCCTCCAGGTCTGTCTCTTATCCGTGCCAGGACATCATTATGACTGTTTCTCCAGGAAAATGATTAGTGTAGCGTTCACACATTCCCTTCTTCCTCTGGGTTCTAACACGGGGTGCTTTTTGCATTCAGATGCAGTTCTTGGGCTCTGTTTGGATGTGGAAAATCTAGGCAATGGGCGAATGTTAGAGAACAGACCAGAGACCCAAAGACTTCCCAGAACAGGCAGGGTAAGCCTTAGGAACATGAGTTCTGGAGCGAGCCTGGGGTTGTGATTTCATCACTTACTAATGCTATGACGTCAGGCAGATAGCTTCTTTTGTCTTCCATGTCCTTGTGAATGGCTCCATCAGCAGCCTTCATCCTACAGGGCTGTGAAGATGTAGTGGGTGATCAATACTGAGACGCTAAGACAGAGCCTGGCCTTGTCAAATTCTATGCTTTCCGTTTTTTTGTTATTATCTCAGCCTGTGAGAGGCTGGGGAGGGCAGGAGGATGTGTGTGCATATAAGGATTCGAGGAGCTTTGCCGTGGACGTGCGAGTAGATGAGTCCCAGTTTCTTCAATGAAGGAAGCAGAGATGGGGACGGTGTATCCTTTAGATGCTGCTGGCTTTACTCTGTCATGTAGTGTTTCACCCAGAGGTTATGGGCGGGTTTAAGGGGCTCTTAATTGTTTGCTTCAAGAGAATTTTTGAGAATATGCTGCCAGGCTCAGACTTGGCTCTGCACTCAAAGATATAATTGGGTTCCACACCATGCTTCTCCAAATGGGGGTTTGTGCGCATGAGTGTGTGTGTACCTGTACATGGGTGATGTGGGAGTCCCCTCTGTGAGCTGTGATTACCATGAATGAATAGAGAAATTGCTTTGGATCTATAGCAAGGCAGAACTTAAGTAGGCAGGGAAAGCTAGGCTGAATGCTGGGAGGAAGAAGGGCAGAGTCAGAAAGAAGCCATGGAGCCACCAGTGACAGACGCTGGAACTTTACCAGGTAAGCCACAGCCACATGGCAATATATAGATTAATAGAAATGGGTTAAATTAATATGAGTTAGCCAATAAGAAGCTAGAGCTAATGGGCCAAGCAGTGATTTAATTAATACAGTTTTCTGTGTGATTATTTCAGGGCTGAGCTAGCCAGGTGGCCGGGGAGAACAAGCGACCTGCTGCTGCACATGGGAGCCAGAAATGGACATTGGCTTTTTCCATTAATCACTCTCTACCTTGACTTTTGAGAGAGGATCTCTTGCTGAACCCAGAGCTGGCCAATTTGTCTAGACTGCTGGGCAGTGTGTGCAAAGAATCCTCCTGCCTCCTCTTCCCAGCACTAGGATTGAGGGTGTACATCTCTGTGCCCAGCTCTCATGTGAGCACTGGGTACCAAACACAAACCCCCATCTTTGTTCAGAAAGCTCTCTACCAACTGATCCATCCTTCCGGCCCTTTGTTTTCATTGATGGACAGAAGGTACGACCAGAGCTCGTGTGTTGTAGCAGCTACTGTGAATGGCACACAATCTCTGCTGTCCAGAAGTCTATGGCTTGGACTTGTCCAGCACAGAAGTGTGAGCTAGAACTACCCGCCCAGGGCACTGCCTCCAGTGGACCTGGTCCTCTCATATCATATCAGTCTTATGAGGGCATTTCCTCAACTGAGGTTCCTTGTTTGTAGGTGACCCTAGCTTCCTATGAATTGACAAAGACTATCCAGCACAAATGGGCAGCATTGTGACCCTGACTTTATAGGCCTTGACTGAGGTTAGGGATGTTACCTGATGCGTGATTTTCCCCATCTGGGGCGCTCTGATGACAAGGATTCCTTCTTCCCACATGAAAACAAGACAGAGGAACAACAATGTCACTCAGCAGAAAGCAGAGGTGGCACCGTGTTTTCTCTTGGATGAGATTCAGGGAAGGTGCTACAAAAATGAAATAAAAAATGTAATCAAGAAAATAGTTTTTTTTTTTTTTACAAAAAAACAAAACAGGAACTACATAGTGGCTTCTGAGGAGACAACAGGGTCTCCTCTGCCCTGGAAATGCATCCTTTGATCACGTCTCAATGCTTTTAGATATGTCTGTAAGTGACAGACATTGCCTGTTGATTTTCAGAATCAAGAATGGAGATTTATCTGTGTGAGATGACACATGCCTGGACCCCAGAGCTTAGGATCATGGTTTTGAAGGTAGTCTCAGTTTTCATGCTAAGACCTTATCTCAAAGGAGCACAAATATACAGGCAAACACAACAACAAAATGATAATTTCACTAATTTAGGTGACAGCCTCAATTCTTGAGCAGCCTCATTTTGTGGTGGCGGTGGTGGTGGTGGTGGTGGTGGTGGTGGTGGTGGTGGTGGTGGTGTGTGTGTGTGTGTGTGTGTATGCACACACATGTGCACACCCACACACACATGCTTGTAGGTGCTGGGGATCTGAACATATCTTCATGCCTGTACAGCAAGCCCTTTGCCCACTGAGACATCTCCTCTGTCCCATATTTTTGACAAGTTCACTGTTGTGCTTGGTGTATGATTCAGAAATGTCTCCTGAGTCCCCTCGTTAGATGAGGCATTCTTCTGAGCTCTAGGGAAGCAGCAATAACCAAGAGGATGATGCTTCTACCACCATAGAACTTTTTTTTTTTTTTTTTGGTTTTTCGAGACAGGGTTTCTCTGTAGCTTTGGAGCCTGTCCTGGAACTAGCTCTTGTAGACCAGGCTGGTCTCGAACTCACAGAGATCCGCCTGCCTCTGCCTCCCGAGTGCTGGGATTAAAGGTGTGCACCACCGCCGCCCAGCCACCATAGAACTTTTATCTTCACGAAGGCAGATGACTGATGAACAAATAGACTCAGGCTATGTCTGATGCTAAGCCAAGAGAGAAAGCAGGGCAGGTGATATGGGTGGCACAGGGGGTCAAGATGCTCGCCATCCAGCCTGGTGACTGAGCATCTCAAGGACTCACGTGGTGGAAGGAAAGAAGGGTTCCAAGCAGAGAAAATAGCATGGTTTTATGTTTTATTTATTTATTTACTCGGGTGTGTGTGGGTTCATCATGTGCCATGGTGTCCATGTGGAGGTAAGCCAACAACTTACAGAAGTCCTTTCTTTCCTTCCACTGTGTGGGTCCCTGGGGATTGAACCCAGGTGGTCAGGCATGGCAGCAAGTGTCTTTACCTGCTGAGCCATCTTGCCAGCCCCATTCTGCATTTTACATGAATCTGTGTTTGTTAACTTGCTGCTGCTCTAACAAAACATTTGAGGTGAGTCATTTATAAGGAGAAAAGGTTCATTTTTACCCACGATTCAAAGGTCATATGACCCTGCTGCTTGGGGCCTGCAGTAAGGAAGGGACCTGGGAAGGTGGGCACAGTAGAGTAGACTGGTCATGCTATGAAAACTGGAAGGGGGAAGAGAGACAGGAAGGGGTAAGGGTCTCCCCCCAGTGACTCACCTCCTCCAAGACTCCACTTTCCAACACTGCTGTCAATTGCAGGCTGTTCTTCAACACACAAGCTTTAGGAGGGCATAGCAGACCCATCCAGAGCAGGGTCAATCCAGCTGAATCTAGCCAATCATACGTGGAGAGCAAGAACAAGATGAGATATAGGAAGCTTGGGTGGAAAAATCATGGCTGGGGGGGGGGTCTGTGGTGATATAGACAGTTCTGGTTTCTCAATATGTTTTAAATGCTAGTGCATAGAAGATTAACAAACTAGTCAGCTATAGAATGTGGGAGAAAAAGAAAAAGCAAAGATTTTGTTCAAAGGTTTGGACATCCGGAGCTAAAAGGCTAGAATGGAGTTTACTGAGTGAGAGAAAAATGTTCTGTGGGCTTGGATACAGAAACACTGGAAGTTCAGGTTGGGGATTGTTAAACGTGAAATGTGTTGTCGGCGTCCACATGGAAATGTTGACTAGACAGCTGGATGCAAGAGTCTGGGGGTTCATCCAGCTGGAGCAGCATGCTGGGGAGCTGTCAGCATATAGATAGGATTTCAAGCTGTAGTCTGGAATAAGCATGCCAGGGGGCTGTGTGCAGGGCAGGGGAACTGCTGGCAGCCCTGGGTGCCCGGACTCTTTCTACTGGTCTCCTATGCCACTGCTGATTTCACCAGGTATCCCCAGTGAATCTCTGCTTTTGTTCTGTTTCCCCCAGCCTGAGACTTGTCTGCTAGGGTGAGGACAGCGGCTGTCTTCTGATGCTGGCCCGCCATCCCATTGCTCTATCATTGCTAATGATGATGGCTTATTCACTTCCCTGGAACCATCTTTGTGTCCTCTCTGTAAGGCCCCTGTGTTGATTCTCAGTGGTGAGGTAACCGGAAACAACTTAGGCTGTTATAATTCTGACTTCTGGGTGCTTCTAAGCCAGTAGGCGGGAGGTGTGTTCCTCCTCTTCTGGGTCAAAGTCATCCATTAAATAGCGGTTGGCCAGCTCTCATAGCTCATGTGCTGTTTCAGGCTCAGCATTGTGCAGAACAAGTCATCTTCCTTTAGCCTGTATATTTTCTCGCATGGCCCCTGTACCACTTCCAGGATAGATGACTTAATTGTTAATATTGAAAGACTTTTTTTTTCTCCTTTTGACACAGACTCTCATTCTGTAGCCCAGGATGGCTCAGAACTCTATGTGGCTGACTGTCCTCAAACTCACAACCCTTCTGCCTCAGTTTCCTGAGTGCTTGAACGATAGTGTGCACTACCCTACCCAGCTAACACGATTTTTTAAACTAGTGGTTCTCAGCCTTCCTGATGTTGAGACCTTTTAATACAGCTCCACATGTTGTGGTAACCCCCAACCATAAAATTGCTTCATCAATACTTCATAAGTATAATTTTGCTACTGTTATGAATCATAATGCAAATATCTGATATGTAGGATATCTGATATAGGACCCTTGTGAAAGGGTCATTCTGCCCCAAACACGGTTGTGACACACAGTTAGGAACCACTGCTGTAAATACTCCCATTGCCAGTCTCCTTCCCAAACAGGAGAATCATGACCCCAGCTTCTTTTGGTAAAGTGTTTGCGAGGCAAATGTTTTTCTAAAATGCATACATGCTTTCTTATGATTCAATAATGAAATTCAATTCTATAAAGCCTTGTTACAGTTTAGGGTCTGTCTTTCCCACTCTTAGTGTCTTTGTTTGGTTTATTTCTTATTCTCTTGGAGTTTCTATTTGATTTATTTTTTTTATAATGAGAAAGATGACATAATTGTATTACCATTTCAACAATCTCTTCCAGCTTCTTACTCACTCTGCAAAGCCCATGTGTGAGTCTCTTTTGTCTTCCTTTCTGAAGACGCCTTCTTGGAACCCTCAAGTTCCTATCCTAACTTGACCCAATTTTGCTCTAAGCCAGCCACTCAGCTTCCGACTTGTCTTGTTTACAACTTCTGTTTTCTCCTTCCTTATTCCACACCTCTGACATTTTATGGTTTTCATTTTCATTCAATTGGGCTACATCATAGGTCAGTTTTTCAGAATGAGCACAGTCACTGTCACCCATTGCAGGCATTGCTCCTGGGTTGGACTTACAGGTTGGGTTGTTGTGTTCTAGGTCCTCTGAAGAGTTACCAAGAGGCATAGCAACAAATTGGGAAAGAAAGGCACCCAAGAGCAGGGGTTGTGTATGCAACCAAGGCATCCAACCAATGGACGAATCCCAATCAACTCAGTGCTGGATAATCCTACCCAAAGGCAAAGATGAGAGCAGAGGGCAGGAGCACCTGAAGCGAGGCTGAAGGGAAAGTGGGGTCCGGTCCATTACCCGAGAGACTTAGCTGTATTACTGCAGTGACAGAGGCCCTCAGAATAGTCTTCTTCATCTGGGCAGCACCATGATGAGAGGTATGGTTCAGAATGATCAATCACTTCCAGCAGCACACATTGGCTGCTTCAGAGGCCAGCAGGAGCAGCCCCTAGAGCAGGAGTAGAGAAGACCATCTGAAAGCCTGTGGACTTTATCACGGAGCAATGGTAAAAGACCAAACTGTAAATAAACAGATTGGTGTTTCATATTAAAACCTTAGGAAAATCGCACGAAAACTTATTGAGGTGGGATAGGAAGAGGCAGGTAGAAAAGCTGATGCAGTAGCTGTGAGGGGACGTGGACGGGAACGGTAGCTAGTATGGAGAAAAGGGTGCATCATGTGATGAAGGAAGGGAGTCATGGGCCCATGAAGTAAGACCAGGGCTTGCGGACTCTCAGCCTGGACCAGCAGATGTATGGATGGTGACAGAAGTCATTTTGGGGGGAAGGTGTCATCACCTTGGATGAAGCACTCTGCAGATGTGGGGTTTGTAGATCTCTCTTCTTTTCTCTTTGAATGTAACTCGCCTTCCTCTGTCAGCCGAGACAAACACCTGCTGTTTTCCCTCCTAATTACCCCAGCCTCTCCCAGAACCCCCTACACGCCTTGGGCTCCACATCTGCACAATTTTCCTTCAGTCCCTCAAAGCTCTACACAGACCCAGAATCTGTACACATTGGTCTAGATCTGTTTCCACTTTTCTGGCCGCTGGACACGTATTCATTCTTTAGAAGTCAGTGTTGGTCATCTCCCCAGGGATGCTTGCCTGGTCCTGCCTGCTCAGGGTGTCTTTTCCCTCTGTTCATTCCTTCCCGAGTCTCTGCTCTGTTCCCAATGACAGATGCCTTAGACTGTGAAATCATTAGTGTTTTATGAATAATAATTTTCCTCCTGAAGAGTTGCGCCTTCGTGAGGGTAAGAAGCATTTCCACTGTTTCCAAGGTTAGAACAAAAGCTGACTGAAGGAATGGTACAAGAGTCAAGTGTGGTTTCACTGTGGTTGGGGCTTCTTCTCCCCTCCTCAGATAGTGTTCAGTTGCTGTTTGAGAAGTTGTGTTACTAATTTCTAGTCAGCAATGTACGCAGGATCCTGCTGAGGCCCCTGTGCACAGTTCATGTGAAACAGTGTCTTCCAGACTCTGAGATGCACTTCTACTCTGGGTGAGGAGAGTCACACTTGCCTGCTCACTGCCCACAGGGAGATTATAGTTTCGCCTGAGAGACAGATACCCACACCTGTTTTGTAGACTATGCATGCAGCCTGGGTTCAGGTCCTGAGTCTTCCTGAGATGAGCTTAGTACATATATATATGCAATACACAAATGCATGTCTTGCTATGGTTCTACTCAGCTGCCAAGAATCTGCTACCCTCTACCTCCTGTGTTTCTGAGCTGCCTGACTCTTGTACAGATGTTCCAGTGTGTTCTGGTTACTATGCAACCAGATAGGTAGTCCCTGCTATAGATGGTGACAGAGGGACCCTCTCCTCCTCGGGATCAGTTGGGATCTAGGAAGACAGGATAAGCTTTGGGTCTCTAGTCAATTGGGTTTCTGTTCTCAATGACTCCTCTTAACGATGTGGGAGGATGCTAAAGACAGGTGGCCCTGCTGAGGCACACCCCTCCCCACAGAGAGTGATGCCTCAGCCTACAAGACTGGGTGCTCTGTCTACCTGAGTCCCCAAATAGCAAGTCTTTTCGGCTTGCGGTCTCCGTCCAGGCTTAGTTGGGATGTGGAGGTGGTCTACCTTGCACTGTAGACATGAAACACTTCATTTCATTCATCTCAGGGACAGTGCTGGTGACCCGCGTGGATCTGGTAGATAAGCCTTGACATGAGTGTGTGAGTCAAATCCTAGAATGGCCAGACCAGGCGGCTCCTATGGAGGAAGGGGCAGAGTTCTTCTCCTCAGCCTCTGCCTCTCCTCTGCCATCACCTGCACCAGGGCACAGGGAGGCTTCAGAGAAGTACCCGGTGAGTTAGTCTGTTTAGTGTGTGAATGAATAGATTGGGTTCATACGATGACTGGGTCTCATCACTCAACTGCATCGATTGCAAGGCATGCCATTGTTCCAGGTTCTGCTAAGAAGAAACTGTGCCCAGACCCACAAAACACTGTTCATGCCATGTGAGTGCCAGAACTATTGGTGCAGGGAAGACTGAATTCAGGGATCAACAACATGCCTTACTACATTATTCTGCTCCTAGGTAGTTTTTCGGTTAATTATTTGCTTTGTCTATCTTTCTTCATTGCTATTAGAAGGGCCCAGTTCACTGCAGATACCATCCATTGATCTCCCAAACAAGGAAGTCGCATAATGTGTTTGATTGTCTGTCTGCTGATGGACAAATTTCTGCATTTGAAAGCAATGTTTGAATGGTGCTTCTTGGATGTTGTGTGTGTCTTCTGAATGCTTCCACGTAGCAGACATAAATTTGCACTGGATACAGGTCCAGGCCAGGGCGGCCCCCTCTCCTCTACTGCTTAGGGTCTTAGCTGGGGTCACCGTGTGGATTCCTGCAAGTTTCTCTAGAGACAGGTTTTCTTGCTAGTCCCATAATGGCTCCCTCAATCAGGATGTCCTTGCTCTCATCTCTGTCCTTCCTCGATCTTGACTATCCAGTTCCCTCAAGTTCTTCTCCCCTCTCTGCTTCTCCCCCCTCTTCCTCTTCCACCCTTCCTTTTCCCCCACCCCCATGCTCCCAATTTTGTCAGGCGATCTTGTCTATTTCGACTTTCCAGGTGGATCTATAAATGTTTTCCTTAGAGTTCACATTGTTACTTAGCTTCTCTTAGAACTATAGGTTCAATATCCTTTGTTTATAGCCAGTATCTACTTATGACTGAGTATATGCCATATTCATCTTTTTGGGTCTGGGTTATCTCACTCAGGATGGTGTTTTCTAGCTCCATCCATTTGCATGCAAATTTCAAGATGTCATTTTTTTAAACCTCTGAGTAGTACTCTAACGTGTAAATGTACCACACTTTCTTTATCCATTCTTCAGTTGAGGGGCATCTAGATTGCTTCCAGGTTCTGGCTATTACAAATAATGCTGCTATAAGCATGTTGAACAATTGCTTTTGTAGTATAATTGAGCATCTTTGGGGTATATGCCCAAAGTGATATTGCTGGATTGATTCCCAATTTTCTGAGAAACCACCATACTGATTTCCAAAGTGGTTGTACAAGTTTGCATTCCCACCAGTAATGGATGAGTGTCCCCCTTACTCCATATTTGAGGGCCTTGGACCTTCCTCAAAGCAATGTGTCTTACCCTCTCTGTGGAGTGGATAAGGGGTAGAGGGGGAAGTGGAGGGAATGGGAGGAGGGGAGGGAGTGAGAGTTTGGATTGGTATGTATAATGAAAAAGATAGTTTGTTCTCTTTTTTATAAAATAAAATAATTGTGAAATATAAAAATTTGGCACTGCCAATTTGTTCCCATTAAAAAAGGAAAGAACTGTCTACAGTCTAGCTACAGTAGTAGGCATGTCCCCATTCCTTGGTCAAATCTGGATAACAATGTTTTCTATTTCTCTAATCTCATTGGCCAAAAGTGACATCATGTTGTAGCTAGCGCTTCTCTGATTGTGAAGATAAGCATGCTTCCCAGTGTGCTTTGGTCATTTGCTTTGACCATTCATACCCCTTCATTTAACCACCATGTGGTCCTACCTACCTTGACTGACTTTCAGATGGCTTTATGTAAGACCACAGGATGGGTAAAAGACGAAGGGAATGAATGGTCCATATTCATATGAAGTGTGCTTCTTCCTGCTCCTCTCTGACTGCCCCATACTCCCACTGCTGTCGTTGCTGAGATGCAGCTTTATGTGACTGCAGGTATCTCATCTTCATCCTCGACTTGACTGGATTTAGAAACACCTGGGAGGCACACATCCCAGCATCTCTGTGAGGACTTTTCTAGAGTGGCTGAGCTGAGGAGGGAAGGTTCATGGCTCAGTCCCTGGCATGGGGGTTCCAAACTGGATGAAGATGGGAAAGTCAGTGGGATACTGCCATTCATCTGTCTGCTTCCATCCACAGTTGTGGATGCAGTGTGACCAGCTGCCTCACACCCTCACCACCACAGCTAGGGTCACCCCTAGGGCCACCCCTTTCCCATGATGATGGGTGGAATCCTCACACCAGCAGCCAAAGCAAATCCCCTCTTCCTTCAGCTGCTTTTCACCACACTCATGAAGGAGTAACTGAGGCAGTGACTGTCTTTCAATTTACTATTGTCTGTGGCTTCTGGATCTTGTTGTGTTTGAAGTGTTTTCTAGACAACACATTAAATCAGTTTTCCAGGTGTGTGTGTGGTATAGGAGGTCCTTCTGTCTTTGTGTTTTTTTTTCCATTGGTTAATAAAGAAACTGCCTTGGCCTAGTTGATAGGGCAGAACTTAGGTAGGCAGGGGAGAGAGAACTGAATGCTGGGAAGAAGAAAGGTGGAAGAGGAGAGAGACAACATGCAGCTGCCAGAGAAGATGTACTAAATCTTTCCCAGTAAGCCACTGCCATGTGGCGATAAACAGATTAATAGAAATGGGTTAAACTAAGATATAAGAGTTAGCCAATTAGAAGCTAGAGCTAATGGGTCAAGCAGTGTTTTAACGAATACAGTTTCTGTGTGGTTATTTAGGGGCTAAGCTAGCCAGGTAGCCAGACGAACAAGCGGCCCTCTCCCTTGTACCGTGTATGCGCACATGCACGCAAGCATACATGCACACACACATTTTCAACCTTTTATCAAGAACTCATTTTTACATATGACATGCAGTAGGGATCTAAGTTTGTGTTTTTAATTGATTTTTCTTATTGTGGTTAACTGGTTTGGTTCTTTGAGGATCCCATTGTACAGCCTGGGCTAACCACAGACTCAATCCTTTTGTCTAAGGCAGCAAAGTTCTGAGTCCAGCCATGTGCCACTAAGCCTAGAATTTGTCTTCGTCTCATGAGCAGATTTACCTCATATTCCTTGCTAAGTGGTTCATCTTCCCCTGACCTGGAAGCAGTTGTTAGCATTGGTTAAGTTACTGTCCCTGTCTGTGCCTTTCCTGGGTTTCAAATCTGCTTCTAAAATGTTCTTTCTCAGCCTTTATTTTAATAATGATGGTGGCTTCATGTTTTGTTTGTATATCTTTAGGAGAAAACCATAGGGAAAAGAGATCAAAATGTGCCTTTACCAAGTGTCCTCTGCATCCCAGCCTCTGTTGTAAGGTTCTAAGTGTCTGACAACTGTACTGAACTTTGATGGCAATCATTTCAATAAATTGTAGTGGTTTAATTCTAATATTTCATCAGCTGATACGCCCTCTAGCTTTGCTGTGGCTTCCCATGAAAGCCTTTTCCTCTTCTTGGTAAACTTTAGCATGGTCTTCAGGGTTCCACGAACCATTTTATGAAATCTGATTGAGGTCGCATTAATTTATACAGCAGATTTATTGCATTGATTTTCAAGGTAATGCAATTGAATAAATTAGGGAAAAGAAATGTACTTATCATTCTGAGTCTCCCCATTCAAGAAGTTACCTTGCCTTGATGTGCCCCAGCTTCCCTTATTATAAAGAAAGTGATAGTATAATTTTAACCACCTGTGACAGTTCCGAGGACATCAAAGAAACTGTTGATGCTAAAGTCTTAGAGGACATCCTGGCTCGCTGAAAGACCACAGCACGTGGTGGTTACTGCTGTCAGTCTTGCCTGTATTTGTGAATGCTTCCTTGTGCTTTTGCAACAGGGCTTTAGGTCTCTGGACCTAATATTTATATGTCTGAGTTCTATTTCATTTCTACTGTATATTCTAGTTATTCATTGCTAGCACATAGGAAAAAGTACATGTTAAATCTTTGACTATTTATTAACTATCTTGTAGAGTCCTTTCTCATTTCTTCCTGTGTTCTCCTTATGGCAGTACTGGAGAGAACCATGGTGGAAGAATAGAAGCCAGATTCAGACAACATGAACAGGTTGTTTCTTTATAAGGTTGGTGTGTCAGTTTTCTAAAACCATAGACACATGCTCAACGTTGCATTGTTTCTTGTTACTTATCTTCCCCAGTTGGAACACGTGGAGAATCCCTGCATTGGCCATGGAAATTGTCTTAGTCAGGGTTTCTATTGATGTGAAGAGACATGACGACCGTGTCAACTCTTACAAAGGACAAACATGTAATTGGGGTGGCTTGCATTTTCAGGTAATGGTGGCTTGCGCCATTATCATCATGGTACAGCATGGTGGTGTTCAGGCAAAAATGGTGCTAGAGAAGTTGTCCAGTGTCCTACATCTTGACTTCCAGGCAAGAGGAAGTGGCCTCAGATGGAATTTAGAATCACCTTCCTCCACTGCCCATTCTGTTTTTCTCCCCCCACCCCTGCAAACACCTCAGCAGGCCTTGGCTCTTTTCCTGGAAGAGTGACCCCCCCATCCCTTCATTCCTCACTGGCCTGTGCCCTTTGTCAGCCTGATGGGATTAGGTTCTTGTAGATCCCATTAGCTTCAATCACAGGGTGCAGTAGCACCGAGAGACACCTAAAAGGATTTCCTTACTCTAGACATAATCCTTACCCCCATTGTAGAGAATCCAGTTTCCCCTTGGTAATCTGGACCTATCCCCATTCCTAATTATTGCTATTCCTTTCTTAGCCTGTTGGTTTAAGAAACCCAAAGTGACCAGGGGGAAGTCTGAGCTTCCAGTTCAGTGGGATGTTTGTTGTGGCTCCTGGAAGGGGGAACACGCCCTCTGGAACCAAAATTTCTAGGCCAGCAGATTTTGGGGTTGTGGGAACAGGAGGCAAAACTTTCCTAGCGGGTTACTAATGGGTGACTGAAAGTGGAATGACTCATCCTTCTACCCTTTGATTCCTGGACCCCTGGATCCTGGCTCTTGGAGAAAACAATACCATATATTGGACACCCATTCAAAGCACATACTTCCATCTGGAGGACCCCGCCCCAGCCCCCCATGCTGTTACCACCTAATTAGTGCTGTGACTGTGTCTTCAAAAGGCTACCCCATCTTTCTATCAGGCCAGCTATTTCAGGATGGGGGAGGTGGCAGAGCCTTGGGATACCTGCTGAAGAAACCTGCGAACAGGGAGTAGGAGCAGCCTGAAAGTGTATTGCATTTAGCAACGCCTGCTGTCTTTCTTTCAACAAGGCCTTATATACTCCAACAAAGCCACACCTCCTGATAGTGCCACTCCGTTTGGGGGGCATTTCTTTCAAACCACCACAGGTACCCACTGCCATCAGCATCTTTGAACATTGACTTTGACCATCTACATTTATGATAGTTTGAGCGAGAATTGTCCCCATCGTCTAAGGCATTTGAACACTTGGCCTCCAACTGATACGACTACTTGGGTGGGTTTAGGGAGCATGATCTTGCTGGAGGAAGAATGTCATTGGTATGGGCTTTGAGATGTCAAAATCTCACGCCATTCCTAGCGCACAGTCTCTGCTTCCTGCTTGTGGTTCAAGATGTGAGCCGGCAGCTGCTCCAGCTGCTACACTTGCTGTTTCCCCACCATGATGGTAATGGGCTCCTATACCCCTGGAACCAGAAGGCCAAAGAAACCCTTTCGTTTCTCAGTTACTTTGGTGCTGATAGTTTGTCACACCCACAGGAAAGTCCCAATACAGCACTGTGCACAGTCCCTTTACCTGAGGCCCTTTTGAGAGCTGAGCGTGTTCCAGGAGAGGATGGAGCTTGGTGGGTTCCAGCCTTGTCGGGATGCTCAAGGGGGAGCGTGCCTGCGGTCCCTCCATAGTTCACCAAGGCATGTTGGGGGCATGACTCTCAGTTGACCACAGCAGTGTGGCTCTGAGCCCAGAGGAACGCCTCCTCTCTTCTGCCCAGCCCATCCAGATCTGCTAGTCCATTGGACAACATGGTTATAAATTTATATTCAAAAAAAGTATATGATGACTGCTGTGCCTATCAGAGTTTTCCCCCCAAATCCTCACCAAGCAAAGTCTCTCCCTTGAGATTTGGCCCCTCTCTCTTGCCTTTCTCCTGTTTGGGTTCCTTGTCTTTCTCTCTCTGGGAAGCACTGCACACCCTCAAGGTGATGTGTAGATTTACGTTCTTTCCAGCGATTGTGGGGCTCACATGGGTCCAGTTCAGCCCTGCCGCTCTGAGCAGACTGAGCCTCATCTTTCCTTGATTCGCTCTTATGAGAACAGCAGCCCCTCCAGTGTGACTGGCTTGGTTCCACTATGTCAAATGTGTGCAGCGGAGAAAGGGGATACGCCAGCAGCTGGAGTGGCTGAGCGGAAGGAAGGAGGTTAAAAGGTATTAATCCCATTTGAAGCAGCAGGCAGTGTGCCGAATGCTTTCAGATACAATGCCATGTTTAATCCCCCTAACAGTCTTGCAAGGAGAACATTGCTACGATTATTTCCACACACAAAGATGCCGAGGCTCAGTGAGGTGGGAGTGATCCAGAGCTGTTTATGACAAGTCCAGGCATGGGTCAACAGTGCCACCTCATTCTTCCTCCCTGCTTAAGCTATCAGAGACCTTAGGTCTCCCAAGAATCCTTCAGACAAGAGCTGTGTCACATGGAGGCCAAAACACGAGTTGCCATGAGCCAAAGGAGTCACCTGGCCATGGACTTCTTGCAGGCAAAAATATTCCATCAAGACTTCACCCGTGGACAAATCAAGTTGTTCCCCAGAGAAAGGAGACTCGTGGTCAGCAGACAATACTGTTGTCTTGTGCTATCCCCCAAGTCTATGTTCTAGAGCCAGGTCACCACCCTTTCTGAACTTTTTCAGTTTTGCTTAGAGAGTTAAGATCAGATGAACAGGGCTGAGGAAGCTGTAGGCAGACAGAATTAGCAAAAATTCTTTCCCACAACACAGCCTTCCATTCTCCTAGCATACCTCAAGTGCATGCCCTCGGCCAGCACAGATCTGGTGAGAGGAAGATTAACAATGATGACAAGAATAGCCCCTGACTTGATAAAACAAATATCAGCTGGGTCAGGGGACAGGAATCGCCTGTAACTGGCCTTGGGGTTCAGTGTGTTCTTCGCTAGCAGGGATTGCACCATCTTAAGTATTTCACCTCGTGCTGACTCTGAAGTTAGACCTTAGACCACTGCCCTTGAACTCGGTCAATATTTGCAAAGGGTGGGAGGGGTAGAGGCTTCAGAACCACAGAGAGGGAAGGGGAAGACATTTGGGGATAAAGTTTGGCTTTCTCTAACTGCCAATCTGTTGACATTTCAGGAACAGTCTTTGAAGTCGTGTGGGATGATGGTCCCTCTGCGATCAGGTGCCTGGTGGGGACAAATGTGGTTGACCAATTTTCATTGAATCAAACGTGGCTTTGCCTTAGTCCAAGTTCCCCAGGCTCCTCTCAAGATAAGGATGAGCTCATTGAACAGATCCCATCTCTGGATCAGCAAACACTCTGCGGGGGTCAAATTCCAGCCCCAGACCTGGGCTCCTGCTCTTTGGGGCACATTGATTTTCCCTTCCTGGGGCTCAGGGTGAGAGGTCAGGGAAGGTGGGGGCATGGGTGATGAGATTTCCTGTCTTCCGGTCATGTTCTTTTGCACACTTTCTCTGGGGCACGTTTCCGATAGTGAAACATTCGGTTTCACTGTCTTTGTTACTGTCCCCCATTCTCCTGTTTGACCATCTACCCAAATGCCCAGGAACATATATGTGTCATCATAGACATGCACATGTACACACACATATGTGTACATATGTATATATATATATATATATATTATATCTATATTTCTGTTTGGGGATGGAACCCAGTGTCTTGGATGTGTAAGTGTTCAGCCATGACTATGCCCTCAGGCCTTGTACCATCTATTTTGTTGTTTGTTTCTTTTTAAATCACTCTTGAACTCTGGTTTGTTCAAAGGAAACTTTCCTCACAGCTTAACCTGTCTCCCTCATCTGTGCTTGAAACCCATCATTCTGTGGATCAAAACAAAAACCTAAAAGCAGCAGGTGTGTGTGTGTGTGTGTGTGTGTGTATGTGCACATGTGTGTGTGCACATGTCTGTATAAGTATGTGTATGTGCTTGAATGTGTATGCATATATATGTGTCTGTGTGTATGTAAGTTTATATGCATGTGTCTGTGTGTATATAAGTATTGTGTGTATATGTTCATGCATGTATACATGTGTATATTTGTGTGGTCATGTGCATATGTGTCTTTGTGTATATGAGTGTGTATATGTATGTTGTCTGTGTATATATGTGTGTTAATGTGTCTGTGAGTATATGAATGTATATGTATGTTGTCTATGTATGCATGTGTGCTAATGTGTCTGTGAGTATATGAATGTATATGTGTGTGTGTGTATGAATGTATAATATGTATATGTAAGTGTGAGTGTGTGTGTACATGTGTGACAGTCCCTTCTATTTCTGACACACGTGTGTGTACACACTCTGCTGGAAGACAAGATACATGCTCGGTTCATTCATTCAGTGTCTGCCTGTTCCTGCCAGGAGCTCCACAGAGGCTTTTTTGGTCTGTTAAGCTGAGGAAAGCAAAGACCACAGCCACCACTGGTGGCACCGAGGTTTGTGACTGTGCTTGGGACCAGCAGGCCTTCCCTTGCTCACTGTGAGTGATGAGTCTCCCTCTCTGACTTCTTCTTCCCGTTGAGCACGGGCTACCCCTGGCACATCTCACCGCACATTCTACTCATTCCTCAGCTCAAAGAATCCACAGCATCTGATGAGGAGCAGACCCTGACTTAGAAGCAGTGGCAGGCTTCTGGTGCAGCCTGAGCTTATCCCCATAGCACAGAAACCACAGAGGCATCTCCCTCCCTCTGGAAACAGAAGTGCAGAAACAATGCACTGAACATACTGACGGGTGGCTCCATCTCAGGGAGGAGCTCAGTTCCTCTCTGACAGCAAATGGTTCGTGTCCCCGTGTCTCCTTATATGCTCCCTGTTAGGAAGTGGCATGTTTGCTTGCTGGTAAAACCCTAAACATTATAGAAGTTATAAAGTCCCCTAATGGCTGTACTAAACAAGTGGCAAGAACCGCAGCCACCAAGTGGTCGGAGGAAAGGGTCCTGAGTTCACATTACCAGGGAATATGACCTTCTTCACTTCAGGGAGAGGGCAAGGACCTATGGAGGATATGAGAGTCCCAGGTCAGAAGCTAGGGAAAAACTTAGTTGATAAAGAGGACCTGAGTTTGATCCCCAGAACCCTAGTACATATGTCAGGTGCAGTAGCAGTTGCTTATAAAGTCGTTAGGAAGGCAGGGGAGGTGGGTCCCTGGTGCTCACTGGCCAGCTCTCTACTTAACAGATGAGCTCTGAGCCAATGAGAGACACTGTCTCAAAGGAAGTGGGCAGTGCTTCTGAGGATGGCATCTGTGGTTGTCCTCTGGCTTCTATAGGCAAGTTCATGTGCACCCGTGTCACACACACACACACACACACACACACACACACACACACACACACTATGTGAATGCACAAATCCCGGAAAAAGGAGTTTGAGGTAGAGATTCAGTTGAACTATAGGGTGAAAGTAAGTAAAATTTTAGTAGGACTACGAATACAGGTCTGGCATACCTAAGTACTCATGTACTCATGTGCAGATCTGTGCAGGAAATTGACCGCCAGATAAGGCGTCCACAGAGATGAGTCCAGCACATCCGAACTTGCGCCAGGCTCTTCTATGATTGGTGGTTCCAGCTCATCTTGCTTATCCCTAGAACAGTTGGACAGAGACATCTAGCCCATGCCCTGCCAAGCTGATGCTGCTGCACCTATTTAGAAATATTTACCTATGTCAAACGGAAAAAGTGTCCCCTCAGGTCTTTTTACCGCTGTTGACTTATGTGAGTTTCAAGTCTACCCTGGGGTTTCTTTCACTTTTGGAGTTCACACTCGAGGATGGAGGAGCGGAGGGGGAGTGCCGTTGTTGAGCTCTGTGTTGTTCCACTTCATTTGTGCTTAGGAGGTTAAAACTAAAGTAGCTCCAAGTAAGTCAGGTTTGGGGGCACACACCTGTTATCCTAACACTGAGAAGCCTGAGGCAGGATAGGGAATTCTAAGCCAACCTGGGCTACAATAGTGAGACCTTATCTCACTAATAAGATAGTTGATAAAAATTAAAAACTGAAAGATAGGGCCGGTGATATGCCTCAGTGGGTAAAGAGACTTGTAGTGCAAACCTAGAAATAGGGGTTTGATCCCTGGAGGTACAAGGTGAGAACCGACCCTATGGGGTTGTCCTCTGACCTCCACATGCCTGTCTTCCACCCCTCCATTGCAAAAGCACATACACACACATGATAAAGATAAAAAAGACATGAAGCAGGTCTCATACCAAAACATACACATCTGCTATCCTAGCATTTGGAAGGTAGAGGGAAGGTGGTCAGAGTTCGTGGCCAACCCCAGCTGTTTAGCAAGTCCGAAGCCAACCTGAGGTACAGGAGTCTCTATCTCAAAGATAAAATAAAATAAGATGAATACTTCATATGTTCCTTTTGCCACAGTGTTATTCTGTATGGTGGGGATTCTGGGAAGCACATTGTGTCTCCTGGAGAGAGTGCTATTTGGGACAGATTTCTCCATAACCTAGCATCTCCCTCTTCCCTTGCCAGACTTGAAGAAATAGGCTGTAACTAGAAGCCAACATTTCAAAAAATAAAAATGCTGGAGTTGCTTTGGTATAGAATGGATAATTTGTCTTTAATTGGCATACTGTTTGTTCTAGACTTCTTGCTTTGTTTGCTACAGACTCTCAAATAGCCCCAGCTGGCATTGTAGTCCCGGTTTGCTCCACCTCTACATCCCAAGTGCTGTGCGATACAGGTGCAACGCAAGTGTTTCTGAGCCTGGAACCCAGGGCTTTGTGTAAGCCCTCTGTTGGCCTGGCTGACCCCAGCCCCGGATTTCTTTCTTCTTCTCTGTTTAATAATTGAAGGAAAGGCTGGAATTCGTTCCAGGTGAACCTGGCTTTGTCCTAAGCCTTCAAGTTCCAAGAAGACAGAAGTGAAAGGTGACTTCAGAGTTAGGCAATGCGGCAAACTGATATGTCAAAGGGCAAAGTCTGCTTTGTGACAGGAACAGGGGACAGCAGGTGGCACTTGAGTGAGCCCGCAGTTCCCACAAGACACACCGATCTCTGCTGTCATTTCTTCCTGTGTCCTTACCTGGGAACAAGTCTGGGCCTTCCTTGAAGTCCACTTGTTTGTGGCGTGCTCGTTGTTCTACACTTGCTGGAATAATTAATTCTACTTGCCTTTCCCATTTGTGTTCATGAACATGAGCTTTGCAAGAGAGAGTTGAACGCCTGTGCATAGAACACATGAGCAAGATGTAATATGAATTGTTTCGAATACTTGGCTATACTCAACCGTAAATCTTTAGAGACCAAGTGCTTTGGGAGAATATGAGTAGATACTGGTTTAATTTTTTTGTAGTTGTTTATTTGTTTCTTGGATAACTTTGATCATTTCTTCTATGGCCCTTGTTTCTATCAAAATTTCATAAATTTGTGTCTCTGTGTGTGTGTTTCCAGGGATCAAACCTGGGACCTCTGGTGCACTAGCCAAGCACTGTAACATAGAGCTAACGTTTCTTACCTCTTGGTAGATTATAATTTCTCTCCTCTTTGCTTATGGATTCACCTACCTTACCAGGACAGTTCATATATGCAGCTATGGGGCACACAGCATGGATGGCTGGATCCCGAGTGGAGGGAAGACAGGGGACAGCAGGTGGCATTGATAGCCACCTATCAGTGGCTATATTCAACTGATAGCCTGTGCATTCTTCGTGGGTTTTCTTGGAAGGTTTGGACTCCTCATATACACGGCACCAGGCTTTGAGGCTTTGATCTAATTACCATGTCACTTGCTCAGTCATGGAGGGAGATGGATGAAACATTTTCTTTCTTAAATGGTTAGCAAAGACTTTCCAGTTGGGAATAACTGGAAGTAAGAATATTGGTTTTGGGGAATCGTCTCCCAAAAGGCCGAAAGTCACAGCAAGGACAAGACATCTGTTGCTGTAGCTGCTGGGACCTCAGGCTCCTCTCACTAAGCTGTTTCCAACACCAGTGAGCACCGGGTGTTGTTTGCACAAACACCAGGCAAACCCAGTCTTTCTACACCGGCAGGATTTATTTGCAGAGACACAGGCATTTTTTCCAGGGTAGCTGCCAAAGGTCTCCTGAGCCCTTTCATTTCACCTGGGCCACCCCACAGGGGGCTTTGCAAACAACGCCCTTTCCTCTGCCAGGGTAGGGTGCCTATGCATTCTGTTTCAGTGTGTGATGGTGCCTTGATCTCTCTAAGCTGCCCCACTCCAGGACTGACCCATGCTGCAGGAGTAGTTAGAGTTCTGAGCTCAGAAAATAGCGGTAGGGAGACAAAGGCTGTGGGTCGCTGTGTCCTCTGTGTTCCTCAAAGTCTGAGTGTTTTCACTTTGGAATCTGGAGTGGGTTAGGGTGTAGTTCTGAGTCACAACTTAACATGCACTGGCAAGATGACAAAAGCTACCGACCGTAAGAGAAGGAGCGCTAACTAACTGTGGTTTGCACAAAGTCTGTGCCAGGCTCGCGCAGTTCCTATGACATAATCTCTCTCTGGAAGGTTTGATGGAACCCACATGCTATTGTGTAGTTTAATTTTCACTGATCACGAAAGATCACGTATGCAACCCAGTGAGTGCTGGGCCATCATTGCTTAGTAGACAAATCTTTTAAAGATAGTTCCATACGACATACCTATTTAATTTCATGAGCACACTACAAGGTATCACATTTATTATTTACCATGTGTGTGTTTATGTGCGCTGTGATGATACAGGTCAGTGGACTGCCTGTGGACGTGGGGTTTTTCCTTCTGCCTTGTGGATTTCAGAAATAGAACCTGGGTCTTTGTGCTTGACGGCAAGCACCTTTGCCCTCTGAGCCACCTTGCCAGTCCTCATGCACACATCTCACACAGAGATCTTTTATTCTATCCAGGAGGTCATTATTTCGAGCAAGAGAAGTGCTTTACCAGAGAACTTTTTAAGTTCTTTGGTATGATAATGAAAATGGTTCTGTTAAGAGGTTTTGACCTGAGAGTCCCAGAAGCAATAACGCATTGCTCTAGAGTTCTGGAACAATCCCCTGAGACTTAGCCTAATGCTGGGGCTGGAGAGATGGCTCCGTAAGCGTCATCACTCATGATGGCACGAGTTCCCGTTCTAGCACCCTGTGAAACCTGCTGTGTCAGTGCACATGGCGCTGTGTCCCTGTAGCCCCAGGAGTTTGCCGGCCCCATCCTTGCTCCAGGCTCAGTGAGAGACCCCGACTCAGGGGAATCAAGGTAGAGGGTGAGAGAGCAGGACACCTGATGTCCCTTCTCCTCTGACCTCTGCACACAAATGTCTGAATCCACTGCACACATTTACACACACATGCACATGCACACACAAATGCACATGCACACATACTCACATGCGTGCACATGCATACACTCACGCATATACTTATGCGCACACACACACACACACACACACACACACACTTCTTTGCTGCTAATTGTTGTTCCTGACTGGTGGTGAAGGGGTCTCATCCTAACAGGTCTTACACCTGGGTTATGAGTCCATGACTGGAGACATTGATGAAATCAGTTCTGGGGGAATGAGAAGGAAAGCTGGAGGCAGAAACTGGGCGAGGTACAAGGTGCAGCCCCTAGCAATACCTCCCAGAGACTAGCCAGCCTTAAGTGGGTGGAAGAAGCCTATCTAGTTCCTTGCCACTCAGTCAGGAGACTTGGGACCTCATGTGAAGACAGCAAGTCTTTATTTGTGCCTGTCACATCTCAGCAGTAGACTGATGGCAAGAGAGGCAGAGTCCTTGATCTCTTAACTCTTGCTTTACTAAACAGTCTGTCCCTGTGTGTCGGGGGAGGGGGCAGGAACCGCTAACACCCAGTGCTTGGCAGTGGGCCAAGATGTTTACTGAAGGGAGGATAGTCAGACACTGAGACAGGTCCATCCACACTTGGCCACCTTCCGAATTTTGCTCTTGCCTTGTTTGCTCTTTGGCCTAAATTTCTCATGAAAAACAAAAACGTTGTAAAGAAAAAAGTATGTTTTCTTCTGTGCCTATGAGTGCTTTGGTGGAAGCCAGCATACTGACTGTATAGGACTCTAACCGTCCTATCTAGCCTTGAAGGCTATCTAACCTAGCTCTCCTGGGACACTGGAGTGTTGGAATTGAGGGAATGTAGGCAGGCAGGCAGGGTTTCCCTCAAATTGAATTTAGTTTTCGTTTCAAAAGTAACCAGTGGGTTTTCGCCCCAGGGCATTCCTCCCTCCTGGTGATGACAGGGCATTTATGTCTTTTGTACATTTTATAATTCTCATAGTTACCAGCGTGCTTTTAGACATGCTTCCCTTGCATTTTATGACTGAATGTGAATGTGATTGCTCACAGCACACCAGGAATCCCAGACACGGGGAAGGCTTGAGTTAGGTTGTGAATTCAAAGCCAACCTGGGCTACTTCCCTAGGGAGGCTCTTTCTCAGTGAAACAAAATGTCTGTAGACCCTAATGTATGGCATTTTATTTAGATTATCAAAGACTTTAAAACACTTTAACAAAACAGTTTGTATTCAGCATGTACAGTGCTGAATCATGAGGAAATCATGAGGAAACTTGTTTCTGAATGAGCTGGACCTTGGGTCCATCTCCTGTCTTCTTTGCCTTTGCCTTCCCCCATTCTGTTTTCCTGTTGGTCACTTTCGTGCTCAGTCTCCCCCTTGCTCTCAACTGTCTGAATGTGTTGGTATGTATCTATGTAAAATCAATCTCCACACAGTAGCACAGGCATGTGCGGTTAAATAGGTTCCTGGGACTCTGATTTGGGATATCTGTGTCCTGCTCAGCGGTGTGTTGGTGAAGCCTCTACAAATATATGTGGAATTTTAATTACTAGCTTGAAGGTACGCCTGACCCTTTGACATCACCACACATCAATGTCATCTGGAGAGTTCACACTTGAGAACAAGTTGCTGAAAAAAATAATCACCAAAAAAAAAAATCTCATTATGTTTAAAGTGAGTAGGGTCTGTATTGGGCATCAGTTGAAGACATCCTTGGCCACATGAAGGCTGGACACACTTGCATGGAAAACTTGTAAATTTTAAAATGAATAGATTGTATTTTTTACCAGCTTGTCAATTATGTGTGCTCCAGTAGAAACTGGGTCCTAGTGTCCCTCAAGAAACGTGTGCTGTGAAGTTTGGGTCTGGAGGGTTATCCAGGGCTGGGGACAGGGGTCTGCTTGATTCTAAGATAATGCCAGCAGACAGTCAGTCCCACAGGGAAACTTTGAGACCAGTTCTTTAGGTTTATTTTTATTGCTTTGTTTGTTTGTTTTTCAAGACAGGGTTTCTTCATAGCTTTGGAGCCTGTCCTGGAACTAGTTCTTGTAGACCAGTCTGGCCTCCAACTCACAGAGATCAGCTTGCCTCTGCCTCCTGAGTGCTGGGATTAAAGGCGTGTGCCACCATCAGCCAGCAATTTTTATTGTTTTTAATTTTGTGTATGTGCTTCATGTGCCTGCAGTACCTTCGGTGGCCAGAAGGGAGGCATCAGATCCCTAGGAGTTGGAATTACAGGTGGTTGTGAGCCATCCAGCATGGATGCTTGGAACTGAACATAGGTCCTTTGCAAGAGCTCTCAACCCCTGAACCATCTCTAGCCCCAGAAGCATTGCTTCAATTAACTCCTGTGCCAGAAGGCATTTCTGCCGGCTCTCACTTGCTTGAGCAACCCTGGATTATCCAGACAGCTCCATGCATGGCAGTGGAAGCTTGCTATATGACCGTGAGCTTCCTTCTAAGAAAAATGGGTGTGAGATGAGTGATTCTATTTGCTCTGTTCTGGGAGTGAATATTTTGGCAGGAGAAACAAAGGCTCGCCCTTTTGTACACTTTAGCTAGGAAAACTATAATTTAAGTTTGTGTTGTCAAGAAAGAACCCAAAGAAGAAAACCACTATTATTGTTTGATAAAGTTACAACATCACATTGACTGCATGCAACTTTGTGCCAATGCAATTGTAAAAATAAGATGAAATTTTTCTGAAAGTGAGAGAGACCTGAGGGGTGGAGGCCGTCTGCAGTAGTGAGCAGAGACTCGGTAGAGCAGTGCAGTGGGGGAGGGGGAGGAGACACTAGTTACCCTCCGGCTAATTCTTCTGATTCTTGATAAAGAAAGATCTAGGCCACTTTTAGTTGTTGTAGCAAATACCAGAGGCCAGACATTTCATTAAGATACAAGGTTGTTTATTTAATTCACGCTTTTGAACAAATTGGGTAGTTCTACCCACTGGTTCGCCCCAGCAAAACCTTCATTGTAAATGGAGGGAACACAATGGGAAGAGCCCTTTCTAATAAGATAGGGCAGGAAGACAGGCAGTGCCCAAATTTGCCCCTTGAAGCCAACTAGTTCTTGGCAGGAACTTACCAGGGCCCCTGCATTAAGCCCTTCCTATGATGAAGGTTCCCCATCCCGCCCCCATGACCTAGTTGCCTTATATGGTATCCCATCTCTTAAAGATCCTTCCCCTTCTTACTGCCATACTGGAGACCAGCCTCTTGGTTCCTGAAACTTTGTTGAGCATCTTCAAACTGTATACAAGCCAAACAAGTGCATAATAATGTTTTTTAAAAGCAAAGTTAACATATGCCGTCTTCTAAAGCCCTGCGCCACACATAGCAGCAGGAGAAATACTGCCAATAATGTCTGAAGGAACATTTTAGGATGCTGTTGGAGTTTTCCTCCCTTTAACAGTGGGACTAACATAAGCACGTGCACCCCATGCTTAAGAACCTTGTTATGTGACTATGAGGACCACCTTTTCTCTTTCTAAGTGATGGCAGCAGGCTAAGGGCTAAGGTTAACTTGGAAGCCCCGCTAGCCCAAGGACAGGTGACTTCCTGGGATGCTCGGCTGTGGGCTTGTGAGATAACAAGTCACGTGTTTCAATTCTGCAAACAAGGTTGGCTGCCCCACCTGTTCAGGCTGTGCTTGATAATAGGGAGGCAGAAGACACAAGATGCGTTGGCAGGAAATAGGTTGGGATATATGCTTACCCCTGATTGGACGAAGACAGGAAGTCCCATAGCCTTGTGGGAATTTGCTTTTACAAGCATCCGACTGACCTAAAATGGGAGCCATTTCGCCCAGGTATGGACCTGGCCGGTGTTTATTTTCCCGGTCAGTACTGAAGAAAGCTCACTGTAATCGAATAATCGTGGTGATTCTCAGGTTTAACTGTAGCAATTGCTAACTTAAAGGGTTTCTATACACTACAACTTAAATCTTTGTGTGTGTTTTCATGTGTGTTAAGTATGCACACAGGCATAGAGGTCAAAGGGCAAACTTGGGTGTAGCTCAGAGGACAATGTCAGGTGCAGGTCCTTAATTTTCATTTTGTTTGAGACCAGGTCTTGTTTGCCTCTGAGTACCCCTAGACTGTCTGGTCTGTGTACCCCAGTACTAGCTGGCCTTAATCCTCAGGCCATCTGGTCTTCATCTTCAGGCTAGCTGGCTTACAAGCTTCCTAGAGGCTCCTGCCTTCACCCTTCCAATATTTCACCCTAAGAGTGCTGGGATTAAAGACTGCTCCCACGTGTGGTGATAGCTGAATTCTGGGTCTCCACCATCTCAGGTCCTGTCACTCACGCAGCAAGTGTGTACCCAGAAGTCACCTCCCCAGGGTGAACTACTTTCTCTCTTCCCTCAAGTTGAGGGGTACTAATGTTAAATCCAAGTGAGAAGTTCTATTAAAACAACAACAACAACAAAGCAAGCCATTCCAGCACGCCTGACACAGAAAGGAGATTTTCGGGCATGGCCTGGAGGAACGTTGGGTTGCATGAGCGAGAACAGCAATGGAAGGAAACCTACAACCTGATATCAGTCAGACGGAAGCCTCAGAGGTCCAAAAACAAAATGTCACACGTTTTCAGAAAAAAAAAAATCCCATGAGATGAGCTTGTAATGTATATTTTATTTTGCACAAGCTTGCATATATACTGCACATACATTCAGTTCAGGAGAGGATGGAAGGCACACAAGGCAGTTGACTACTGCACCCTTTAGTGGTACAAAGCAAACGGTCCAAGTTCGGAGATATAGAAAAGCTTCAAACACACAACGGAAACCCTCCCCGCCCTCCCCATGACAACATTGTCCTTTATTTTCTTCCTTGTTTTAAAATTTAGTAGCTGCCAAACTAAACTGATTTACTTTTTACTTTAAAATCAATTGTCTCCGGCACCTTTGTTTTCTTTTGAAGATGGACAGGGAGTCTCACTGTTTTATCCTATCAATTAATATTACAGTACATCCTTGGTAATACAAAATTGTACACCTTCATCAAATAAATTAGGATAAATTAAACCAATAAATTATGCAGTCTTCAGAACAACAGACAATAACAAAATGCACAATTGAAATTGCCTCTAGCTAAAAAAAAAATCAAAAATGACTTTATCAGTTCAGTTATTGTACTATATTCAAATCAAAGGGTCTTTATTACAAAAAAGAGCTTCATAATGCTATTTACAACATATTGCTAAATCATATAAAGGCAGTGTTTGTCACGGTTTATACTATATACATATGAGAAATGGCTGGGACAATGTTGGGGGAAGCTGTGACCTTTGACCCTTCTTGGGAGCTGAGACCAACTCCAAATACATCATTTTTCCTAAGTCTAAATTTGAAGTGGCAATATACAATTTTAAAATGCCTTATTCCCTCATACGCAGAGGAATCTGTTGTTAAAAAAAATATCTAGTAAATCCATTTTCACAAAGGCAGGACTGCCATTTGCCTGCCTGTTCGCGTGTGTGCACATCAGGGGGGTGTCTGATTTGAGAGCGAGCTCAGTCGAGAAGACTCAAAGTCCACGAGCTTCCACATAGTCTTAGAAGGGTCCTTCAAAAGGACGCAGAGATTAAACACCAGTGTGAACCCCAGCTCTGAGGATGAACATTTTAGTTTCACTTTTTAGGTGGTTTGAAACCAGCTGATCTACAGAGGCAAAGGTGCGCTACCTCGCATGTGACGGGAAGTGCAATGCGGTGGCGCACGTACCAACCATTGTGTTTTCCAAGGGGAGCCTTTGAAAACAGGGCTGTAATCTAAAGACACAGAGTTTACACCAGGAGGAAATGGTTGTGCTGTTCACACCAGGAATACTCTTTAATATACACAGCAACGATGTTCGTGTCCTTACACATGTTGCTGCTCTGGGGAACATCGGCAAACCGCAAACCACTCTTTGATTAATTTATGGTCACTTTGGGGGACCCTCCCGAAACTCTGTAAGTAGTCAATATTAACCTGCATGTGTGTGGATGTGGGGGACAATTTACTAAATGTCTTCATGTACACAGAAAAGAAATGTCACAGATTTACAGAGACGCCATTACCCTTGCCCTTGACATCTGATAGAGACTATTCTGTTTTGCTAGTAGAGAACAGGATTTCTGAGAATGCTTTCAACTGCCTGTAGTTACTGTAGTGTCCCTAATAAATTCAACAGATGCTGTGATACTGTAGATATTTATTAAAATCTCATGTCTTACGTAACAACGGCCATGAGGTTAAATATTTACATTTCCTTATAAAAGTTCCCCTTTGCTTTAGTGTTTCTGTTTTGACGTTTTAAATTTTTTAAAATGATATTTACCCATATTCCTAGCACAGTAACAAGGATTTCTTCAAACATAAAACACTTCAATTAAGTAATACTCGGAGGCACAAAGCAAACTTCAGGAATATGGGAGAGAACAGTTACTGAAGTAATTACTATATCCTAACATCTTCCACATATTCTTACCATTTAATGCAAAACATCTCCATTGAACAGCCAGAGAGACAGTAAGAAGTCAATGTTGTGTTGTTGCAAATAGAACATTCTTCTCACAAAACATAACAAATGCCTAAAATAAGCTCTTAAGTCTAGATAAGGAAAGGTAAGCTTTCCACCTCACACGCATACATATGTATATTTTTTTACATGTGTGTGCCTGTGTGTTTGCACCCACACCTCCGCACACACATTGCACATGGTATGAAATATTGCTTCTATAGTGCTTCTCATTAGGCTAAGAAAACACAAGAGTTACACCACAGTTACAAAAAAAAAAAAAAAAAAAACTGGCTTCTACAAGAATCTCCAAAACTCGAATGCTGCTCGAACAATTGAGGAAAAAAATAATTTGCGGTGTATCAAACTGTTCTAAAAATTTCTCTTCTTCAAAAACATTATTCTCCCGCTTCGTTTTAAAAAGACGCAAAATATGCATAGCTATCAACATTATGTCAAACAGCCAGGAAAAAAAATGTAGTGTTTATTGCAGCTGTAGTATTGGAAATAAAGTAAAAAGAGATGAAACAGAAAGCCTCAGAAGGCACAAGAACAGTTGTACTGGTGGGGAAAGAACTGGTATTTTGAAGGATTCTTAACAATCCCCGCGCTGGTGCAGTTTAGATCTAGGCACAGACTTATCACCTTGAGTGTACGCACAAAAATAATATAGGGCTAGCAGAAAAGAAGTGAAGATATGGAATTGCAACAGACTTTAGAGTTGGTCCCCACTCTCGCACTGTGAAAAGTCAACTTTCTCCTGTGCACAAAAAAAAGAAAAGGTTTCACTTGGAGAGAGCTGAGTCGAGATTTGAAAGGTAGTAGGCTTTTGTTACTGTTATTGTTTTATTTAAAGCCTAACTGCTTGAGAGGAGCATTGCGAGACAGGCTTGTGTGATTTTACCATTGTACTGGGAGGACACATGACCTGATGGCTGTATTGGGAGCAACCACCTCAATGCAAAGTCATGGAAACCTGCTTCCAACATAGGGCTGAGTCTGTCTTCAGACTGCCAGTGTGAAGTCACCTCCAGCCATAGTGAACACTGAGGGGAGAGTCTAGGTACATACGGGCAGTGACAGTCAGCAGAACACACACATTTGTTTTTGCTAAATTTGCCTATTTCAATTAGAAAGGCAGAAGAAAACAATATTTTAAAAATCCAAGTAAGTCTAGAATCAATATTGATTTGCCCCAGATTGTGAAGATACCTAGAAATCTGTCTTCCCAGCTGACTACACTGCACCTTTGCCTTTGACCTTGCGAAGGGTGACGAGGTGGGGATCTGACTGGCATGTGACTCGGAACAGCCAGGACCCTGCAGGGCCCTTGCAGGAACCTTCCAGACAAAGCATGTCAAAGACTTCCATATTTTTTACTGACTGGGTTCCTGATTCTGTCGTTTGACTTTTAGCATTTGTTTCAGTGGTGTGGTTGGTTACCTGGGCTTCTTGTTTCTAAAGACACCCAGAAAAATAAGAAATACACTCTTAACAATTTTATATGCATCTCTGGGTGCGTGAGCGCTAGGAGATGCCATTGTAGTGAATGAATAGTGTTGACCATAATTGTTCATGCTCTGTCCTCATTGCTAGGGCCTTCTGGCCTCCTGGAAGATGCGCGGCCTCGCAGAGCTCCACTGTTTAGCTTAAAGTCAGCAGGTTTTCAGGCTTTGTGCTGACAATAATTGTGTTCGTACATTCCTGTCCATCAGCAGAATTTATAAATGATGTTGAATTACAGCGATCCAGCCAGCTAGACAGGCACAAGGGCTGACCTGCATCCTCCAAAGTCAAATGCTGATTTTTACTTTAAAAAAAATAATGAAAAACAGTGTTTCTGTTCTTTATGTTTTAAATGCCAGATTTGTTACTGTGTTGTTTTTAGAGTGTGTCTGTCAAATTATCTAAGGGGAAGAAGGGGCCTGGACCACACTATTAGAGTGGACAGTGCTGTTCACTGCATCTGTACACAAAAATTCAGCCAAGAAAGCAAGTGTGAATGGTACCCAGCATTTTAAATGCAAGCATAGGACATGGTACGTCATCAAAAAACTGGGGGCGGGGGAGCCATTTGAGAACAGGGAAAATAGCAGCTAGCTTTCTCAGTATGCTGAAATTGTGTCTTCTTGGGTAACCCCAAACTAACCTATTGTATTCTTCTCACACTTTGGTCAATATTAGCTTCTGAAATAGAAAAAAGACATTATCTGTCGCTTTAAGATATTATACCCAAAGTGAAGAGAGAGACTGCCATCCTGGCATACTCATGTAAACGAGCCATTCCTGGGTGGTGTCCTCACAGAATGTGAAGGTCGGGTCCACCAGCAACTGTCAACACGCTCCAAGAGTAGGCAAGGATTTCATGGCCAGTGGCATTTCTGAATTCCTTACTATAGAAAGGGATCCAGAAGTGTGTTAGGAGAGAAACAAGAAGGGTTAAACAGCAACAGCAACGCTAAGCATATGAAGTCAAGCAAAGAATACATCTAAAAGGTACATGCCTTTTAATACCTGAAGCAAAATAAATAGGAAATGAAGACAAAGTACAGGGTCTTCTCTAAGTCAACACCTCTGAGAACACGTCCCACCAAGAGCCTGTTACAAAGTTTACAGGGACAGCCGGTCCACCCGCACAGATTTCCAGTCTCATCTCGAGAGACTCGGTTTTGTAAAAATTTAGTCTGGGGTGTATGCCATTTCTCTTAGAAAAGGCTTGGTGATGATGACCATTCTAAACATCTGTCCTTTGAGGGTACTTTTGAGTGTGGGCTGCCCAGCTGCCGCTGGCATCTGTGAAAACGTGTAAGGAAAAGTTACTTATGAGGCTCAAATTAAACAAGCTATTCCAGTGTGTGAAGCGCTTTCCTTGAGTTCTAGCAGAACTTCTTAACCCTAGAAACCAGAGACACGGCACGGGGTGGGGTGGGGTGGGGGCGGTGTCCTAGTCAGGGTCCACTCTGCTGGTGGCCATTTACAATAGGCTTCCTGGTGCAGAGTGTCCTTAGCTCTTGTAGACTTTACACAGGCTGACATTCCTTTTTTCTGAAAAATCAACCCAACCTCAAGTCTCCAAATATTAAGGGCCTTGGGCAAAAGTAACTAAAGGCGAAGAAGGAAGGTACCCATCCCCCTGTAGTGGGGAAAATTAAAACAACCCAGAGGGGATGAGCAGGAACCACCAGCTGATATCACAACACACCCATGCCTCCCCCCCACACAGATAGGAAATAAAAATCTAGACACACAGAAGTTAGACATCCAAGGGGGACTTCTTCTATTCATACATTCCAAAAAGAGTTGTTGCAATCTCTACTCATGAAGGAGTTCTTGGAGACAGTTCGGGGATTTGAAAATCTCAGGAACTTCACTATCCAGCTTGCAGATGACCTTGTATATGGCCTTCTTCCAGGAAGGGTCAACATCTTTGCCTGCGATGATGGCATTGAAAAACTCCCGTAATGTGATCTGCGCAACTTCCAGGAACCTCTCTGGAACCTGCTGATACAGGGAGAGCACGGCATTAATAAAGTTTTCAGTTTCAAGTCTGCAGTTCTTCAAAGGAAATGGAGCTAACTCCGTGCCCTCAGAGAGGGGCTTTAGACGGCACCTGCATGTTCTAAAAATGGCCAGCCTCTATTCTCTTGTGCAGGGTTGTTATATATAGCAGCATTGTGATAGACGGCGGCTGCTCCACGGATCTCAGGAGAGAGCCTTGTGCTGAGGACAGACACAGGCCCACCAGCACCAGGGTTCCACTGTGAACACCACTGCAGAGAGAGGAGGCCCACAGACTCATAGAGGTGGGCAGATCACTCTAGAACAAACCTGCCCACTCCTTTTTGGAATTTTATTTCTTTCTCCTTTTGACTTTCATTATGAAAGAAAAAAATGTGTTCTCAGAATCGAATAATAAATACTGGGCATCTATTGTCAATGAGGAAACTCTGAAGTCAGTACCATAAATGGTAAGATCACAACACAAAGTCCTGAGATATGAGATTTGAGCTGAACTCCAAATTCCTATGTTTTGCTTGGACATTAGACTTGTTCTTAGACAGTGGGTTGTGTACCTGGTCACTGTTGTACTTACTGGGTGTTAGCTGTGACAGGCACCATGTTACATCTCATACTGAACGCCATTCCCTTCTTCCAACCTCAGTGTAAGACGCTATCTCAATTATACAATGAGAAAACTAAGCAGGGTGAGATCCAAAGAAGTCACTCTAGGTCATCCCAAGATAACAATCCCCAAATCTTTTTGTAATTTCTCTTTGTCAAGCCTTTGTATCCATAGCAACATGAGCTGTCTGTCTGTATCTCTTACTCGCTGACTGGACAGCCTGAGCTCTTGACTGTGAAAAGGAACACTTAGTATTCTTCAGCAGTAACTCACAGAAGAACATGATAGATTCACAGAATAATTACATGAAGTTGTATTTTTTCCAGTACACGTTAGTGAGCCCTCACAGATATACCACGAAAAACCTTCACCACAGTTCAGAAATGCCAGTTAGGGAAACAACAGAGAGATCATTGACCTATGAGCACGTCCAACACCTTCCTCTTGGTCTTTTCTCAACAAGTGTAATGGGCATGTACATGGGCCATACATGTATTAACACACATATATGGATGGCAGATGACACAGAAAACTAAAAAAAAAAAAAATCACTGCATGTCCCTGGATTTCAAATTTCAAATTGGACAAAGTAGCTCATTGCTTCCAATAGCAAGTCAATTGTTCTTTAGGGAAATCTAGTAATTTCCCAGAAAAAAAAAGTGAGACGCACCCAACATGGAGTCTAGAAAAGGAAAGCACCAACTAGTGTCCCACATCTTTAATCCCATCTAGCACTTGGATCTCTGTGAGTTCCAGGCCAGTCAGAGCTACACTGAGGCCCCACCTCAGAAATAAAGAGAAGGGTACTGAGCAATCTCTCCCAAAGGCGTTTCCCCTGGTCTGTCAGGACAGAGCTCAGAGCTGACTGGAAGAACACGGAGGGAGGGCCTTCTGCTCCCTGGCTGGGCAAACAACAGTCTGCTAAGAACCCCTACAGCTCCCCCACAGATTCCCACGGAAGCACCTGCACACTCGCGGATTTCCTGGAGGGAGCATCGCGTTCCCACCCAGTGACAAGTCATAGCAAACTTGCCTTACTGAGAGAGGACACATGGCTGGGGCACAGGTTTGCAGCCAAATGCTACAGGAGCAAAGATCACTGGTGCCAAGCAGCGTGCTCTCGCTGGCTGCTGGCAACAGAACCTCCATGGAAAACGGTGTTTCTCAGACAACAAACCCAGAACTTCAGGAGAGAGGAGCTGAGAGACACAGGTGTGAGCTCTAGAGAAAGGGGTAAGCCAGAAGTCCCATCCACTCTAAGGACTCCCATCTCCCACCCCCCCAATGCACACACAGTCAGGAGCAAGGACATGGGCCTTGTGGGAACTGCCTGGAGCAGAGCTGTCTGGGTAACTCGACTATAGCACAGGCCCTGGAGGAGCAAGGGTGGTTTAAGGACTTTGGGAGAACAGCGGGACTTCAGAGATGGAGCTAAGTCTGTACTCACTTTCTCAGTGGCCGTGAGCCTTAGCTTAGATCAGTGGTTCTCAACCTTCCTAATGCTGCGACCCTTTAGTACAGTTCCTCATGTCGGGGTGACCCCCAACCACAAAATTATTTTCATTGCTGCTTCATAACAGTAATTTTACTACTGTTATGAATCATAATGTAAATGATCTCTCCTTTCCTGTGTTCTTTTTGGGATCATGACCCATAGGTTGAGGCCTGCTGGATTAGTGGTCTGTTTTAAACATCCATTTCTTGAGCTCATCCCACCAGCTGCCTGGTGACAGCTTTTGTATTGTGTCTGGCTTTTCACTTCCTTGTAACTGGTTTCAGCGTCCTCATCACAAGGTGTCTTTGGCTGAGGAGCCCAGGTCTTCCTTCGCTTACACGTTCAGTGGCAGGCCTTTTTATAACTATTCCACGAACATTGTTGTCATTAACAAGAAGACCTCCCCTCTCTGCTTTCTTCCATAATGCTCTGTAGTCTCCTGACATTCCCTCTCTCAGTGCTTTGAGGAAAGGAAGCCCAGGGCTGATACAGCTCGGTGACAATATTTACTGCCTGTGCAAGGTCCTAGGTTTGATCATCAGTATCACTATCAAGACCAAAAAAGAAGCAACTTCATGAAAATTTTCAGCAATATGGGTCTCAGAAACTATCATTTTATAGGTGAAAAAAACCTAGGAGATTCTCTGAGATACAGTAATCATGGGATAAAGATGCTCGTCAACTGTGCGAGCCAAGGCATCTTTCCCCTAGAACATGCTAGATGCTAAAACTTCATCTTTTGAGGCAGGGTCTCATGTAGCTCTGGATGGCCACGAACGCACAAGTAGTCCAAGATGGTGGTCTTGACCTTCAGATCCTCCTGCCTCCTCCTTCCTGGGTGCTGCAATGACAGACCTGTACCCTGAGCCTGGCTTTAATGATTTTATCAAGACGGGCTGACCCACTGTAGGCAACAGATTCCTGACAAGCTATGTGTCTACGACTTCAGAAAACCACCCCCAGGGAGCCTGTGACCTTAATGTAAACAGAAGTGGGCACAGAGAGGGAGCTGTCGGCTGGTTATTGGGAATGGGTACCTTCCCTGTGCACAAATGAAGCAGCTTGCTAACTTACTGCCTGCTCTGGGTAGTGTGCACGCAGGACTGCGCTGGGTGAAAGGTTTCTTGGAGATCCTCTCTCTTTGGTTGGTGGCTCCAGAGGTAGCGTGGGTCAGTGACTGCTATTCTCAGAGAGTGCCGGGGGATTCCACCCACAGAGAGAGACCTCACCCATGGAAACAGGGAGCCTTCTCTCTCTGATCAAAAACTCTCTCCACCTTTATTTGTGTAATAAACTAACATCTTCCTGATGTTTGGGGGGACACTGGGGTTCAGGATTAGGAACGTGATATTGCCTGTATTTTGTGCACCTCCTCACAACTAATGGCTTTCCAATCACTAATAAACATCTGCAGAGAAGCCCTTGGTGACAAGTGATCCCTTATCTAGGTTTCTTTTAATAGAACCCAACAATCTCTACAATGAACCCTCCAGTCTCTCTCCTCAGCATCAGGTGCAACAGTCAATCAAGTCACTGGAATGCAAGACAATGCAGGCTGCTGGGGGCGGGGGAGGGGGAGGCCAGGCCTTTGGACATGCCACAGGGGAAAAACAAAAGGCTTCCAAAGTCTTTGGCAGAGTGAGGAGGCTATTGTGGGAGCTGCTTGGCCAGGAGTTCTTCAGGAGAGGAGAATGGAAACTTTGCCTTGATAAAAAGGCATCCTGGCCAAGGAGCCTCACCCCCAAACGGTCTTGCCTTGACATTTAGAGAATACACTGGTAATGAGGTACTTGAATACAGTGGTCACTCTGAAGGGAGCTGGCCAACAAGCATCTGTCAATTCCATCCCAATGATTTGCTCTTGCTTATTGATCAGAGTGAGCCAGTGGCTCTTGGGTTTCAGGAGGATAGGAGGAGTTCACATCTGCTGGGTCCACAGCTGGGCAGCACACACATGCAGTGGGGTGGGTGAGTGGATGTTTCCCTGCTATCTGCTGGCTCTCCTTCCCCCTCCCTCCCTGCCTCCCTGCCTCCCTGCCTCCCTGCCTCCCTGCCTCCCTCTCTCCCTCCCTCCCTCCCTCCCTCCCTCCCTCCCTCCCTCCCTCCCTCCCTCTCTCTCTCTCATCAGACTGAGTGGCAAAGACATCCCCCTCCTGTCTTCCTCCTCCTCTTCCCAGTTGCTTTACCTTCAAGGATGATTTGTTTTATTAAACTGGCTGTCCCTAGTCTCTGCAGTCCATAATGAAAGCCTGACATAGCAGGCTGCCTGCCTTCTGTGTCCTGCAGACACTCATCATAAGTGTCAGGACATACCAAGGTTAGCGGTCACTGGAAGTGTGCTCGCTGGCCCAAACCTTGCCAAACGCTCTTGGCAGCTGAATGAATGTCACAGAGAATAGAGGGGAATGACAAAGGTTGAAAAGAAGACAGCCTCCCCTATTTTCTGGAGACAGAGAAGCTGAATTTTCACACCTCTGAAGCATCCACCAGTTCATTCATTGGCCTCTTGTGGGGGGACCATAACCCTGCCCTTTGCTCAGGTCCCCGTGGACACTTCTCCACCCTTGATCCCCTTCAAAAACTGGCCCACTGGCCTCAACCCACCGGTGGGATCATCTTTACTGAAATGGCTCGAAAACAAGCCAGGCATTGCCTCTCTCCCGAGCCCCTCCCAAGAACCACAGCCTAGTGGCTCATTCAGCCCATCAATAGATTCTGATCTTAGGAAGGAAGACCTTTTTGACACTATCGTCTAAGCTATTTCCCCTCAAACTTGAACATAAAAACGGAAACGCGTGTGTAAGGATGGACAGGAGTGGCTGACGGTGTATTTTGGTGATATTAGTTTGTGTGTGGGTTTTCTTTTTCTGCTTCTCGACTTTTTTTTTTTAATACTATATAAGGCAATAATAAAACGCTGACTGTAGAAGACAATTGTCAAGGAGAAAGGGGGTGCTGGCATGTTGGATCCTCTTCGCCGCTCGCCTTGAGAGAGGGTTATTCTTGTCTCCGGCCTTTTTGTCTGCATCTGCTGACGGCTTGCCGTAGCCAGCCGCATACTTGGACCGTTTTTGTCACCTCCCAACATCACATGCATCAGCTGTTGGGCTTGTTACGGGTATTGTAGGACTAATCCTCGTGGCTGCTCCACTGTGCAGTAAATAAAACAGAACCCGGCTCCTCAGACCGCTCTGCATGAAATTTCAGACAGCTTTTTACAACTCGGGGAACTCACCAAATCAAATAATAAATATCCCCAGCCCCTCCCCATTCACTGAAACAAACAAACAAAAAGCCTCAAACTCGCCCCAGATGCCCCCAAGTCACCCTGCATGGACGGCAGGGACCCGAGCCGGCAAGCAATTGTGTTGGTGGAGTTGAAAGAAAAGTGGTCTCAACTTGGGCGCTGCTGAATTCGTTTTTACGAGGACAGCGACACGCATCTGAGGCTCAGGCTGGCTAAGCAGTTCTGAAAACCTGCAGGGCCTCCTGGGGGCAGGACTTAGTCTGTCCATACAGAAGCCTATGCTTCCATAGGTTCATTCCATATATGTGTGTGTGTGTGTGTGTGATGTATATATAGCCTTGTTAAACTGCTTTTATCGCTTCTGTGTGCAGTTTCTTCCCTTCTCCTTATCTAGAAGGGTTTAGGGCAAGATGCATGTACTTGCCATTCACCCCAGGGTACTTTTCCAAAATGTGTAAACCTGCATAGAGGTGTGGACAGAAAATCAGACTCTAGAATGTTCTTCGAAACTCAATTATACATCACGAACCCTCTGCAAGTATGAGTACTATCTCGAGCAAACGCAGCTAGGCTTTCCCGGATGATTTCCGAATGCCTTCGGCAGAGTTCAGGAAAGGGCATCGATGCACCCCACGCATGCACACGCCTGGCACATAGAGGTCCCAGGAAAGAGACACGTACTGGACTTCTTTCCCAGCCATTCACCCTGGTGGGCACATGATTCCTCTAAACAAACTCGCCCATCCCTGCTGTTTGTTAAGTCAATATTGATCAAGGAGAAACCTGTCCCCTGACAGCAGTGACACAAGCTGGGGACTCGGACTGCATAGACGGAGTGGATGGATGGACTGCATAGACGGAGTGGACGAGATAGATAAACTCGGATGTTGCAGTTACTCTTCACAAAGACTATCGGGTAGAAAAGCAGTATAGATACACGATTGGAGCTCCTTGCCTCTGTCTTGCTCACCCTAACTCCGCCAGATGCAGAAAAGATAAGTCATGGGACTATGAAATATGGTCACAAGATGCCAGCCACGCATGCACTTAGGTTGTGTGGCCAGTCCAGCCTCCCAGGCCTTTCAGAAGATGGGGAGATCCAGGATGCTAAGGGTGGCATCATCCTGGGAGTCTCTCCCAACAGCTTCTCCCTTCGGGGAATGTGCCTGTGTGGGAAGGCACAAGAGACCATGTCCAAGAAAGATGTTGGGCAGAAACGTTAGAATGGTCCTCACACTTAGAAGTATCTCACTGTGGTTAATGAGCTCATGAAAGCACGGGTCTGAGGGACACTTTGAGGAGGTCCGCTTGGGCGATATTATTGGCTGGGTCAACAAATGGAGAAAGATGCTGTGTGGGACTCAAAAGTCTCACCTGTGCTGTCAGGGGCTGGATGGAAGCAGGCTCTGCCCTGGGAAGAGCCAATCTGGAGTCATCTTTAGAGACATTTTTATGCATTAACCCTGAGTACCAACGCCTAAGAGTAAGGCGTCCTGCTTAGAGTTCTCACCAAAGGGCCAAATAGCATGCAAATGCTTAGGACATTCTACCCATGTGCAGGAGGAGGGCAGCCGCCAGGGATACAGCAGACTAGAGGGAAGTTTCCACAACAATTAAGAGTGGGCCTAAACCTCCCTCTGATGCTACAGGGAACATTCAACTTTCAGGCACCTTGGAGGATTCAATTAATTTAATATTCTTGTAATATGGGGCCCCAAGCGTGAACCCATTTCCTAACTACACACTTAGCTACTTCAACATTTGAAGACTAAATACTCTCAGGAAATGTTTTTGTTTTTTGTTTTTTGTTTTTTGTTTTTTTTTTTAAAAAACACACGCAGAGAAAAAGCCTGCATTTCCTTGGTTTAAGCAAAAGAACACATGATGTAATGGTCTGTGCCCTGTCTTCCCAACACACCCTGCAACCCTACCCCCTTATATCTTAAAACAAAGCTACAAGAGAACAATGTTCCGTTGAGCAAAATTCAGTAGCATTCTGTAAACATTAATTTAAGAAAATCAATAGGCTCAGGGAGCTAAAGCCATATTACAAGATAAACTGGCCAGAGTGTCACTTTGTCAAATAGATTTTCCTTTTCCTTGGCTGGATAAAGACAGTTTCAAAACGGGGCAAACGTGTTGCAACCAAGGTTTGAAAAGTATGTGGCCTTCAAACAGCTTGTCTGTCCCTACTACAAAGCTGGGCAAACACACTTTCAAAATGGTAAGATGGATTTGTGTTCAAATTTTACACAAAGTAAACTTTCTCAGGTGAGGAAATGTTAAGTGTGTGTGTGTGTGTGTGTGTGTGTGTGTGAGAGAGAGAGAGGGGGGGGGAGGGAGGGAGGGAGGGAGGGAGGAGGGGACAAGAGCAGAGGGTGCCTTGGGAAGAGTTTCAGTTGATGTTTGACTTTTAAAAAGGAAAGGAAGAAAGAAATCTTTATTCATGCTGACCCCATGGGCAATAGGCCTTCTTGCCAAAATCCCAAAGCCAGACTCTCCAGTGAGCTGGGGATCAGAGGGTTCAGCTGGTGGAAGCTGCTCCCAGCCCACACTCATCAGGCAATGTCATGGTAATGTGGAAGGGCTGTGGGGATTGAGGGACGACCCTGGCCCCAGGAAGGAACAGGAGCCTTGGTTTACCCCAGAGCCTCAAGGCTTCTCTCTGCTAGATACGAAGGTGATTAGGAAAGCTGGTCAAAGAGAAGCCTGACCCTTTGTGTATTCTCCCAGGCAAGACCTGCGACCTGCTCCAACAGCACCCCTGCCTCTGTCAATGCTAGCGCCTCTGTCAATGCTAAAGCCCATAGAGTCTCCCCCAGAGGCCACTGTGGAAGGGAGCAGTCCCAGGGAGACCAAGAGAGAGGCCAGGGTCGCTGGAAAAGGATCAGAGGGAGGGACCTAGCTGGAGGGGGAGGGGGTGGCCGCACTGTGATTGACACACACTCCATCTGTACATCCCCCTCACGACAACAGCAAAGAAACACCTGGGCATTTCCTTTTGTTTCCTTATCTGAAGTGTGGCTGCCTTTGAGAATTTAAATATTTAGAAAACCCAGAGCTCCACTATAAGATTTTGACACCTTTAAGATGTTGATAGCATACATACACATCACAGACACAGGGTGCTATGGATAGCACCTTCAGTAGCTATGATTTCCGGGTCACAGAAAACATATCTTACCATCGTTTCTTCCTGCTAACAATCCAGGCGTGCATTTTAAACCGCATACACATCCCATGGTCAACTCCGTGGACAGATAAGAAAATAATAAACTCATCTTTTCCACCCTCACAGAAGAGTTGGTGCTAGCAACCCAGGCGCAGAATGAGTATGTCTTGAAAGGTTTTCCACATTTATTTCTGTGGGGCTGAAATCCAGTTCTCGAATATACTTGAAATAGTCACTTCACTTGCTCCTGCATGGGAGTCTTGAAGTGCTACGCTAGGAAACCATTTGTTGTGATTTGTGGGGGAAGGGGTTCTTCCTTCTCAAATTCTTCATCTATCTCAAAAGAGTGAGTCAGAGTTAGAACTGACAAAATAAAACAAACAGCAAAAAAAGGCACGGAAACTGAAACCAAGTATCTCTTCCCATCTTCCCGAGGTGCCACACAGAAACCTGAGATCTGAGACACCACCAGAAACACTCTGCTGAGGCTGCCCCTGTTAGGCTGTGGTGGTAAAGGTTAGACCAAGATGACTCCACCAAACAGCCATACGATTCTGTAGCTTCAGACACTGGAGGGATATCTCAGCCTACTCCGTGTTTTCAATAAGGAAAGTGGCCCCCAGCAGAAGTCCTCAACCTAGATAAAGGGTGGCTCTTAGATACACACGCTTCCTTCTTGCAACTGTTTAACAATACAAAAGCCATGCTTAGCACAGGCACTGTCAAAGAGAAACTAACAGACCTGGCACGCAGGGCATAGCTAGACAACTTCTGTTCAAAACCTGACTTGAAGTCTACCAGATTTCTAGATGCCAAATGCTCTCGCCTTACGTAATAATCCCATGGGCACACCAGATGTTCTTAGGGGGAGCTGGGCTTGACTCCCGGCTTCACCCTGCAATGTCTCGCCGGACGTAGCTGAGGCTGTCCAAGCTAATGGGGATAGAGGTAATAAGGCATACACAGAGGCTGGGATGGACGGGAGTACATCCTGCTTTGATTAGGAAATTGAGTATTTCCTAGGAGTAAAGGCTTCACTGAGCCCAGCAGAGATGCCTGCATGCTTCACGATACACCTCATCCCTTGCTTCCACCTTCAGAGGGGAAACTGGGAACTGAAGCCCGCAGACCAGTTGCTTTGTAGGGCTAACAAAACTACTCATCAAGGCAGCCTAGGGCGTGTGCCCCTGGCATCAAGACAAGCTAAGAGTTCTTGAGGTTAGCGTTCCTGACAATTACAAGCTGAGGTGGTTAAAGCAAACAGAGCCAAGCTCGGTGCCATTCCTGGATAGAAGATTATCCAAAATCAACATGGCCTAATTCTCTGATATTGTGCTAAGGGAAGGCTGGGGCACAGGTAATCCGTAGTGACTCCTGTCCTGCTGGACAATGCATTATGTGATGGCTTTCAGCAGCAGCCTTCCCGTCATGAGCCAGCCCCGCTTAGGCCAATATTAAACCTGGTCTGCTTGCCCTGTGTTCCTGTGCATGGAACAACATGAGCAACATTCCTAGGAAGATCCTAGGTGCAGAAGGGTAATGAGGACAGCCTTGCTCATGGTAAATACCAAAGAAAGCATTGACAGGGACGGAGAGACCACCCATGGTGGGGTCTGCTGACAATGACTTAAGATACCCCAAATAATCTTCCGGTTGTTTGTGGGGGAAGGAAAGATTAACAGACACAATTCCATCACTTGATTTTGACTACAAGATCATTGCTCTGCCAGAGCGTTTTTGTTTTATTTTTATATCTGGGGAATTCCATCCATCTTTACTTCATGACTACACTCTGCAGAGCTGAAGGTAAGCTTGTGGAATTGACCTTCCATCTCCACAGAGCTGACCAAACTCAGATGCATGCTATCTGGAAAAAAAATGCATCTCCCCTGAATACTGCATAGTTTTTTTCCTTTAGCGTTATTACTGAACAGAGCAGTTTAGGAACCATTACCACAGACGGTGATAAGGCTTCTACGTCACGCGATGTACATTCTACATCATGAGATGACTTACAATATACAAGGAAGGTTTGGACAGGCAGCATACTACACCATTTGATATCAGGGAACTAGAACACCCGTGGAAAAGCTGAGCTCCACAGACAACCATGTAGACACAGAGGGGCCACCTGTACCTCAAAAGGCACGAATGAGGATTCTGCTGACTCTGAAATCTCTCAAGAAATATTGATGGCTTGGAGAAGCAAGGGAGAGTTTCTAGGATAAACCAGGGAGCATTGGGGGGCTGGAGAGACTCTTCCCAATGCCCAAGGGGACTTGAGATAATGCTGGGTGCCTTGCTGCCAGGCACACTTAGGAATCCACACACAAGACCGTCTCGCAGATGCTCAAGTCACTAAAATAACAGATCGTTGAAAACGGTCTCTGTATTAAAGGAGAGGTAGTGGCCCCGAGACCAGGGCCTTTTATCTTCCTCCACTCACCCCAGGGTCTGGTCATTTCTTCTCAGTGAATAGATTACCTTGTATTAACACTCACCACCGAATGCAGCAGATTTGACAATGGTAAGGGAGCCTTAAAGAAACAGAAGTTGGGTATACCAGCCCTAAGAAGTGTGAAACACACAAATCCAGGAGGACTTGCTGCCTGCCCACAACATACCCGCACACATGGAAATAATCCCATTGCTGGTCTTGATGACTGAGGGTCTTTCAAGGGAAAAAAAAAAACCCACCATGCCTTGCAGTAGAGGCAGAACACTGCAAACAGTGCTAACTCTTCCTTGAAGGAGGGGAGGGAGAGGGATAGAATAGTGTGTTCAGGTGTTGAGGTCTGCAGCCCTCCCTGGTACACACAGATCCAACCACATGGTAGAAACCCAGGTGAAGAGCCCCCACTGCCATCTCATCCAGTGGATGGCCAGGTCAACCAAGTGAGCAGCGAGAGCGTCTGTGCCAAGTCAGTCAATCAACTGTTTATCAATTTGAAAAATTAGTCGCTATCATCCCAATAAGGGAATTTCCTCATCTCCAAGGGTGCTGTTGAAATCTGGATCTGCGAAGGCGGCCTTGGGAGGAAAGGAAAATGAGCACCCTGGAGACCTTCACTGAGATAATTAAGCTGGGCAGAGTCACATGGGTGGAAGTGGCCCCACGTGGATGCCATCTGGATTCCCAGGACCTCGGCACTCATAGCTCACGGCTCTGAAGCACAGAAAGGGCTCCAGGGGCTTTTGTGAGAGAATGCAGGATGCCCTCTACTCTGGAGTCGTGGCACTGCCATGTTAGAGCAAGGCTGTATCTACTCATGTCCCTTTCCAGGTGAGCTTAGTAGCACCCAGGGGAGGCAAGCATGGCCACAGCCTGAACCTGCGACTCTCCTTCCTGCAGCCCTCTCGGAGTCCCCAGGCAGTCCCGGGATGGCAGTGCCTTCACGGCCAGGACTGGGCAAGGCAGGAAAACCCACCTTCTTTCTGAAAACTAGTTTTGCATTGATTAGTTGACCCAGTTCTGAGAAGAGCTGTTTGGTCACTGCTAAGAGTCAGGAGGAAGTGATGCAATAATTGGCTATTGATGATATAGCAATGATGAGGTTCTGTATGTGTACATGTGTGTCTGTGTGCAAGCGTGTGGAGAGGCCAGAGGTCAGCGTTGGGTGTCCTTTTCAATTGTTCTCCACCATGTCTTAGAAAGGTTCGACAGCTTCATTCATATACATAATTTTATTCTTTCTCATCCCCCTCCCTCTCCCTTGCTCCCCACCACACAGCCTTTTGAGACAGGGTCTTCAGTTGAACTTGGAGCCCAGTTCAGCCAGACTGGTAGGGCCTCGGCCTGCTCTGCCTCCCCAGTTCTGGAATACATCACTATTCAGTCTTCCCCGCCTCCCCAATGGTTCACTGTCTCCACTTTTGCTTCTCCCTAGCTCCCTTGGCTCCACAAACCAATAAAAGAAAGGGCTTTTGCAGGGTTCACATTGTGCTAATAATCCCGCGTGGGTGCGCTGAATTCTCACAACCCTGAATACGTTCAACTCTGGAGCGGCACCTCCACTTACAGATGAAAAAGCTAAGCACAGACCCTTGCCAACATTTCTGAGCTACCAAGCAGCAGAGCAGAGAGTGGGTCCTGACTTGACCGGTTGTAGAGTGCACGTCTTGAACGGCTGCGCTAACACTGGTCCAGGACCACTATGGCAGACATCCTCCAGAGAATCTTCCTAAGATTTCAAGGTGATGCCTGATATAAAATGTTGGCTGCCTGTAAGTAAACTTGCTACACATGACCAGATACAGAAGAGCCAACATGTCTCACCACCTCTGTCCTTGCTACCGACTCTTGTCCCAGACCACAGTTTTCATTTACGAACTCTGTGAGGACACACACAGTAGCAGGGTAGACCTGCCCACTCTTCCTCCTGTTGGATATGTCCTGTGCGCACAACTCCATCTACCTGACTTGCCAAGAATCTGATAATCCTTTTTGAAACTGTACGGTCAGTGAGATCACGTTAACCAATAAACTACTGAGGGGTTAGGAATGTAGAGCGCGTGCCTATCAGGTACAAGGCCCTGGGTTTGGTCCCCAACATAAGAAAATAGAAAGAGGTACTGAGATACATCGCCTAAGAAATCCAACTTCTGAGGATACACTGGTAAAGCAGTCAACAGAGTGCTATTGGGCGTGCACAAGGGACAGTCTTTGAACCGTACCATGGCTACCCACACCAGGAATTCTGCCTTGCGGTTCAGTCACCAAAGTCATCCCTGGGAATAACCCTACCAGGCAGAAACACATTGTACAAGGCAGCTAAAATGATGGGAGCAGCCCACCGACTGTATGCGATTAGGCTTTTAAAAAGGATTACCGCTCCTTAATCTGTAGAGGTGAAGACTACGGGGGAACAGTGCTCAAAGTCTATGAAATCAGAAAGAAATAGAGAAAATGGCTGTGACCCTATCTGCAAATCCCCGAATTCTATCCCTCTACAGCTTCAAGGGAGCCACTTTCAGAGCCATCCACACAGCGGACTATTTTCACAGCAGGGAATAAATTTAGAGAATTATTATTTTGAGAAGTGGTATAGTCTGAGAGGGAGGTTAAGTTTTAAAACGTTTTAACAAGCCCTGGGGTGACAAAAGCAAAGGATCCGGTCCTGGGGGGTCCATCTGAAAAGTATGGACGGCACATTCTAGTTCCTCCTGAGGCTCCTGCCCAGGACTGACATGGGGCTGGGTGGTCCAGCGATCCTCCAGCCTCCTCTCTCTCCACCTCGTCAGCTGGACTGTTCATGAATATTCGGAACAGGGCTCATGCATATCCTTGTGCCCAGTTTTGGAATGTATTCTTTTCGGGGAGTTCTCCTTAGTCCTTACCACAGTCTTTGTCCTAAGATTCTGAATTAGAATTCAGGGGAATGGTTTGACCGTGAGCGCTGTAAAAATCGGACGCCTTTAACGATACCTTCAAGGAAAACTCACAGTTGCTGCTCACAGAGCGATGTTTATAACATGCTGTGCTGTTGAGGGGCTAAAAACCAGTTAAATCTCAATGGGGACGCTGCTGGTCACACAAGAACACAGATCAATTAATTCAAATTTAAGGGGGAATTAAACATACCAATTATATAGTCGTCGTCACAGCCCAAGATATTAAGCTCTGGAATGGACTGAGGTTCCTGGAGGAGGAGCCAGCCCACCTTCCCAGACTGGGCTCTGCTAAACTTTCTAGAGGGAAGAGAATCAGCTCCTTCCCCCATGAGCCAAGCGTTAATCACTTCAAGCATCTAATAATAGGTGATTGTTTGGGGGTTGGGGAGCTGGTTGCAGAAGGAGGGGCAGTGGATTATGGTGGGGGGTGGGGTTGGGGGGCTAAGGCTTCGAGTCCATTTAGAGAAAGCAAACTTTTAACAATATAGCTAGCTTTTGGATCACTGGTAGGATGAGGCACTAAGCAGAAGGGCCACAAGGGGCATGGAAAGGGGGTGCTTGGGGCTGAGAAGAGAGAGGCTTCCCAGAACAAGAGATAGCTAACAACTCATGCTAACCTTGCCTGCCACACAAACTGGAAGGGATCCCTTCGTATCCCTTCAAATTGCAAGTCTGAAAAAAAATCCCATACGTTAGTTCTGGCGGCGGGGAACCGTTCAAAGTCACTATTCACGTGGGGAGCACCAAAGCAGCAGAGGTGGGAAAGGCGGGGGTGGGTACGCGGTAAAGTGTCACCTTGCTTCTCCTTGTGGACTTGGGAGTGATCTGGGCAAGAAAACTGGGCCATCTGGAGTTCAGAAGTCAAGGGAGATGGGGGAAGAACCAGGAAGATGAACACACGTTCATCAGCCACACAAAAGAACGGAGCAGAAAGAAGCCTGGATTTGGGCACTCGCGTCTGGCAAGGAGGCCGGCAGCAGGGCTAATGAAGCATTTGCAGTGTGGGACCTGTGCCAGTGCAACAAAGATGTGCTGGGGCTCTGCAGATGTGCCAGGGCCCCCAGAGCAAAATAATGACATAATCACCAACAGTGTCACAGACCAGACTGTACACAAGGTGACAGGGGAGGGAGGCCTGGAATACACACACACACACACACACACACACACACACACACACACCAGAGGACTTTCCACGGCTGCAGTGGCTGAGGCCCGCCCTGTCTCAAGTTCCTAGGTGGAGTTGGTGTCCCTCTCTGCCCGGGTTCTCACCCAATTCCAGCGAACATGAATGAGGAATGGGGAGATCTGAACCACTTCGGGGAGACTCGGAGTAAACAGCAGAGGCTGAAGGGAGACAGGCAGAGGGAGATGGAACTCCAGGGAACTCCAGAGAACTCTAATAGCTGCAACTTCTGCTCTGTGTGACTCTGGTCACAAGCTAAGGCACAGGGGAAAGGAAAATACGCAAGGAATAGTCTGGGGCAATCTGAGCGGGCAGACCACAAACTTACGAACAGCACAGAAAAAAGGGGTAACCTCAAACTGGGGGTAAAAGCAATGACTAAGCATGAAATGGAAGGCAGACCGGCCCTGTTCATGTTTTAAACAAGATCTCCCAGCAGGCCCTGTCACCTGCCCTGGTGGCTCTTGCTCTCAGTAAGGTGGGTGTGTTGGTACAGCTGTCTGGCTTTTAAGTGACTTTTGTCAGTCTGAAAGTGAAAGTCTGTTTGAGAGGTTGAAAGAACAATAGCTTGGAGCCCGGAAGAAGAACTCCAAGCACAAAGGCCTCCTACACCAGTGTCCCTTTTCATAGCGTCTCATGAAATATTCATAAGAAGAACTTTAATTTTTTATGACCCCTTTTTGGTTTGACTATATTACTTGTGTCAACGCCCACATTCAGGTTCTCCTTAAATACCAAAAAGGTCTGCTGTGACAGTGTTTCCAAAGAGTCACAGGGACAGGGTTGGCGGCGGCCATCCGCCATCCGGAAGGCCTGTCCATACAAACAGAATCACTAGGAGGGACACAGATTTCTTTTCAATATGGTTCCCGTCAGCCTTGAAGCTGCCACCCGCTCTGCACTGTCGATATTTTAAACCTTACTAATTTGCTAGCTCAACTCTTCGGAAGAACGGTTATATTTGTTTTTCTTGGCTTCACCCTACTTAACAGAAAAAAAACCCAGTCTAATGATCAGCCATAGAGAGTTCTTCTTTCTTCCCAGTAGCGCTTCTACCTTCCATCGTTACTTTGTATCTCGGCCAAAAGTGGGAGGGGGCTGGGGAACAGATTGTATTTGTTTTTCTGTCATGTCACCAAACAGCCCTGGAGATTGGCTTAAGGCAATCTTGGAGGGTGAAGCCCGATTTTAAAACTAGAATAATCTACTTTCAAGAGTTAAACTCCGATGCTTCACCCAAAAAGGCTGTTTGCGAAAACAGTGCAGCCAACTCAGATGGGGGGATTGAAGAGACACGAGCAGATGACGGTTAGACATTCTGCCCTGTGACTGACAAGGAAGCCAGTTGTGAAAGCTAAATACTACCCTGTGGGGGACAATGAGAAGATTGGATTTGAAATTGTCATCCAGGTGAAAGGGGAGGGGCAAGTCCCAGCAAGCTCTGGGTTTGCTATGGGAACCTGTTTAATCCAGGCCACATACTCAGGCTGGCTTTCAATGTGGTGTCAGAACTTCTCCAGACATTCAATCCAGGATAGACAGAACACAATAGCTACATCGCACCAAAAGCGGCAGCCACCACCAGCGGCTCTCAGGAGGGAACTTGTGCTCTCCGTCCTACTGATAACCCTTTGTGGGATGAAGGAAGAGGCGAGGCCAAGAGGACGGCACGGCAGACAATACACCCCTCCACACTGTCCTCAGACTTTGCTCATCGTCCAAGGATAATTAATTATGAAGGCCTGAGGGGTAGGCCGGAGCAAGAGAAAGCCCACCACTGCCCCAGCACCCCAGCCGCCACCTCTGTGCTTGCTAAATGCTTTGCCTATTGGGGTACAGCCGCCAGGGAGCCAACAGATCACGGGGAGGGGTGAGCGGGAGAAAAGCAAAAGATTTTTTTTTTTGTATGTGCGTCCACCCTTGTATAATTCCATTCTCACTGTGAACTCATCCATACACAAAACACAAGGACAATTTTTTTTTTAGAGAGAAAGAGCCACAGGGTAGGTTACAGTCAGAAATGGGCTCTCGGTGGTGTGTTAAAAAGATGGTCTTTTCACCAAATCGTTTCACAGAGGCAAAACAGACAAACACAAAGAGTTGAGAGTTTTTCTCCTACATTAAATGGAGTAACTGATAAGGTCAGACATGTGATACCTAAAGACACGGATCCACGAACTCTTGAAGTCAAAGGGCCTCTGTGCGCCGAGGCGCAATCTTTCAAAGGAAACAGATCACAGAACTCCACTGAACCCCCTTTAAACTTTATGAAGCAGGAGGGGAAAAAGCTCTAAGTAGGGAAGCTAGACAGAAGAGCCTTGAACTATTTTCTGAAGGAGAGATGAGGCCTCCCTAGGCCGCCACAAAACACCTTTTTTTTTTCTAAAGGCTCCTCTGAACTTTGATATGTGCCAAGACACTGCTATTGAAAGCTGTATAATTACGTGCTATAGCCACTGTAGAAAATTCTTTGTTCACCCCAACAAAGGACAATGAGCACAGTGGAGCGACATTACACACTATCTTTTTCTTTAAGAATGTTCGTTCGCAGAGGTCATGGGACGCTATCACTAATAAAGCTGTTGAGTAAGGGGGTTTTAAAGTTGTCCTCTCACTGTGCTTGAATGTAGCCCAATGACAAAAAGGGACGTGGGGAGCTTAAAAAATGCAATATTGCCAAACAGACCATAAATCAATGGACCCCTTGCTTCATTATACTGATGAACACTTTGAATCTCAGAAACAGCAAAGAAACGGTGCCTTGCTCTGGGTGAGGGTGTACCCTTCAGCCCCACTTCCAGCCTGCTGCTTACCCTCCCTCCCCTCCCCTCTCCTATTTTGAGTGATCATTCTGTGGGTACCTTCCCAGTCAGCCATGTGTGTACGTGTATTTAGGGATCATTTATTCAGTCTCTTAAAAGATCAATTTGGCTTGTCACCAGTGAGACTGGCACAGGAAGGAACGGAAAGTGTTTCTCCTCCTCCTTGCCACCCACTAAGAGTGTGTTGTGTGGAGCTTGTTCAAATGGCTTGGTGGCTTTGAGGCCAGAAGACAGCAATAGCGGTAAAGGGTTTTCAGTCATGCGCCAGTGAGCCAAGCCATCGCTCATATTTAAGTATCTATTTGGAGCAGAGGGAAGGGCTTCCAAATTCCACCTGTCTTCCTGCTTCTTTATAGAAAGGCTTCCAAACTTGCCCATTCTGCATGGGCTGGCAGGCTGGGTAAGGAAAAGTTCAGTGCATGCCGAGGGGAATGGTGGTGGAAGGGTCTCTTGGGGGAGACACACTTTCATTTTCAATGTCCAAGAAGGAAGTGGGAAATTACATAAAAAATTACACAGACGTACCCCTCTTGCCTGTCATGTGTCATTAGAGAAATGTCAAACCCACAGGCTCTGTGATGGATATACCCAGTGACATGCTATGCCTATTGCTACCGTAGGAAGTGGCATTTACCAGCCCACTAATGAATGAATCAAGTTCCCGGTTCTATTTATTTCTAAGCCTTCCAGCCTCCAACCTGACTGAGCCCTTAGCAAGGGGCAAGGGAGATTAGTTGGTCTCATTGGGAACTTGGACTCTGCTGATGGGCTGACTAGCCACTTGAGGGGCCTGCGAGGGGCCTGCCTTTCCACAGTGGCATTACCTCATGATACCCACTGAGAAAGTGGGCCCCATGTGCCGGGTAACAGTTATCACATCTCTCAATTCATACTCATGTCACCCCAAGTCCCCAGTCTCTACCTCATCCTGTCCTCTGAGTTGCACCGAGGCAGCATCCATACCTTGGCTCTCTGGGCTCCAGAAAAAGTGGGATTAACCTCTGAGTCATACGGGTTAGGCACCGAGCTTGGATTCTTCACAAACTGGTAACTGGCTTTGGGAACTAACAGGCATCATTGCCTTCCTCCTCCCACAGTGGAGGGGGAAACAAAAAAGCAATAAGATCTGACTGCATTGGCCCCTGAAGTCAGAAGTGTGGGTATGATTTAACAACTGGAAAGCAATGCCAAACCTCCTTTCCCTACCCATAAAAAAAAGTCTTTTGGAACCCCTTCAAAGTGAAGTGAGAATAAAACATAGAGCTATACACCATCACACCTGGAAAGGTGGATTTCTTGCTGCCAATCGCATTACACGGGAGAGGCAGGGGTGAAAGATGCTGCTGAGATCGCACACCTTCTCCCTGCACGTCTGTAACTCCATCTAGAAAGGACACACCCCGGGCTATGGAGCCAACTCCCCTCCCTTTGGTACAAACCCAAAGCTGCACTGCTTTCTCCCTTTAGTTCTTCTCCCACGTTCCCCTGGGTTGTCTCAAACTCTCAACACCCCGAGTTTGGATGCCATGCCAAGAGTCCTGGCTATTGTGAAAGCTGATACAAAAGGCAGTCAGAGTAAGCTCTCCAGTCACTTAGAAGTCTAGGGAGGACAGAGCCCTGCAGGCCACTCCCTCCTGCCCGGTGACAAACCTTCCTCAACTGCCGTACTTCCTGGTAGGCCAGGAATGGGCAGCCTTTCCTCTGCAGAGCCACCAGAGTCAGAGACTGAAGGAGGCTGGTGCTAAACAAGGGCAGAGGACACAGGCTGGAGGGTGGCACCCAGGGCCTCCCAGAAACCAGCAGCAGCAGACAGAAAAGAAGGAAGAAAACGTCCTAGTACTGAAGGGGAAAGTCAGAGGGAATCCCTGCTCCTGGTCCGCTGCATGGGCCCCACCCACTTGGAATAACCTAGAAACCATTCAAGCCTTGCCTTCATTGTTCTGTTTCTATCCTGTCACTGCTAGTACCCCCAGCAGGAAGTTAAAGCCATGAATCCCCCTAAAGGAATATCAGTAAACAGTCAACAGGTGCTAGCTGTTTTATTATTGTTATATACAACTGGTGAGAAAGTGTGTGTGCGTGCGTGCGTGCGTGCGTGCGTGCGTGTGTGTGTGTGTGTGTGTGTGTGTGTGTGTGTGCGCGCGCACATGTGCGTGCATGTATATGTTTGCTTGTATGGGGACATGTACACAGTGCATGTGGCAGTCCGAGATTGGCAGCTCACATCTTGCTCTGTAAACCCCCCCCCCCATCTTATTTTTAAGACAAGGTCTCTCGCTGAACCTGGAGCTCACAGTCACTGAGCTCCAGTGATCTGCCCTCCCATTTCCCCTTCCCCAGCTTTAACATGGGAGCTGGGGATTAGAACTCAGGTCCTTGTGTGTGTCTGGCAAACACTGTACCAACTGAGCCGTCTTACCAGGCTTAGGAGAATTTTAATATGTAGTCTATAAGATGTTGGATGGTTTGAGCAGCTAACAGGGGGATAGCCTATTCCTTTGTACTGACTGGATCTCTGAGCATCATAGAGACGTAACCCCTGTCTCTACTACGCTTCATCTCTGTTTAATGTTCTGGAGATGGAGACGACGTCCCCACCTTCCCCTCTAGCTTATGCTGAAGCTCCTGGGCTATTTTAGTTGATGTTAAGAAGAGAGACTTCAATGCAAGAGTGAAGCTGTGCACACTATCATCCCAGGCATTCGGCAAGAGGTGCCGGGGCTACTTTTGGCTTGCAGCCACAGCCCACACTGGCAAAGCTGCAGAGATAAGAACAGTGGCTTTTTAAGCATCTCACTTAAGCAGTGACCTCCATGCTCAAAGGCACGGAAAAGGAGGGACCCCTTATCTGAAGCCTTGTAAGTCAATGTGCCAGACTCAGAGGCTGTGTTAAAATCTATTTAGTGGTGGTGGTGGTGGTGGTGGGGTGTGTGTGTGTGTGTGTGTGTGTGTGTGTGTGTGTGTGTGTGTGTGTGCTAAAGTACAAGCTGCTGAGTCTTGCTTTCCACATTTCTAGAAATGTTTTGTTTTTTGCTGGTTTTTTTTTTGGTTTTGTTTATAAATGAAGGAGGAATCAGCCTCAGAACAGTCCAATAACTTGCCCAAAGTCACATGAGAAGTGACAGGATTCCTGCCTAGGCCCCGCTCTCCTCACAGTGGAGCGGTCTTAAAATAGACTATGCAGATAAAGGAGAGGTGGCCTGGCTGGAAGTGGATTTGATTCCCAGAGAGAGAGCTATCAGATGGTAATCATATGAAGGAGGCTTTGGATGATGCTAAACGGAGCAGCTTGCTGGGTATCTCTTGATGCCAGTGTCCCCTGCTTGTGCCGTTCTGCTCCCTGTGCTGGGAATAGGGGATTAAATTTCAGCAGGTAGGTTTAAGTGCCCTGAAGATCCCAGTGTGCATTTAAAGGACCTGTCCCTTCTGGCCCGAGATCAGAAATTGCCTTGTGAACACTGGGTAGTCTTTTTATGGAGACCGAGGCACCTGCCCAGAATGTATTTGTTAGAATATAATGTGATTAGTTCACTGGTGTGCAGCAGTAGCTCCTGGGGTAGAGTCTTGGAAGAGAAGAAACAAGAAGCTAAATTCTTACACAAGATTTCCTCAAATATCTAGTCACTTGCAATGACTTCAGCTTTGAAAGGCAACGTTGTTGCTGCTGCTGTTGTTTTTCAAGACAGGGTTTCTCTGGCTGTCTTGGGACTTGCTTTAGACCAGGCTGGCCACCAACTCCCATATCCACCTGCCTCTGCCTCTCTAGTGCTGGGATTACAGGCGTGTGCCACCACACCCAGCCTGGAAGGCAACATTTGCTTATGTGTTGTCCACACTGTCAACTAATGCCAGGACATGGGAGACTTTGAAAACGGGAGGGGGCTAGGTGGCTCAGAGGATAAGGTAGTGACCTTGCAGCCAAGCTTGGTGGCCTGAGTTCCTTTTCTGGGATTCACAAGATGAAAAGAGAAGAAATGACTCCCGCAAGTTGCCCTCTGGCCTCCTCTCTCTCTCTCTCTTTCTCTCTCTCTCTCTCTCTCTCTCTCTGTCTCTCTCTCTGTCTCTCTCTCTGTCTCTCTCTCTCTCTCACACACACACACAGTAAATAAACAAATAAAAAGATAGTGGATTTGAATTCCAAGAATTCCTATTTTTAACGCATTCGGAGGAAGAAAGTCTTTCAAACCATTCAAATTTTCAAGGAAAAATTTTGACTTCCCCTTTGTGAAGCTTGCATGCCCCATTCTTTACAAGCTCTGAACTGATCTGCATTGCCCAGAACAACAGGAAGGAGAGCTGGAAAGGAATGAACAGGCAATGAGTATACACTATGAGGGAGAGGGTCAGGTCTCTCTACAGACAAAGCCAGAAGAAAACAAGAATACTAGCATAAGGTCCCTCAAATTCCTGCCTTACAGTGGCACAGAATCTAGCCAGGAAGGTTTAAGGAATGCTCAGCGTTGTCAAGGCATAGCTGGTATGGTTTACTCTCTTCCCAGGGGCTGTCTATAGAAGTCCCACCACACCCCCACCTCCAGCTATTGTTGCCCAGACCAGCAGGGCTCAGCAAATGCCTTTGTGAGCTTTGGGAGCTTGCTCTTATGGTCTCATGCAGTCATCATGTCGATGACAACTGTTTGCCAGGGCTCTGCATCAGTCCATAAAGAAGCACCTGACTCACAGCCCACACACCTTTCATTGTTGCACGGATATGGTTTCCTGGGGACTGTCTGTAGCGCTTTGCACGCGTCTAGAATGTACTCATATGTAAGAGACACACACAAGCTACTCATCCCTCCCCAAAGCAAACATAAATAAAAACCAAAGCCAGGCTGGCGAGATCTCTCAGCGGGTCAACGTTCTTGCCACAATGCCTGAAGCCTCCAGTTCGATTCCTGGGATCCACACGGCGGAGGGAGAGAACCAACTCCCATGGTTGTCCTCTGAACTTCATGTGTACTCTATGGTTCAAGCACAGCCCCTGCTCCCCACACAGTCAAGGCCACACATTTGTGGACACACACTAAACAAATACATAGAAATGCAACTAAAAATTTGTAAGCAAAAAAAAAAATGAATGCAATCTTTTGAAATATGCTCATTAAATTCTCATGCCACTTCCTCCCAGGAAGGACATAGGTGAAGGTGGAAATCATGGAGTCACTTATTCACCATCTCTAGACTTCTCAAGCAGACACTTTTGCAGTTACATTGCACACAGTCTGTACCCTTCAGTGCATGTGTGTACCCCACAACATAAATGAAATCATCCTATGTTTGCCCTTTGCTTCAGACTTTTTAGTTCTCTTGCCTGCGTTCTCTTCCACGTAAGCTGGGATGGGGGGGGGGGTGGAAATGGAATGGCTGTGGGTGAGACACATGATTCTCCTGGTTGCCTGGCATGTTACCATGCATGATTAAATAAGAAACCATCGCAAAAACATAGTGTCTTTCCCAAAGAGCATGAAAACAAGTAACAACAAAGGAGACGGCCAAAGCCTGAAAACTGGCTCCTACCTCAAAGTCATTTGCTTTGTTGTAGTGCATGTTGAGGGCTCGGTACAGCTCACAGTCTCTGGTGATGGACAGCCCTTCTGTGCTGGTGACCCCGTCGTTGATGGCTTGACGCGCATACTTCTCCATCTGAATATAGTAAAACTCACGGAAATTGCTGAACCACTTGATGAGCTGGGAGGTAATGCATCTGTTGAACTGTTAAATTTAAATGTTGAGAACGGTGAGCATGCCGCTGCTCCTTTGTTAGCTGATTTCGTGTTAGTATCAATATCAGAAGCATTTTTAATGTTTCCCTCCCCATTTTACCTGGAAAGCGAGGTGGTAAGTTCCACCAAAATGGTGGCAAGAGGAACAACCATTCTCACAGAGTATTAGAAGGTACACTCATGACAGAAACCACACCACTGCCCCCTACACCACTCCGAGTGGAGAAGCCATAGTCGAGTAAGATTTTCCATGGATGGATTATCTCTTATTTACAGAAAAACCCTCTGTTCTACCTTCAGTAGAGGGCATGCATTTGCTTATTGCATGGAGACCCACTGGAGCCAGGGTCCTAGGCAGAGTTGGTACTTCCAAGCTCCAGTATGACATCAGCAGCAGCAGGACATGGTGTGTGTGTGTGTGTGTGTGTGTGTGTGTGTGTGTGTGAGAGAGAGAGAGAGAGAGAGAGAGAGAGAGAGAGAGAGAGAGAGAGGGCGGGTGTGTGTAGGACTGTACGTGAATGTGTGAGACTGTGTGTCAGTGTGAGTGTGTGTGTGTGTGTGTAGATTGAAGACAGGCCCCATGCATGCTAGACACATGCTCTACCCCTGCACTATATCCCTAGCCCTGTGTATATATTTTAAATAAGAATTTCTATCACTATATGGTAATCATATTCAATGAGGGAAACCTGCTTTTCTCTAAAATGGTAAGACTGATTTGTGCATAGGTTTTGGGACTGGGTGACCCCATGCCCATGTCTCTGTAATCCATCCATTTTAAGAGTTCACCCACCGTATCTACTTCCAGTGGATCTGGGGAAACCTTGATACTTGTCCTGTGCTCTCTGCAACCAGGACTTTGAAGGCCCATGGCCCCTTCCCTTGACTGCCGTGTTGTCTGGGAGGCGTGGTTAAGACACAGTTCACAGATGGCAGAGACAGGACCTTTATTACGTTTCTTTTTAAATGCCACGTTACTATAGCATGATTGGGCTTTAAAAGTCTGTTTACCCAGGTTTCCCAACAACCTTTGAAATGAAGATGTCTTCCTGATGGGCAAATGGTCCCATCCTGACTGACTGCTTTCCTCACGGAGAGGACAGGTGTGTCCTGACTTGCCAAGTCAGAACCAATAAATCCGTCGCTTTCTATGGGGCAGGATGACAGACACCCCTGCCTTTTGCCATCAGGTCCATTCCCTTCCCTGGGCCCCCAGAAAAGGGTGTCCATCCATCAAATATCAACAAGGAACACTTATCAAATCCTGGCCCTGAGAATCTCCAGGCTGCAAGAAGCTGACAGCTAAAGTGTGTGGGGGCTGTAATTACTGCAGAAGTTGTTTCTCTACCGGCACAGATAACACGCGGATGAAAATTTATGGCAGAGAATAGAAGTCACAAGGAAACAGAAGCCGGGGACTGGTGTTCCTCCCAAAAGGCCATCTTGCATCCTAATTGCCGTGGAGTTGCAAGGGCCCTTACAGATAATTGAACAGAAAATGATTAAGTCATCAGCAAACCGCTTCTGCTTGCAAGAGTTCAAACATGTACTTAACCTGTCCAAGAATTATATTTTCACTCTGTGAGCCTGCTCTGTCTCCATTCAGCCTCGCGGGGAACCCGATTAGAAAGACAACTGAAGGACCCCCGTTATCTGATCTTCTGGTGGCCGATTTCAATAGAACTTAAACCCATTACGATTTGCTGAACTTGGACTTCTTTCCATTTTATCTGAGCAGTAAAATACACTGTCCAAATTTCCAGACACTGAGATAAGGCCTACAGGCCCCCGTGACGGCTAACTGTTCCTTTTTAATTCTTTTAGAACAAGAAACAAAACATTACAAAATGATAGCAGGCTGGGCACTGGGGAATGAAAATTGCTTTGACATGGAGATTAGGGCTCTGTATTGTTACAAGACATTGTCTCATATGGACAAGAGTACTGTAGGGGGAAAAAATAGAGGGGCATTTTTTTTCTAGAATGGTCATGAATGACCTAATGGAGGGGGGGACAAAAAAGTAAGTGCGCTTGCCATTATGAACGAACGGGACATAAAGGGAGATTTAAAGCGTATTGTTGGAGGCTGGAAATACCAGAGAGAGAGAATGGGCAGAAACAACAGACTCCAAACCCGAGATAGGCAAAAAGAGCAGTGTCCACAGCTCCGAGAGCGGGGCTTTCGCCGCCACCAAGGGGAAACGAAATGTGTTCTGTTTTCCGTTCCTGGCTAAGAGCAAAATGCAAGCGGCCTGTTTTCTAGATCTTCACGTGGAAGAAGGAAAAGAATTCAACTTTAAAAGAGTTAATTCCACATGCTCTGTGTAGCGCTTTACGAGCAAAGGATCAATTGTTCTATAAAGGCAAGCTCTGTAGTGTGCTAATGTGTTACTGCAAAAACTAATCGCTTCAATAAAGAGGCTGTGTTTCCAGAGTGTGCGAGCCTCTGTGACTTTGATTAATACTTCCCACGGGACATCTCAGCCTCAATATGGGCTGGAGAAACTTCCTAAATATTCAATGAGCATGGTCAAAAGATGTATAAAACAAATCAACCTGACACCTTAATCCGGCTAGGCAGCAGTTGACTCAAGGGGTGGAGGGAACGAGATACATCATTTAACACGGCAGGCTTGAAAGGCTGTGAACGCCTGCTCCTCAAAGCTGAGATGACACCGAATCTGTTGTGCTTAGTGGTCTAGGAGTTATTGGTGTGTATGTTAAAATCACCCAGTGGTGAACGGGAAGCCAGGGAGGCCCTTCCATCCTGGCACCTCTTGTACAATTTACAAACTTGTTGTCAATGGACCTGAAAACAGGATGAACAGAGCTGTTTGCTAAGTGTCCTTGGAGGGAGTAGAGTCTCTGAGAGAACACAGAACTCTCGATTCTCACTGGAGCAGCTAAGCTAAGGTGTCCGCCATCCCTGCACAGCATCTCTGAAGACCTGTGGCCCCTTCTAACTCTTCTCCTGGGTGACTGAAGCCGCCTGGGGATGGCCAGCAGTGGTCCAGGCCTGGAGGGAGACGTGAAGCCGTGTGCCTCACTTGGTCTCAGCTCACCTTCAGAAGGATAAGCTCCATCCAACACCTGATCTCAGCCACGGCTACGGCAGGCATGTAGCTAGCATCTAACTCAAGAAATTAAATAGTTTCTGCATTTTTCTGTTTCTCCTGGTGGTTTTCATTGCAAAGCTAATGCATAGTCACTGTTTGGAGTGGAAAAGACTCAACAATTTGGAAGAGTATATCTTATTAGGGTTAGGACTTTTTTTAAAAAAAATAAATGTGCCAAACCAAGTGTTGTATGTCTTTTTCAAGAAATATAGCCAAGTGGCATTTCTGATGAAATTCTAGGATCCCGTTCTCAATTACTAGGGGTCTCTCAATTCTGAAATGGTTTCTTGCATCTTAACTGCAGTAAAACTTTGCCTTGTGTATCCATACATAGCACAGTATCTATTTCTTTTAGCCTTAAAAACAAACAGATAATGACTGTACGTAGATATATGTGATCAGCATAATAGACATATGCTTGTACAGGAGCAGGGAATCAATAAGACATGGGGTCACCCGAACTTTAGGGTACTTGGGCTACTCTGCTCTGTCTTCTCAAAGTTCTGAAGTGCTTCATTTTAATTGGCTCCCACACACATCACTCAAGCATCGCTCTTGTAAGCTCAAGGAATACAAATTCATTTATTACTAGCCAAATTGAGAGATGTAATTAGGAAACTTAAAAATGTATAATTCATTCCAAAAATGAAAGAGAAATGACCTTCCGTGGCTTTCTGCTGTGGGTCATACATGCTACTGTTGCCTTTCATTACAGGGGATAATTATCATTCAACTAAACTCATACAGACTTTAGCCTCTATCCCTCCTAGTGGGGTTAAAGTATGGATAGAATCTATAACTGAAAATTAGTGCATTTAAAAATAAAACATTTGCCCAGGTACTTTATCGTGGCTTGGACAGAGTAAGTGGTTCCATGTGCAGCTGGTTTACTAGCTGCGTTCTGAGGGAATGAGAAGCTTCTTTTCCTCAGATCTATCTCAGTCCCTTGGCATTCATGCAAATACACAGAACCAGGACATTATTAATGTCCGTATCTACTCCTGAGTAGTGCTATTTGGCTCAAAATGGCTTGGGTTTTCTACCCCCACATCCAAGGAGGCTCATTTCACTACTGTGTGACCAGTGTTTAAAAAGTTCTTTGGTCAGTCTCTGGATGGAAGGTGCTATAGAAAAACATATGAGACAATGTCATAACATTATAAAAATGCAACAGATCATGGCGGAGAGAGGGGTGAACCAGGAGGTAACAGGGCACACGCATGTGTGCACATGACATATACATTATAACCCTCCTCGTCTCCTTTTTAGAGCCAAAGCCAAGTTGGCCAGCTCCTAGAAGACTTTCAGGCATATCCGACTGACAACCAAGGAGAGCTATGAATGTGGACAAGTTTACTAAAAACGTGATGAAAATTATTTTTGTGATGTGTGTGTTTATCATTACTGCTAAACTCAAACTCAGTTCTTGAGTAGCTTTGAAAATGGCAATGTCCTGTCCCAACGTCAAAAGGTGGGGCATGCCTGTGAATGAGACTAACAGTGGCCAGTCCTCAACCACTTGCTCCAACCAATAGGTCCACTGTAGAGCGCCACCCACCAAATCCAAGTTCTTTCCCTGACCCCCTATGGCACCAGCCTTTGGTGTGCCTAGGGCTCCTTTTCCAGCCTCAGGCTACTTCCCCCATTCCATCCAGTTAGTTGGCGCTGGCTGTGGAAAAGAACACACACCTCCCACTTAAGCAACACAGCAAGAGAGAAACAGCTGAAGTTAATACATAGTTCAGAAGCAAACAGGAAGGAAACAAAACTTCTCCCATAAGGCCAAATTAAATATTAGTGACGAAACCAACATGAACTGGCCTGCCAAAATGCAACCATAGGCTCGACGTGGGCCTGAGATGCAGGCAAGCCATGAGTGATGGAGACTTGGAAAACAAGCGCATCTTGGTGGCTTGTGAGACCTGGGTTGAAGAAATCAGAACTTGTGTACACTGAGGTAGGCAGGGGAAGGGTTGGGGGGCACCCAACCCCCCCCCCAAAACCAATCTCAGCTAACGTAATGCTTATCAAATTCCTTGAATAATGATACCGTGAGTGCCATTATAATCACCAAAGCCCAGCCTATGTTTTTAAAAAGTTACACACGATTAACACAACTCCAAGTTGATGCAGATAATTACTTCAATCAAACCCACATACAAAGCACATACAGGCACGCGTGCGTGCACACACACACACACACACACACACACACACACGCACATGCATGCACACACCCCCAGAGAGAACCAGGAGGTCCCAGTATTCTGCAGAACGAGGGGGGCTGCAGCTGTAGGCCGACAGCTTTCATATCCTCATTTGAATAATGTGTCCTGAATCTGTCACTTTATTCATTCCCCCTTATGCTCCGTGTACTCTACATCAACAACAAATTAAGTTGTAAATAAGAGACAATCATCACTTTTGTTCTTAAGCAGCTACTGCATAGAGAATTTCAGCGTTCACTCCTTTCGACAGGAGGCAAGGAGGTGCTGAGAGTTAGCGTTCAGAGGCACACATACAGAGAAACCAACAAAAACAGAAACAGTTTACTGCTGCAAAAACAGTGCATTTTTTTTTTTCTGGAACATCCAGACATTACCAAGAGAGATTTCATCCAGGAAAGTACTAAAACATGTAAAGACAGAAGCAAAGTTCCCTGGACTGCACTGGTCACGCATGTGACTCGGGAAACAACCTCAGGTCTTAATAGACAAGTGGTATTTTTGCTTCCCAACTTTGGACGAAAGGACAAGAATGGCCAATCATCCACAGCCCAGGCAGAGTCAGAAGTTGACTCCACACTCATCTCCATTAACCCCCAAGAGTCCTGACCACTGCTGCACCCACAGACAACGAAAGAGGGGGAATAAAAGCGGCCCCTACCTTCACATCAGAGAAGTAGGTCTTCAGCATGTTGGAGCTGGGGTAGCGGGTGTAAAAGAACATGAGCTTTGCCTTTTTCAAGTGATTGGGTGACAACCCTTCCTGCATGTAGGATGCAATCAGTTAAGGCACAAACAAGGTTAAACGAAAGGGGTTATTCCTCCTGTCCCCATCTCCACACATACTCAGAGAGTCTGGAGTCCCCACAAGCCTGGGAAAGCTGAGTGGTCATCCATATGGGTTGTGGAATCCATTACTGACTGGCCACCTAGCTCACTGCCTGTCTTGGATTGCTGAAGGAAATGGTTAGGACGCTCAATTCGGTTGCATATTCTTGGCTACTTCCTGATGAGGGTGGCCAAGCCCTCCTCCTCCATTTGAAGTCCATACAGTTCACTTGTTGCTAAGGAGACGGACCAGCCTACCACCACTGCCGGAGGCTTACCTAGGAGCCATGCTCCTTGTCTGCAGTTACATTCTGTTTGCTCTTTTCTGTGCACTCTGCAGTTTGCCTGGGGTCATCACACCGACCTAGGGAGAGCTACACAGCACGCTATTCTGAACACGATCATGCAAGCTCCATGTCCCCCCCTGCAGCACTGTCACGGTGAGGCTTCAAGACTCAGTTTCTTCCTATCTTACTCCAATCGTCTTTGAACTGTTTCTTTTAATGGCAATTCAAGATTGGGAGAGGTAGTCTGGCAGGACAGAACAAGGAGTGTGGTGTTGCTTTTGTTAAGACAACAGTTCAACACCAAATACAATTTGCCCATCCTGGATTTATAGTTAACTCCTTTGAGAATGACACAGTAGTCGGGGGGCTAACAAATCAATACATGTGGGTTAGCGGATCAATAAGTAGCCACTTACCCCAAATAAGAAGGCCTATTTATCTGGAAACATCGTCACCTTTTAGATCTGTAAACAGTGGCAAGGAAAAGAGTTCCCAGGAGAATGGGAGGCTAACCATAACAATCCAGGCTGCCTGATTCTCTCTCAGATTCTTGGCACTCCTCAGCAGGCTCCGAGCTGGGATGGCTCTGGTCACATCTGTGCCGCAGCCTGGCCCTGCCATTTCCTCAGCAAATTAATGGCTTTATAATTTATCAGAGATGAAGATGCACGTGGAGAAAATCAATGTGGTCCCCCACAAGGTCAATTAAGGGTCCTTCCTAGAGGTTCCTCTAAGGACTCTCTCTTAAAAGAGAGTGGGGAACAAATAAACGTGGAAAACAGAAAAGCAAGTGTGTGTGTGTGTGTGTGTGCGCGCGCACGCGCGCACTCGTATGTGTGTTGTGTCCCCCACACATGGGAAGCTACCCCGTGAAAATCTCACACTTAGGAAGACAGGTTAGGTAAACAGACATTTAGGAAAGAGAACAGGTTCCCAGTGCCCTCCATGAGGAATGGCACTATGAGTTGTAGGACTAGTGGGGAACCAGAAAGGATCTAGAGATGTACAATCAAATTTATATCAATAAGCTCTTAACTACTCCCGACCAAACACTCAGCCATGAATGTGTTCTGGGGACATCTTCCTTTACATCCTATGTTGTTAAAGGAAAAAAAAAAAAAAAGAAAAGAAGATCGTCGTTTTTTAAATAGAAAAGTTAATTATGGTTGTTCTCTCTCTCTCTCTCTCTCTCTCTCTCTCTCTCTCTCTCTCTCTCTCTCTCTCTCTCTCTCTCCTCTCTCTCTCTCTCTCTCTCTCTCTCTCTCTCTCTCTCTGTGTGTGTGTGTGTGTGTGTGTGGTGTTTAACTGATAATAAACACCAAAGAAAGAAATTTTGATTTTTCTATGTGGAAGCCAAAGCAGCTTAACTGGACTTGTGTTTTTGTTTAAGGCCCTTAATGATCACAAAGACGGCAATTTATGGCTGACATACTTGTTGTGCCAAGGAAAAGCTGAAAGGTCTCGCAGTAACCTCCATTAGACTGATGGAGGCAACGAAAGGAGCCGGGCACTTCAGGACCATCTGCCCAAACGGATAAGTGAAATCTCAGTTGCAAGCTGCTCCCAGCCTCACGATAAGAGTTTTCAGACGAGCCCCAACTCGGATGAATATCTTCGATCTGGGCTCTAATCTTTTCTCTCTCAGGGCCCTCCCTATGATTCTAAGTCCCAAATCTTGTAGATTTGGTCTCATACAAAAGACAAACTGTTTGGCCGTGTGTCTAAGAAAGGCACAGAGCTGCCCAAATACCCTGGGGCTTTCCATCTCAATTTTGCTAAGATATTTTAGCCTCTTGTATTAAAAAAAAAAAATCCATTCCCTTTTTAAATCAGAATTTAGAGACTTTTTATTTAATGAAAAATTAAAACATTATTTTATCCGGATTGCTCAAGTTTTTGCTTCAAGATGTTTCTGGTTGGTAATACCTGGCACCATCCGCCCAAAGAGAAACAGACCCTGCCTCTGTCCCTTGAGATCCTTGTGTAATTAAGATAAAATTCTCATAAAATATATGTTTCTAATAAACTATTAAAAATAGCTAATGAAACATTTAAAAGCCAGCAGTTAGATAATCCTTTTTTTCCTCCTCAAAATCAATCTGAACTGACCAATTGGTTAATTTCCCTTTTAAGTGCTTGTGCTGAAAGCAACTGCTCTTCCAAGAAGGCACTAGCCGTTTCCTGGATACTTACACACGCACAATGACTCACGATGGAATAGATTCAGTAAACATACAGCTGTACTGAACACGCGCTAAGCTCCATTCAAGGCCAGGAAAGAAAATGAGCACAAATAAATATTAAGGAGGTGAAGGGATGGGGGAGGGGAGGGGGTGCAAACAAGCGCTGTCCGGGCAGCTCGCGCTGCTCCATTCTCTGAGCCTCAGCTTTGTGAAGACAGATGACATCCAATTCTATGTGTAATGCAAATAGACAATAACTGCAGAAACTTGAGACGGCTGCCAGGTGTAAAAAAAAAAAAAGGAAAAGGAAAAAAAAAGAAAAGATGATAAATCCATAAATTAATGAAAGACATCTGCTTGGCATATAAAGGCTCAGGGAAGGAGCGGGGTACAGCTGGACCTGAGAGTCCAAACAACCTGAGAGTCTCAATGCGGTTTGTTTACCAAGCACAATATAACCTTACCTAAACAGCAGCCGCAGGAACAGCTCAGGCAGCAAAAAGGCAAACGCAAGAAGAATAGGCCCTGAAGGCTACAGGAAGAAAAAAAAAATTCCCCTAGTTGAACTCTGGGTTTTAAGCTGCGGTTCCACACGGGGAAGAGGGTTTTCCCATTTTCTAAACACTTTGAAACGGAAAGAAGTTTCCTTCTCTGATTTGTTCTGAGGCTTCCCTGAGAAAATTCAACGGATGGAAAAGAGCTAAGCTCTCAGTTAGCCACAGTAACAGAGCTGGCTGTCACTCTCCTGGGAGTCTGACATCAGAGAGCTTCTGGAGACGGTTAGGTGCCTATAGTCATTCAGGATTTCATCTATGTGTTAAGTTCCGAGGGCCTCCAAAGCTTCTAAAAATGTCAAAGATCACACTCACACGTATATTCCCAGCATGAGGGGTGCTGAGGCAGGAGGATTGCTGTGACCTCAAGGTCAGCCTAGGCTACGCAGTGAGACTTTTTCTTTCAACAAACCGAAAAGAAGAGCAACAAGAAAACAACCATCATTTTAAACTGGGGTTTCGTGTTGGACTTCAGTTTGTCTCGTGAAATGGTTTTCCCTTCTCAACCCCAAATATTCCCGGGACATTCTTTGCACATGTCAAGCCTTCTCAGAGAACAGGCTGAGGACCTCCAGCCGCACATCTCTTAATGATGCATCTGACAACCTTGCGCTTGAGCTCGGGGGATGCAAATGTGAAAGGCGCACACAAGGCTATTTTTCTTGAGATGCAAAGAAGATGAGAGACAAGGAACGTCACAGAGAGAGACAATTGGCTAGCGATTCTTCGGGAATTTGACTATAACTTAATATTTGATTAAACTGATCCATTTGCAAAGACAGTGAACACACTGTTTTATACCCAAGACACGAGCTCTTTGACCAGGTGTACTGAAGTTCCGGTGGACATGAACACGACCGTGACTTCCTTCCTTCCTTCTAGGGGGACTTCAAACACAGATGACAGACATGTTCCATGGAGCCTGAGCCATGCGAGAAGCTGGCAGTCAGCACTAGTCCTTATTATGGCCACTGAAACAGGAAGGCCCTTTGGAGTAAGAAAGGAGTGTTCTTGAAGGGGGAGGTTATGTAGCCCTGGAGTGATTGTTCAGGGGGCAGGTTCTTCACCTAGCATGGAAAAGACCTCGGGTATTGCACCTAGTAGGCTGAGGGTCTGAAAATAAAGGTTATTCACGACAATTTAAAGAACTCTAAAAGCACACTGATGATTGGCAGTCTGCTCGTACCATCCCAATACACTTCTACTTGCTCCATCGATATCTTCCCCTTAGGGCCCTGTAGTCTAAAAACTGAAGTTTAACATTTCTTGCTGTGATTCCTCAAGATTTTATTAATCAAAGCTTGAGATACTCCCCACTCCCACTCTAAAATAAAGCAGACAAAATGGTCTGTAGAACAGAAGTCTCAGGCAGGTGAACCACGCTTAGGGGAGCAGGTGCTACATGGGAAGAGGATTCCTGCTGTGGCTTGCCTGTCCTTTCTTCTGACACCCAGGCCTAGTGACAAGCTGGCCGGTCACAGGTACAAGGAGTAGAGGAAAGTGTAAATCCAGAGGTTAGAGGCCAAGGCGTGGGAAACAGAATGGCTAATTACAGCGAGAGGCCCAAGGCCATGGAGCCTGGAGGAAGGAAGCAACTCCAGATACAGAAACCTGGATTTCGGGCCAACATGGGGGTCTCCTGCCACTACTATTTAGAAAGGGGCTCTATGCAGCAGGAGACAGGAAAAGTCTCTCTGCACAAGGGACTCCTTTTTGTTCGAATCCTCAAAATTCCTCAGGGGATTTAGAGAGAAGGATGGCATAGTGAGCTTAGTGGACACTCAGAGCAAACCAATGCCTTTTCTCTCCCTAGAAAACAAGCTAACAAAAAAGGGGGGGCATAACTACAGTTATCCACCATGAGTCCAGGTCCGAACTTAGAAAGCTGCTGTTATCAATGAGACTTTGCTGTGGGCATCTGGGATTTTGTCACCCAACTTAACTGGTCACTAAGATGAGCGTGTGTTACTGGGAGGGGGACATAGCTACTTTACTATGTGGTTTAAAATACAGTTCTCTGAGGTGCAAGGAGTCTAGCCTTAGACATAAATCAGTCTAACAGGATTACATTCTCGGGTAGATTACTGCCCAAGTGTTCCTATCTTCTTCCCTTCCCTTCCAGCAGCTCTGCTTCAGTCGCTCTGAGCAAAATGCACTGCCAGCTGGGAATATGGGGCAGAACTTTAGGGCTCAACTTTTGGTGCACTGAATGCCAGCTTTCGAGAAACTGAGGTTGACCCAGCAAACAAACTCAGACTCAGATCTAAGACCTCGGTGTCTTTGTCTTTGCCTGAGACATTTTTGTCTTCATCAGGGTGGGAAGAGATTCTTGGGCTTAGTGGCCCAAGAGGTCTCATGCTTGTGGCATCAGCTCAAGTTACCAATAGCTGCCCTGGAGGAATGAGAGCATACTTCTATTGTCCTGAGAACTAGGGACTTCGGTGCAGCCTCTGGAGTGGGCTCTGCTACTAAAATGTCAACCTCTGTCATCAAGATTATTGTTCAAAATCCTCAATTTAGTAACAGCCAACTTAATTGCTAAATTTTATATCATCTGCTAATTTATTATACAAGAGGCATGTCTCTACCTGCCCCCAAATGCTACTATCCCCCTGCCTAAGACAACCACAAAATTGAAAAAATATTGAAAGGGCTGATTGACAGAAGAAAAAAGTTATGGATTAAAAATCACTGGCATACAGAACAGATCTGCTAAAGATATATTTGACATCTCTACCTAAGAGTTAGGGTCAGGATGGAAAAGCTCCACTAACCGGGCCATTTTTAGATAGCCGAGTTTTGGATTTAACTGTGTTCTCTCGTTTTCCAAAATAATTTGCTTTGTGTATGTCAGGACAAAAGATTTCTGTGTTTGGCTGAGCAGAGGTCACTCATGCGTACAGGCAGCTGCCCCAGACCACAGAACAGACCTTGGTGATACACAGAGGCTAACGCCGTCGGAATACATCAGTACCTGCCCATTTCCTTTGAAAAAGTTTCAAAATTAAAGACAGAATGCAAGCCGTCCTCACAACCATCGCTATCCCACAGGCTCGGCAGTGGCGTCCTTGCCTTCCTGCGATCTAGTCACGCCTCTGCAGCCACGGAGGCCTCCAAAGCAGTGAGAATTCTGGATGGAATCACAGGTCTGAAAACTGGCTTTTCTCCCCCCTCTGCTCTCCAGAAAGAAGACGAGAAAGTCACAAGGAAGAAAGGCAGAAGGAAGCACTGCTGGGAGACTGCCTCAGAGACAGTTCCTAGGGGCAACTGTGCACTTGTCAAAGTTGCAGGGATGCTGGAGTTAGTGTTTAACTTTCTCTGCAATCAGAAACACCCAGTGTACGGATCCCACAAGGCTATTATGTGAGTATTAGGAAAGACTACATCTTTAAGAAGGTACTGGCTGTGCACTGTTGTGTATGCCTATCATCTGAACATCTCAGGAGACCCAGGCCAGCCAGGCCTACAAGAGTCAAACCCCGCCTCAAAGTCCCCAAACCCGAACAAAACTAAACCCCACAGAACATGCCAAAAACCATACTGACATAGGTCACCCTAGACATCCTGTATAGTGTGGATGGCTACGCTTGTGAGGGGGACCTCCTTTGGACTTTTGTTTATGTTTGTTCTTGAGGAGAAAAATAAAAGGATATTGCGCCTCCCGAATAAGGTGAGATGTCGGACATATCTTGAAGATCGCCACACTCGGACTTTATGAGTGATAAAGACAGTCCTTCTGCGGTGCTGGGTGGGTGTGCTGGTGAACAGGGGTGGTGGCTCAGATGGTGGGACGACATCTTGGTCCTCAGACTCGTCGTGTCCCTAGTCAAGTCTAAGGACTCGGGAGAGGCTCTGTCTTTTCCCGAGAAGGAGCCAGAGGGAGCACCTAGTGGACTCTGAAATGGGTAGGCCATCAGGGGCAGGGGAAAGGGGTGGCGGAAGCTAGGGGTGGTGAAGCCGGCGGTGGCAGAGAGAGGCGACTGGTGCAGGGGCTGGTGGTGGCCACCAGTAGTTGGGCCGGAGGCAGATTGCTCGGATGAGTTTTTGCGGACCACCAGGGGAAGTGCTTCTGTCTGGTCTGTGGAACTGGGCATCTGCACATTGCCAAAGGTGTCCAGGGGGTTCGGAATGATGACGTCACCAAAGCATTGCAGGCGCTGGTTGGCCGTATGGAAATTGTGGTTTTCCCCATTGACTGCAAATCTGGCCTGGGGGATTTGGAGAGGTGGGAAGACCTGAGGAACCTGGCGAGAGGGTTTGGCTGAGAAGACTTTGACCACCGTGTCCACGACCTGTGACATGGCTGTGTTCAGCTCCTGCTTTAACGTCTCTGCCAGATGCTTGCCTTCTGGCTGCAAGGAGTTTGGCCCGTGGTCTCTTTCTTTGTTGCTGCCTTCTCGCTTGGGCTTGTTCTCAGCCATCTCCTGCTCCCTGATTAGGGCTCGAGCCCTGTCGATGAACTGCCCCGGGTCCAGCTCACACATCTCATTGTCTGAGCGCCCCACCGAGTCCTGGGCCCGCGCATCCAGGATCTCCGATCGCATGCTGTCTTCAGACAGGTCGCCATCTTCCTCATTTTCAGAGTCGGTGCTGTCGTAGACCTGGTAGAACTTCTCCTGCAGCTGGCGCAGCTGCTTCTGCATGTCTTCCAGCTGCTGTTTCAGCTGTCGGCGCTCCTCTCGCTTCTGTTCTTTTCGGGCTGAAACCAGCTGCTGGAAACTCTGTTGCTGCTGCTGGGGCAGCTTCTGCTTGCGTTTGTTTTCTCTGTAACTTTCTCGGGGACTAACAGACTGCGGGGCCATCTCTCTTTCATTTTCATTGCCCCTTAATGCCACACTGGGGGAATGGCTCATACCCCGGATGATATTCTCAACCCGGGCGCGCTTTGCTCTCAGGTGCTCGTCGCATAAGCGATCCACATCAAACTGGCTCATAGTAGGCCTGCCAAAAGGGGAAAGACACTCTGGGGGGCTGTCTCTTGAAGAGTTGCTGCATATATCCTCCTGATGTACTTCGGAGCCTGTGCTGGAGAGACCGCTGGCTTGGAAACTGGGCTCGGTGCCACCGTTTTTGTTCATGTTATTTTTCAACAGCTGGGAAATTATAGTTGCTCCTGGAAAAGGCATCATGGCATCTTCATACGAGTTCGCCCTCTTCAGCAGCTTGCGGAGTACGTTAGACTTTTCCCCATCTGCGTGTTGCACCACAGAATATTCAACATCCTGCTCTGAGCCTTGGGGATTCATGGCACTGAAAAATGTTGCCCTTGCCTTAGCAAAAAATGCAGATGCTGTCCCTACTGTCCTTTTCACTCCAATGTCAACCCTTCTCCTCTTGGTTTGCCGGCTTAAGAGGGCTGTGCTGTCATGGTCAGGCATCACTGGGCAGTTATTGTGCCATCTTCAAAAGCTCGTCAGCTGGGCACAGCTCAAGAATCCCGGGACCCTGGCCAACAGAACAAAAGGACTGATGAATCATTTTCTTTAAATTTCTCCAAATTTCCTGACCTCAATCCTGAATCCAATGCAAAATGCATAGGCTCTGGGATTTATGGCACATCACAATTATTGCAATTTATCATGAACTCCGCTTGAAATGAAACATTTTTAAATATTTCTGCTCCACTGGTTTAAGATGGATTAAGATTAAAAAAAAGCAAAAACTGCTTAAGCACCAGTAATATGATTCTCTTTCACAAATGCCTAAAATGATACTGTTTATCTTCGGAAGAAATGGCAGATTATAAGAACACAGCCTCTGACGAGCAATTGATTAAATTTGGGGGCATTAAGATTCTTATTCTAAAAGGAGAGGGGCATGGGTTACACTTAAGAAACAGGGTTAAATTTTGAGGCCGTGCGGAATTTGGATAAAGATCGGATCTGGAAAACACTGCGGTTTTCGTGTTGCTGAAGGAAGGGGAGACTCAGGTAGATGCAGATATTTAGCACACACCTTTATTACTGAATTGAGAAATCAATCTTGTTGTATGTGCAATGGGACGAAGGCAGCCACCAGCACCTTCCAGGCATTCCTGGCCTGCTAAGCACTGAGATAAAGGCAGAGATTCTCATTGTTCAGTGCTGCCTACTTCACACAGCCATGGTTTGGGTCAGGGAATTCACAGGAGAAGATAGTATCTGTTGCTGTGTCTACACATTACAGGGAGATGTTTGGAAATGGCCGCAGTATTCTTTTCGGTGACTGTAATTGTTAGAAAGTTAGATTCTCTGCTGCCACATTTTGGGAGCCAAAATGTATAACCCTGCACTACTTGATCACGCAAGAACACACACATCTTTAGTACCAGTTTTGTTCTGGTAATATCTGCCAAAACAGTACTTCAAATGGCTAAGAAACTCTTAAACACACACCATTTGTAAATCTTGTTGCTTATGCCAAGAAAAGGGGGGGGGGGGAGCTAAACATAAAAAGCAACTGGAGAAACATATAAATGAAATAAAATATCAATCAAATATATGAGAAAGGAAAATGACTTCTTTGTACAGGAGCTAGCATTGTCTTAGGGGCAAGGTATAAAAAGGAAACATCCTTTCTTACATTTTATCAAAGGCCCTTGATACATTGTGTCACTTGGTAACTAGCTCCAGATTTTATATGCATGCACAAGACAGCACATCTTTTTGTTTACAATTAACATTTTATGAAGAAAATGAAAATACTGCCTTCATGCCGGGTTTATCTGATATTGAACTTCGAATTTGCTTAACAGACCACATCTTCACAATAACAGGGTGCATTGCCAAAGGCAGCGTGTGGAGTGCTTGGAATCTCTCCCATCTCTTTCGGTTCACCTGTAAAAACATCTATGTGCTCCCTAGGAGTGCATCTGTGGCTAGTTTTAAAGAATGGCTACCCATGCAAATAGCCATCATTTCAGCATGAAATAATCTGTAAAAATCAAGAAGATGCTCCATGCTTACATGGCAACAATATGTTCTTTTTTTTTAATGACAAATATTTCACCATGCTGTGTTTGCTCTTGGTGTTTTTCTCTGAAGACAAAATGTTTTTAGAAGAGCCTGCTTCAGGGTGTCCTGAGGCAAGGTGGTGGCTCTTTCTCGAGCTTTCTGTATGACTGAGGGTAAAACACTTCAAGGCAAAATATCCTGAATTGAGGCTGGAGTTTGGGGTCTCAATGACTTTAATACTGTGTTTGAAATTAAGTTCAGAATAAGAGAGACTCCTCACCCACTAATAACACAATTGATCTGGGTATGACAAAACCCAGCAACACATATTTTGCTGACAGCACATTGAGCCTGACAGGTAAAACAGGTGAGGCTGTCAGGTGAGAGCAAGACCAGAAACAGGGACAATTTCCAAGTCACAGAAACACTTGGATATTGGTGGTTACAAGGAAGATTCTTTTGTACATATATATAGCAGCTTTCTAAAATCAGGGCTCTTTGCCATCTAAGATTTCTATGTCATTTATATGTGTGTGCAAACCTTTTTTCTCTCTTCAATATCACCTGCATCGCACATGGACCTCCAGTGAAGACTGAAGAAGCTCCTTGCTGTCTCTTCTCCCCCTGTTCACCTTGCTACTCAGACTGGCCTTCCCTCCCACCCATTTTGGACTCTGAAGAACACCTCTGGCTTAGAGGATCCCAGAGGACATGCCAGTGTGTGTAGACCAGCACAAGGTCATCCAGGCATCCTTCCTCTCCCAGCTGCCATTCACCTCTGTGTCAACTGCACTTCCTCTCATGTAGCCTAGGTATCAACAGCTGCATCCCTGCCTCACGCCAGAGCCAAGAGGAGGCTGGGCTCTTCTAAGGTAGGACGGTGCCACTCCTTTATCTTCAGTGGAGAATAAATATTAATTAAACATATGCAATGGTCCCATTGAGACTCAATAGCCTGTAACTCCCTCCAAATTCACCAAGCTAAATTGATTTTTAAAAAATCTGAATCAGGTATCATTTAAAAATTAAATAATGATTTATTCCCATTTTGGGCAAGGAGACTACCTTAGGTCTCTGTGTAAAACGTCCAACTGAGATATAAACAACAGGACAAAATAAAAATTACTTTATCCAGTAAGACAGGGCACTATATTAATAGGTACATTTTGATTTATTTTCCATAGAGCTTAATATTTAAACAGAAATAAAAAGAGAGTAACCATACACTTCAGGGCCATAATCCAGGGGTATTATAGTCAAGATTAAAAAATAATTAAAAAATTAAAAAATAATAGGTGGCTGACCCAGTACATGTGTAGCACATTTTACTAAACCAAATGTACAAAAATATATTTCCACATCAAAATGCACTATCAAGTGACCATGGTAAAATTAAAACTGCTACGAACGTTGTCCAAGGGTTTCCTTCATTTCCAACCTGTAGTTCCCGGGACTTCATCACCCATGGTATCAACCCACTGAGGTACCCAACAACTTCACATCTCTAAGCATGTGAGCTGGGCTGTGGTTTTTAACTCCAATTACTATGGATTCTTATAATGTTTTCACTTTAACATTGATTTGGGGCTTAAGCAGGCACTATAAAACCTCTGGGCCAGTCCTGCTGAGAAACAGTATAAAGAAGACAGGGAAACAGTGATAAGAGAATCTGGACCAAACCATGACTGCTCCGGTACGTGTGCTTCAGAAAGCTCTCCTGAATTTGTGTGGAAACCTATGTCCAAATGTTAGGTTATCAAACACGTGTCATGTGGGTCAGCACGCAGCCTACATGCACGCTCTAGCAGCACCTGTGCAACAGCACAACACAGCAGATGCCTCTTGAAAAAAAAAAAAACCCAGTGGAAAACAACTTCAAGACACAATCGAGTCAGCTCGAACTGCTCCTAATGGCACTTCCTTGAAACCCAAAGGGCCTGCATTTTGTTTCCCAAGGAGGGCAACCCAGAGGACATCGTTGACTTCACGCTGGAACAAATAATCTTCAGCAAAGAATTTCAAAGGAACACAACAATACGAAGCAAAGTGGCTCAGGGCTCAACTTTAATAAAACACGTTATTTTGAGGAGGGGGTGTGCAACTTTTACTACATCTATCTGGAGCCCAGATTCCAGACAAAGAAGTGTTTCATCATGGTGATTATCCAGATAGTTCAGGCAGATCTTTTATGAGCATGGAGCGTGTAAGGCTGGCATGGCTTCCTGCTTCCGTTATTTAGATTTCTGTCTAGGTTGATAAAGTTATTTGGAGAAATGGCTTGGATTTTATTTCTTTTACAAAGTCATCTTTAAAGGGCCTTAATGAGGTAAGCTGGTCATATGGTTTCAAGTGGAGTATCATCATCACTATTAGAAGTCGTTCTGAAAATCAGCCCTAATTCAACAGGGGAAAACCAGGTATTTTGATTCACATATACACTAAGTCACTCGCCGACCCCTCCCTGCATTTCTGTTAATTAACAAACTTTTAATTTAGAGATATTTCTATATGCTACGAGGCTAAGAAAACCTACTTGGCATAAGTTAATGCTTTAAAGAATTGAGATCTTATTGACAAAAATTTTACATTTCCTTTTACAATAAAAGGTTTCAAATCATAACCGTTTCATGTGTGAGTCCTCCATGCTATCTGAAATTCCATTCATTTTTCACCAGAAAAACGAACACAGAACTCTTTCTGAGACCTGCCCAAGATATTGATTTCCACTTATTTCAAAGTTACAATTCATCAAATTAGGCAAATCCAAGAGTGTGAGAAACAATCCTAAGGAATGCACTCACACTTTTTCTTCTTTTTTGCAGAAAACCCAAAATACTCAAAATATCCTTTGAAGCTTTGGAATGCACTAGGCAATAAGATTGGAGAAATTTCTTTTATGCTTCCCTTCCAATTTCTACAAATACTGAATTTGAAACCTACAACCATGGTCATGCGTGATCTGTTTTCACACATACAACATCACTAGCATTTTATCATTTCTATGAAAATTCTAACTAGTAAAAAATTTTTAAAATTGATAGCATATCGTTGAGGCCATACTTGAAGTGATACTGGAAATTTGTGAGAGGGACTTTATGGGTCTAGAACAAATGAGAAGGGGCCTGGCAGCTTACAGAATGAGTTAGCTTGGGTTGGAAGGGTGCACAGCCTGCTCACAGAGGGACCTAGCTAGCAAGTGAGCACGCGAGAACAAAGATGCGTGTCGTGTATGCACGACTTTTTCTCCACAAGGTGGTGATTAAACTAAACAGAATCCTGCATCACGGGCACACAGAAATATCAATAAGTGCCAAGCATGACTAACGCCTATCAAAAATAAGGCATATGAACATAGCCATGGGTGACATTTTAATTATCAAATAATCTTCAAAAGCATACAAAGAAAGTGCTAGGAGGGGAGGGGTGAGTGATGTTTAAGTTAGAAGACTAAGTGACATATACCTGTCATTTTCATGGAAACAGAGATAGCCTCCAAACAACAAAACTAACCAACAAAGACTGTCCACCAGCTGATCTATTCCCATACAACTCAACTCAAGGAAGTAAACTGTTTAACCAGCAGCCTAGAAGGTGGAGTTTTGAGAAGCCAGACACCCAGCCACAGCACTTACACAGAACTCCCAACATCTTCCCTGGCACACAAGCAGGCTTGCTTTTTTCTCACTGCACGCAGCAGCCTGTGTCATTAGCAAACCACTCAGAAGTTCTTGCAAGAAACTCTTCATAGAACTGGCTGCCCGGGTCTTCCATCAGATCGCCAGAGCCGGGTTCCCTCTCACAGACTCAGCTTCTCTCTCTCCATCAGAGTCCTTTCTAGGACACCTGGCACATGTCTGATACAGCGACAGGCCCAGTTCACTTCATGAGAGTATTTAACACAGGGCTTGAAAGAGTTTAAACACATACCTATTCTTTCTGGGCAGGGAGAAAGCCTACTACAAAGACAGGCTTTAGCAGCAAGTCACACTTGGGAACTGACTTTGGTATTTTGGGCAGTTACAAGCCACCATTGCTGTCCAACACACACACACACACACACACACACACACACACACACACACACACACACACACAAAGGATCTCCCTGCCCCCCTCTCTGACCTGCCAGACAGGCAGAAATTGAAGGGAGGCAAAGAGAAAGTCAACTCTCTCCACCTGCTATCCTGAAGTGTCTGCTTTTGGCAGACAGAAGCTTGAGATAGGACCTCAGCAGTCACCTGCCAACATCCTTAAGACAAATAAACAAATACTACCCCCACCTCCAAAAAAAAATCTCATGGCAGGGGCTCAGAACACAACAGCCCGATTCCCATTAGCCTGGCAATCCCATTAACCAGAACCACCGTACATCAGGAACCTCTTCAGTCCTGAAGCCTTGTGGTCTGGAGCTGAACAGAAACACAGGCACCCAGGAAACTTGCACCTGCCTCTCTTGACACAACACACCTGTCCAGCCCTGCCCATGCGCATTCTGCTAACAGACTTTTGTCTGCCTGGTTTAGGAGAGGAAATGATTTTTTTTTTTTTTTTAAACAGAGGGGTATGAGAGGGGGTGGTAAGAGAAAGGAGGGCTGGGGAGGGCAGAGAACCAGACAGGAGACTGACTCTTCAGCCTTGACTTTGAGAGGAGGCCACCCTGGGCCTGCTTTATTTTCATAAGCTTAAGGAGACAACGCAGATGTTCTCGGAAAAACATAAGTAAGCAGGTGAGTTTCCAGCCTTCCCCGAGGCTAAGGGCTCTGGGCTGCCAAGAACAGCAGCTTCACACTCCAACCTGCCTCCTCAAGCCGGTCCCCCAGCCCCTCCTTCTGCTTCTGTTCTTAGTCTGCCCAGAAGACTTAACTTCCCAAGTAGCTGGGCAGGGGCGGGAGAGTCTGAGTGAGGCTCGATGCTCTCTCTGGGGGCCCAGTCGCTCTCAGCACAGGCGCTCAGTTTTAACAGGACTGACTGGCTGGCACTGTCGAGGCGACGACAACTTGCTCAGCTGGACTTTGGGTGATGTCTACCGCCCCCCCTCCCCCGTCTCCTCTCCTTGTCTGTTCAGGCAAGATAGCAGCTCTCCCCTGTCCTCCCGCCCTCCAAGCCGTTCTTCTCAGCAACAACCGCTCTCACCTCTCCACTCCGCTGGGCTCTTCTCCTCCCTCCCAGTCCTAGGAACTGGGGCAACACAGGAGCACTACCCAGCCGAGGCCGGAGCACAGCTGCCCACTACCCGAGCGTGCCTGTAATGGCTGGGGGCTTCTCGCCCACGGGCGGCACAAGCACACCCCGACCCGGGGCCGGCCCTCCGCTGCGCGGCGTCGCGATGGCCCCACGGGCAACCCCTGAGGCTCCTGGGCCAACTGCCCCTACTCCGTGCCGGCCAGCGAGGCGCGCAGACTGGGTGGAGGGGCACCGCGCTCGCTCCTCTGGACTGTCCCTCCTCGGCTGTAGAGCCCGGTGCAAGCTCCCAGCTCTGAACGCGCAGGGAGAGGAAAGTCACCCTGCGCCCCCCCCCCCCTTCTCCGCCCTCCTCCCCACGGCCGGCCCTTAGCCCGGGGTTAAAAAGGAGAAGTGAAAGGTATGCAAACACCAAGCAAATAGGAAAAGCCGGGAAGAAAGGCAGCTAGAATAAACAAGACAAAGGGAAGGGACTGGGGACAGGCCCTGGAGTTTCTACCCGGGTAGAAGGGAAGGAAGGGGCTGGGAAGACAGCAAGAAATCTAGAAGAACAACAAAAAAGGACTCGGTCCCCCTCGCAGCCCCCTCTCCTGAGGAGAGTAAGAGAAAAAAATAAATAAAAATAAAAGGAAGCCAGAGCCTCAGCGCACCCCAGGCACGGTACACAAAAGGTGACAAGATCAGCGACAAGTCCGGCAACGCCAGCCTCTCCCCCATCGCCACCACCACCCCAGCCACGGGCAGGCACGAGAAAGAAAGAAAAGCCAAGCGGATCACTTACTCTTCGTAACTGAGAGGAGAGGAGCTCGGAGTTCCACTGAGGCTCCTGCTTAGAAAACTGTTTTTAGAGGCTATTTGATTACGATTCATGTAAATAACACCATTTTTCCCCCTGGAAAAAAGAATGTTTACACGGGTGGTGAGTAACGGGCAGAGGCTTCTTCTCTCTCTCTCTCTCTCTTCCTACCCATTCAAGAACAAGCCAGTGCGAGCGGTTCTGGAAAAGGGGAGGGGAAAGCGACCGGGTTGAAGATTACTACGCGGTGCGGGCAGCCGCGGGGCGCAACCACTCTCTCTCTCTCTCCTCTCTACTCTCTCTGCTCCTCTCCTCTCTCTCCTCTCTCTCTCTCCTCTCTCTCTCCTCTCGTCTCTCTCTCTCTCTCCCCTCTCTCTCTTTTTCTCTCCCCCTCTCTCTCTCTGCGGGCAGAGAGAAGAAACCCACGCGCGCAAGCAGTGATGTCTTACGAGTGATAATTGGCCCAGGGGTCGGTGAGTCTGTGCGAGAGCGAGTGAGCGGGGTGAGTGCTGGGACGAGAGGGGAGTAAGGAGGGAGGGGAGGGGAGAGGCGCGCAGGGCAGAGCCCGGAGCCGGGGGAAAGAAGAGAGAAAGCAGAGGAGCGGAGGAGGAGGCGAGGGCTGGAGCGCGGAGCGCGGCGCGATGGCCCTAGGCGCAGCAGGCGCGGCGGTGAAGCTCGTGTGCGTCGCGCGGCTTTCCCAGCTGCAGTGGCGGACGCTTTCCCAGCGCTCTCTCAGCTGAAGGCTCCGCTCCACAACAAGATTTACTTTAAGACACAGCTGAAGGAAACAGGAAGACTGCACGTCACAGTCCCACTGACGTACCCGGCCCCAGCACCCAATCGCGAGGCGCCTTCGGATTCAAGGGGGGATAGCGAGGCAAGAGAACTTGGGAGGAAAAAAATACATATACATATACATATATATATATATAAGGGGTGGGGGTGAGGGGCTGGGGAGAGAGGAGGGGAGAGGGGCCCCGCGCTCCCCCGCCCCGGCCTCCAGCCCCGGCCCCCACCCCGCCCTGCCATTGCTTGGGGCGCCTGGATTGCCGCGCCCCGGCCGCTGCGAGCCATCTGCGGGCGTTGTGCACCGCGGCGCCCGGCTCACACTGGCTCTTCCAGGACGCAGGTCTTTTTTTTTTTTTTTTTATTTCACTGATACAGATGTTGGAGTTCTCCCAGCGGCTGAGCTAAGGGAGCGCTCCCCGGACTGGGGTAGAGGAAGGCACGGAAAACTATACGGGAGAAAAAGTGGATTTTGGGGGGGGCATAAAAAAGGGAGTATGTTTGGGGGGGATGTAAATCGTTCCTGTCACTCTGGCTTCCTTTTAAAGAGGATGGGCAAACACAGGTAGGTTTAGGATTTAAAAAATAGGTGTCAGAGATTTCACACCGGGGTCACTCAATCTGATGTTAAAAGCTCTGCCTATTATTGACTGAGTTCCAGCCAGACAGAACCCAAAATTTATAGGACGACGATTCATCCTTGGTTACCTTTAAAAATATTTGAATTGTAGGCAAAGTTGCCACACAGGCTACAGTCACCACATCCCGGTCACTCTTCAGTTCACGCACCCCAGGGTGGACCAAAACATTAGTCCAATATAGAATTTACACAATTTCGAAGTGTGAGTGACAAACTTAAAAGTTTATCAGGCAAGACATCTCAAGTGTCAACATCTCCGACTCTAACGCTTAAAGCCATATAAAAAAGCACATTGGTTTGACATCTTGGATGAAAAATAGCTGCGAGATTTCTTCAGATAATGTGGCTATTAAAGAGAGCCTTTGCTTCAGCGACAAACGCTGAAGAAATCTTCCCGTTGTTGCTGGAACGGCCCCTTCTGTGGGCACAGTTAAAGGCAGTGCTCACTAAGGAGACAGCGTGGACTGAAGCACCTTAGAAAGCCGGACGCTCAGCAGAGCTACAAAGCACTGGTAACATTCATACCTAGGAGACTGGACACTTTTTAGAAAGGGTGGTGTGGGGACAAGTATTCCCCCCCCCCCAGTCCCTCCAATTCAATCAGATCAAAGGTTGAACCGTGTTGTGACAGAGTACGGAGGAGTGTGTGCACCCCCACCATCGTTTGCCATGCACACACTTGTTTCTAGGACGTTCCGATTTCAGCCTCCAATTCATCAGACTGGGAGAGTGTATTAATCCCCTATGACTTGGACAACTGTGTGTGTGTGTGTGTGTGTGTGTGTGTGTGTGTGAGAGAGAGAGAGAGAGAGAGAGAGAGAGAGAGAGAGAGAGAGAGAGAGAGAGAGATGAGAAGTCTGTGAAACTTTTGGCAGGCACAGAATTCAAACATTGAAAAGAAGAAGGAGAAAAAAATAATCAGGTCGGCCAAGCTAGGCTGATGTTTCGGAAGAGACTCACCTGAGCATACCCCAGCCTTCTCTCCCCCTCTCGAACTACCCTAGACCTTCCCCATCCCAGGCAGGAAAACAGCATCGCCCAGAGCCCAGAACACTATTCACACCTTTAAAGATGGGCTCCTGTGGCAAGAGCTCTACTCGGGGCTGGTGGGACTGAAATGATCTTCTCACGTGCCCGTTAGACAGGGTGGAATATTGGTTGTGTACCTTTGAGGTAAACGGATGGATTGAGGAGGGTGGAATTTGGGGTTCTGAGAATGGTCCAAAGTCACTATCTCATTTTTCGTCCCTTTATTTTCTTTTGAAGAATCTGTTTGCGCTTGCCAGCTTGACGTTTAAAAGGGAGGGGGTCGGGCAAGTAAAGCGGTGGGGTGCACGCAAGGGTAGAGGGAGAGAGATCATTCTGGAGTAGTTTGTGTCAGTTGCACCTGGCATTCGGAGGCACGTTTTGCACACGCCACGTCTGGGGTTTGGCAGCGGGAAAAGTTTCCCCCGAGCACCTTCAAATATAAATCCTTTATCTGTCTCGCAGAGGGACAAAGTAGGCCTGAGTCAAAGCTAGGGTAACCTCCGGACAGAGAAGCAAACTCCTCACCCGCAGCTCGCGCCTCTCAGGCTCGCCGCTTGTCATGCTTAGCCCCAGCAGTTCGCAGCCCGCACTGGGGCGCAGGAGCTGCGCGTGGAAACACAGATCTCTAGTCAGGCTGGGCGTGTAAGCTAGGGTGGTGACCCCGAGTCCTGAACGCTGAGAATGAGCCGTATCTTGTCCCCTAACTGTCCGAGCCACGCATAAGCCAGGCTCCCGGGTGCTGTCTGGTCTGAGCTGCGACGCTCTCCCGGGTTCCTAGCGGCGCTGGAGCAAGGCTTGAGGCCCAAGGCCCCTGTCTCCGGGAGACTCCCGGTTTGCTTTCTGATAGCGTGGAAGCAATCAGTCAGCCGAGAGACCAGAAGTCTTCTAGACACCCGCTTCATTTGAGAAGCCTGGGGCCAAGCCTAGGATCCTTACAACCCTTTCTTTTGCCAACCCTGGACAGCACCGCCGTAGTGATATAAAGTGAGCACAAGTTCTGATGGGTGTTGGGACAAGCAGTCCTCGTGCAGGTTGCATTAGCTGGTTTTTCTGGAGAGTGAATTGCGTGTTAGAGAAAGGCGTTTGTGCGTCGGGCTCTAGGCTAAACACACTTCGCCTTGACCTTCCCTCTGGTTGTTTCTCCTCTCCAGTTCTGTCTTTAAACCCTTAGGTGGGGGCTAAGGAGGGGAGGCAGTGTTTGTAGGTCATTTGAAACCCTGCAAGCAGCAGGCATCAGCGGCTGAGAGCTGTTTTGGGGTTTTCAAGCGGATTCCGTGAGGAGCCAACATGGGAGTGGATTTTGTAAAAAGGATGTTGGAGGACCTCGGTGGCTTCCCACCAGCCCACCCACTCACCACCACCCACCTGAGGAGGGGAACAGAGAGAAGAGGCGGCGACGGGAGCAGCGGGAGCAGACCTGCCAGCTGCAGGTTGCCTAGAGGCGGGTTGACGGCCGTCCTCTCACGCTCTCCTCCCCTGTGCCCAGCGTGACGCCGAACCCAACCTGGATTTGTTCTGAATGGAGGGGAGAAAGTGAAATGCCACCAGATCAGTAGCAAGTAGCAGCTGCGGCGTTCCTCTCTTGGGAACCCCACTGCTCAGAAGCCTCCGAGTGATGTTTGTTTAACCAACAGCTTTCAAAGTAAACATCAGCGAGTCAGTCCAAAGAAGTTGGGAGCCAGGGGGTACTGGCAGAAAAAGTAATTAAAAAAAATAAAGCCTTCTCCCCACCAGAACAAAAAGATCCCCCCCCCCTCCACCGTAAAAGGGCACAGGATCGCCACAAACATTTACATAGTAAGGACTTGTTAGCGACAAGGTGATCTCAAAGAAAAACACAACCCCAAAGTGATGATGAGGGGACTGTTGGTGATTGGGGGGGGGGGTCACACGGCAGCTTGATGTGGGGAAGTGGACAGAAACGAACAAAGGGCGAGGGGGGCATTCCCTGCCCTAGAGGAATAAGGAGTCGGCTGAGAGCTGTTCGCCGCCAGCCCGGGCTTTGCCGCAGGCACCGAACTTTCCAATATCAAGATATTAACAGATGGTGCGGAGCGCAGGGAGGGCTCTTACTTACATAACCCGGCCACTGAGCCCGGCCGCGCAGCGATGCAAGAGACGCTGGCCAGGCCTCGCGCTCGCCTTCCGTGGGGCTGCTCTTGTTCCCCGAGATCGCTTGCTCATCGGCAACCCCACCCACCCAGGCTTGGAGGGCCAGAGTTCGGAGAGGCTGTGATTTCGGTTGTTTTTTTTTTTTTTTTTTTTTTTTTTTTTCAGTCCACAACAGGGAAGCTGGAATAGCCTTGGTCAGAGATAAGCTGAGGGACGCCTGCGGGGACAAAGCTCGCCCTCGTACTTGGGGGTGTCACAGAGTAGAATGTGCACACACATACACATGGTCACGCCACCATCATCACTGGGTGTGATCACCCTGTCTTGCTGTCAGAGAAGTACAAAGACAGGCTCCGGCTGCAGTGGCGCAGGAGTGAGGTGAGGTAAGGGTGCAAATGTGAGCGGACGCCTTGCACATGGGGCGCAGTGGCAAAATCACACCAAGTCTCTGGGTACAGCCACCCTTTCCAGCCCAGGCAGGGTAGTAAGCAGCTCTGTGAGAGTGGCAGTGTGGCCTCCCGTTGTCTTCACTCCCAAGGCCACTTCCAGAAGAGAGGCCCAGTCACTCCTCCCAGTGTCCCAGGTCCTGTACGTCACGCTACATGCAGGGGTGTGTTTGCGGAGCCCCTCGGAGCGCTGGCTTTCCAAAACCAGCGAGGAACGCTCCCGAGAGGACTGGAAAACCTGTGGGAAGGGCTGGAAAGCTGGGAGTGTGCCCGGCAGGCGTTGGGCGCTACCGGGGCTTCCTCGCGGTGTCCTCCTGTCCTCACTGCTGGCCTGGCCTTCTCGATCGGCCCCATGCTAGGCGTCACAGCCTCCCAGGTCGGGAAGACGGTGACCTCGAGAGACTGTGGCGCCACTGTCGCCACAAAGCATTCTGGCGGAGGAGGTGGGGGGAGTTCGTCCTGGCCACCTGCCGGCCGCTTGGCCTGTCCCCACCAGGGTCCTATAGCCCTCGCCTCCTTCCCTCGCCTCCTTCCTTGACCGCTGCACGAGTGGTCGCTTGGCCCTGTTTGGATCGGCTCAGCGCACACTGGACCGCACGGGGCAGCCACCTTCTCCGGGGGCCGAGAGCGTCCCACTGGGCCCCAGCAGACATGGGCCATAGCCAGGCCCGCGCTGTCCCCGCCATGTCCCCTCCCCCGCCACCCGCCTGTTGCTGCGGTGGTGGCGCGCCACAGCCGACGCACACACTGGAGCCGAGACAGGGGACCCTCTGCAGCGATAGTGAGAGGGGCAGGATGTAGAAAGGGATGGTGGTCTCCCGTTCAGCCTAGCCCAGCTTGGTCCACAGGTCTAGAGCTGTGTTGCTGGGTCTTTTCCTTTGATGTTTGAGAATTCAGAAGTGGTTGTGCATTTTCTGGGTTTTGGGGACAGGACTTAAGTTGTAGATAGATACTCAGGGTCTCAGAGTTTGGACCGAGGACCAGCGCTAGATACAAACAGGTCAAGGTCAGAAGAACACTAAAGAGAGCCTGCGGTTGTGAATTTATTCCTAGAGAAGGGAGCCCGATGAAGTTGCATTTTGTTTAAATTAGAGCACGACGAAGCTGAAAGCCAGATTTCTATAATTTTTTTCTGGTAATATTTCTTTTATGAAGTATCTAAGTATCTGTTTGTCATCATTTTGAGATCAAAAGGCAAGCCCATATGCTACATAGTTCCCCAAAATTGACGTTTAAATATGTTTTAAATGTTTTATTCAACGTGGAGGAGGAGGCTGCTAGAGGGGCCACCATGGCGATAGGGCTTCGGAAATGGCTTGATGTGGGAGTCTGGGGACCTGCTAATAATCATATTTGCCCAAGATGCTTTAAAGAAGCTTCTGATTCCATCTCAGGTAAAGAAACCCATGAGAGGAACTAGGAATCTGGGGGTCATAGCAGGGCACTGGTCAGGAGCTGCCTCCTCTCTGCAACCTTGCCTCTACCTCTGTTCTCCTTATCTGTAAAATGGAAATAGTACCCCAAATCAATGAGTTAACAGAGACGTTTGGACACAGATGAAGGTGCTCAAGATGTGATTGGTACCTGGCCATTTTAGAACTAGAGAGCAAGCAGGATGCCCGGATTGTGAAACAAATTCTCATACAGGGTCCTCCCTCCTGTTCTCAACCTTCAGTGAAGCCAGTGCCCTATGAGACTAACTCGTCAATGGCCGGCATCTGAACAGTTTCTGTGCCCACCCCCTACCTCATTTAAGTACACAGAATAAATTCAGATCCACATTCGTCTGCAGACTTGGCTGTGTGCTCCCAGGCACACAGAACTGTTTTTATCAAGTCCTGCTGGAAGCAGGGGCTGTTTACCATCATGGCATAGGTAACAAATCTTCTCTGTAGAGGCCATAGGTCAAGCCTATGAAAACAGGACTAAAAATTCTGCTGGACAGGGAACTGCAAGCAGGAAAAATAAGGTCAACACTACTGGGTAAGACAAAAACAACTGTATGTCACATGTCATATGTTTTAATATGTTTGAATAAATACCTCTCCTGAGTGAATGCAAAGTAAAAAAAATATCCTTAATAAAAATTCACTCAAACCCCACTGAATCCAAGCCACTGCAGGGCACTACAGTGAGAGCCCAGCCAAGGGCAGCTGTGGAAGGGAGACAGGCAGGAAGGTGCCATGCCTGGCTGCCACGGTGTAGCAGGGCTAGGGAAGAGAGCCCAGGAAATGGACCCGCTGACCCAGCAGACAGCACATCAAGATGCTGGCCAGCTTGAAGCAGAAGAGTTAGCAGTTAACTAAATAGTCAGTACCAGGGGCCATTGGAACCTCAGAGCTGGAGCCAGGACTCCTAGATTACAGGGCTTCAAGAAAGGAACACCAGTTTGGAGTGGACCAGGTCTGTGTAGATGGACCTGGTGTATGGCGGGGGCAGGGGCACTGCCTGCAGGAGGGCAGTGGAGCACACTTCTCTGCCATACCTGCCCTTGAATAGTGATGTGTATCTTTGGGGAGGGTGGGAAGTCTTATGCTTTTTAGCTAGTCTGTGCACAGGTGGGAAATGCCCGTGACCCTACAGGACAAAGGAAAATTATGGTTAAGACAACTAGAGACGGACATATTGCTGGGCCCAAGCTGTTAGGAAGAACAGGGCAACTTGTGGCTTCTGTTCACAAACCCTGCCTAGTAGAAGGAATACTTTCTTTTTTTCTACACTACTTGTGGGTGAGGGCTCAGGGAAAGAGTGTGAGGGAGAGACTTCTGGTGGGAGAAAGAGAGAGAAAGCATGGGGTGGGTGACAGAAAGAAAGGAAAATTTGAGGGCGTGGGTGGGAGTAGAGAGAGTACAGGGGTGTGGGAGGTATGGGAGGTGCCTGCGGAGTGTGAGTGAGCCAGAGTGGTCACATATAGCTGGAGAGAGAATGAAAGGGGGGGGACTGTGGAAGGAGCCAGGGGATGCAGGAAACCTCCGTGGGCATGCAACTCAGCACCAGTCCCGGCCGTCTTCAGGAGCAAGCAGGGTTGAAGTGGGGGTGAAGGGCCAGGCAAGAGTGAAGATGAGGTGGGAGGATAAATCTGGCCTTGGTTTCAGTCTGGTGAAGGCCAATGTTTCTTGGCTTCCTCTAGGTCAGCCTTTTGAGGCAGCTCACTTGATAATCCCAGGCTGGCTGTGAAGAGACTTGGAACAACACCTTGGAGCCATCAGCCACAGAGGACAGATATCTTGGGTTCTTTCTCTGTGTGTGCATGCATACACTTGTGTGTGTGTGCATGTAAGGAGGGGTGTTATGACCTCTGACCACCGCAAGCACACCCTTAGGTACCTTGTGTGTGCTTTCTGGGCCTCAGACCCTGCACATCAGCTTCCCCTTTCCTCCTAAATCAGTCTCCTTCTGCCCCAGGCTTGGCTCCCTCACTCCTCAGAGGCCAACAGACCTAGTACTTCGCTTTCTCCAACACTGGACAGCTCCCTGCGTCTCTCCTCAGGGATTAGGTCTGGCTGTGGTTCTAGAAGGGTCCAATAGCAGTGAGGCTCCAAGTGGAGTCAAAAAAGGGATCATTTTCTTGATTCCAGGGCATCACTTCTGTGAGCCCCTGCGAAGCCTGGTGTGTGGCGGCCCTGTGGAGAGCAGCCCATGGACAATTCCGACGCTGACCCAACATGAGCAGTGATTAGCTGTGTTTGATTTGGTCAGCTTTCTGAAGCCTCAGTCAGGAGTTCTGTACTAGAAAATCCGGATGAGGCAAAAGCGTGAAGACCTCATTTTCTCATATTCCAGCTTGACCTCTCCATGAAAACAGTGAAGATGCAGTAGGCATGCGCCGTCGCAGCCACCTGCCATAGCGACAGAGCTCCCTCTGGTTAAGAACGCTTGCTGCTGCTCCTCCCGAAGCATCCATCTGGAGTGGTTTACAACTCTCTGTAACACCAGATCCAGGGAATCTGACACCCTTGTTTGGCCTCTGCTGACAATTGCACTCATATGCACACACATATGCACACACACACACACACACCTACACACACACATCACACACACACACACACTTAAAAATAAGTTCTGAAAAGAAAATGTCATAGAGGATGAGAAAAGACTCATGTAAGTGTGGTCTATGGGATAAAAGGAAAAGGTGGTGACCTAAAATGCACAGTGGATTTGGATGTCCTGATTACATGATCATTAGAAAGTAGAAGACGCAGCCGGGCAGTGGTGGCCCACGCCTTTAATCCCAGCACTTGGGAGGCCGAGGCAGGTAGATCTCTGAGTTCAAGGCCAGCCTGGTTTACAAGAGCTAGTTCCAGGACAGCTAAGGCTGTTACACAGAGAAACCCTGTCTTGAAAAAACAAACAAACAAAAAACTTAAAAAAACAAAGTAGAAGACTCTGAGTGAGAACATCAAGTCTGATGTATGTGATTCTCCCAACAGTCAGGGCTATCCCCATAGCATTGATGAGTCAGCTGAGACAGGAGGAGATCTCATACCTTGGTCAAGCCCAAAAGACAGTACATTGCAGAGCACGGATTAGAACCTAGTGTTGTGTAACAAAACCTTTCCTGGGAAGATAAAACACACAACTCCTCCCAGTCAGGGATCCCATGACAGCCCACATTACACACCACTAAAGTCCAGCTTTATTGGGGTTACTTACAGGAGCAGAAATGACTCAATTACTAAGGCCCACCCCAGCATGGGTGACAGCTCACAAAAGCTGGGACACCTGGAGCACACTACACAGCCAGCAGGCCACTCAACAGATTGGAGTGTGTCCTTTTCCAAGTGACTCTGGTCTAAACCTCTTCCAGGCATTTCTCTCAGGCAGCTGGTCCAGTCTCAGAGTCTGAATCTTTGCTCTTGTGAGAGTCCTTGGGCAGCTCATCACTCATCTGAATCTGGTCAGTTTCAGGGACTTCCTGGAGCTATTTTTAGTTGTTTATCCTTTTTTTTTTTTTTCAAGACAGGGTTTCTCTGTGTAACAGCTGTCCTGGAAGTTGTTCTGTAGCTCATGCTGGCCTTGAATTCACTGAGATCCTGGCTTCTGACACCCCCATCCCCCCCCCCCCCCCGTATTGGGATGAAAGTTGTGCACCCCCATAGCTGGTTCAGTTGTTTATCTTCTTATTTCAGGAGGTTTCTGTGAGATGGAACATCTTAGTCTTGGAGGAAAGTGTTACAAACTTACACACCATCCTGCAGTCAAAGCTGACCCCGTTTCTCTTAGACTGCAGAAATCTCTGCCGGGGAAGAGTTTATTTGTGTGTATAAATGTTTTCCTTGCATGTATGTATATGTGTCATGTGTGCCCTTAGTGTCTGTAGAGGTCAGAAGGCATTAGATCCCCTGGAACTGGAGTTATAGGTGGTTGTAAACCATCACATAGGTGCTGAGAGCGGAGCCCGGGTCCTTTGTAAAAGCATCCAGTGCTCTTGACCTCTGGGCCACCATGCAAGCCCCCTGTTTTATTTCAATCAGCCCAGCTGTCATAGCTTCAGCTTTTCCTTGATTATCTTGCCATCCGTGTTCCCACCCCCACCCAAATTGTGGACATTTCCACAACAAAGTTATTGAACAGAGAAACATCACCAAGTTGTCTGTTTATGTTTTCCCTCGGATTTTAATAAAGCCAGTAAAGGTAGAGGCTGTGCAGGCCAGGATTCACTGTGCGCCACAGAAAGCCCATTTTGTTGAAATAGAATTGTAAAAAAGCAGAAAGGGGGGCAGGCTAATCCTGTTAAACGTGATGCGTGTTTCTGCAGTGTGCAGGGAGAGATTAGAGCAGGAAAGAGACCAAGTAGTGTGTCGGTCTCTCTAAGCTAACGTGACAACTTGTCTTTGGCGATCTTTACAGCGTGTTAGGCGACAGTGGCTGACTCAGAAGTGTTTTTTAGCGTTCCTCTGTGTCGCCCACGGGGTTCTTTCATTTCTTAAATTTCCTTTCTTTTCCTGCCCTTTCTTCCCCACGCTGCTCTATTTTGCTGTTTAATCCACGGTGTCTCCCTCAAGTCAAAACATTTAGCTGGCTCTGATCGAGATTTGGTTTTGAAGATGCCCTTTGACCTTGGACTGTGCAAAGCAGCCCCTGAGAAGTTGGCAGTCCACCCTCAACCCTGTGCCCTCTCCTGAGGCTCCAGAAACAGCTTCTGGGGGAACCAGCTCATTCTGGGTTGCATAGCAAAGCTGGCCTCCCTCCCCCTTTCTTCCATTCCTTCCTTCTCTCCTATTCACCCTGATTTCTTTTCTCTTTTACCCCTTCCACGTTTGTTTCCTCCCAGTTTACTGGCTTTCATCTTTTCTAGAAGGTTCATCTCTATCTCACAATTCCTTCTCTCTCCTTCCCTTCCCTTTCTTTCTTTCTTTCTTTCTTTCTTTCTTTCTTTCTTTCTTTCTTTCTTTCTTCTTTCATTTTTTTGCTGTTTTCTTTCTAGTTCTCCTTCATCTCAATGGTTTTCTTTCATGTTTTCTCTCCTAAAATTATCTTTCCAGGAACGAGGTGCTAGGCTCTGAATCTAGGGCTTTGCCAGCTCCTAACACACATTCTATCTCTGAGCCATGTTCTCAGCTCTGCTCTCTTCGATGCTCCTTGCCTTCTTCACAGTTATTTAATCCCCTTCATTCTTTTCCTTTCCTTTAAACAACACAGTGACACTTCTAACGAGAGGTTATGCACCCTTGAAAATTTCCAGCTGAAGCGAGGTCAGGTGAACGGCTCCACTGCTGACATGAGCGAATGGAGGAAGAGCTGATGTAGAGGAAGCATGGCTCTGAGACTCCGTCACTGTCTTTCCGAAGCAGGTGTCCAGCCTGTTTGGCGATGTGGCTGGCTGTCCATCTTTCTGTGGTTTCGGCACCCTCTGGCCCATGGTCCCTTCCCCCGCTTTCCCTACTGGCTTACCACCAGAGGCTAGATGTTGAGTCAATGGAAAAACAACACTGGCCAACATTAAAGGGAGACTGTTTGGAAAAGGAAGGCCCTGCTGAGGCACGGAGGAAGCCTGTGTGTTAACACGGGCCACCTCTTATCTGGGGCAGCTGGGGCTGAGCTGCGTGTGCTCACTCCATCCTTTGGCAAGAGGTCTTCTGCAGTCAGGCAGCCTTGGGACTGAGGAGCCATTCTCGGTCCCGGAACTATAGTGTCCCCAGAACTATAGAGACAAAGGCTATTGCTCCCCCTAGAGACTGAGAAGCTAAGTTTCGAAGGGAGCATGCTCCCTAAAGCCGTATCTCTGGGTCCAGGCACTAATTCTCATGTGTGTGCTGTGAGCACAACCGCAACCCAACCGTTCTGACTTGAAAGCAAGTACTGAGAAAGAAGGAGAGAAAGCAACCTGAAGGAAAAGGAGACAGGGTGTGTGGGTGGACCCGTGGCTCTGAGTTGGCTGCCCTTAGGCATTGAACAGAAGGCAAATGGCTACCCTCGTTTGGTCCAAATCTCCTCGTTTGGTCCGGGCTGTTTCATCATGCTGACATCTTCAGACCTTGCTCTGGCGGAAGACTTAGCAGAACCTTTCCTGAGGAGGTCCGTCTACTCAGCCAGCCACAGACTCACCTGTGGGTGGGTAAAATCATGCCTCGGGGTCACATGCGCAGTGTTTCTTTGGGGTTAAGTCCCTTCGATAACTTCTGGACATTTCACTTTTGGAAACCTTGGCTGCATGCACGGATGCAGAGCAGCTTGGGGTTCCCCTCTGCTTCCAGGTCAGTTTGAATCAGACACCAGATGATGTGAGCTAGTCATTGCTGCCTGGTCCCCCGCCCCGTGTGTGTGTGTGTGTGTGTGTGTGTGTGTGTGTGTGTAGCTCAGAGGACAACTTGTGGGGATGAGTTCTGATCCCTTCTTCCACTGTATGAGTCCTGGGAATGGAATTCAGGTTGTCATGCCCTCATGGTGCCCTTGACCCAGTGGACCATTAAGATGACCAAAACGTGAAGTTGATTTTAATTTTTACTTTTGGGCTTTGTTTTGTTCTGTACGGTTTTTCTGTAGATGTGTGATGTGACTCCAGGCATGTAACTTATATATACCATTAGATGAAAAAAAATCAATTTGGTTTGATGTTTCCCAAGGCCAATTTATAGGTCATGACCCATGAAACACAGTGGCAAACTTTACTTCTGAGTTTGTCCCTTTGAGCCACTTGAGAAGAATGTTCCTTTAGATGGGAGAGGGATTGACTGCAAGAATGTGATTGGTGAGCTTTCGTACCCATCGAAGGATGGAAGATCAGGATTGCGCCAGTAGGCTGCTGGCTTCCAGTTTCCTTGTGTTGAGTCTCAGCCTCTAATCACCAACTGGGCTTTCTCCTCAGAGAACCCAGTCATCTGGGTGCTGGATTAATCCGTAGCTGCTCAGGGGAGTTGTCAGTCAGTGGAAATTCTGCCAGTGATCTGTGGCATCCACTTCAACAAACATGAACTGAATAGCATCTTCTTCCCTGTCCCCAGTCATCCACCTGTCCTTTCTCATCCAAGGCTTGCGTTTCAGACAGGGTAGAAAGCAAGCTTTTCTTCAGTCTCACATTTGGTCTAGGAAGACAATTTATGACACAGATGATTTGTATCTCACTGAAGCCTCGTCAATAAGAAAATATCACTGATTAACCAACAAACTGAATGTAAGCTATATTAAATTCAGTTGTATCATCTATTTCTTCATGGAAGTTTCTGGCATTTGTGAACTTCATGAGTGTTTAGTTTTGAGGTTTCTTTGGACTTTTGAATGATTTAGGGATCCAAGTAGGGGCGGAAGGGTAAGGGAGAAAAAGTGAAAAGCATGAAAAATAGTTATTAAATGTATCCTCCAAGATCGCTTTTTTTTTTTTTTTTTTTTGTTTTTCGAGACAGGGTTTCTCTGTTGCTTTGGAGCCTGTCCTGGAACTAGCTCTTGTAGACCAGGCTGGCCTCGAACTCACAGAGATCCGCCTGCCTCTGCCTCCCGAGTGCTGGGATTTCCAAGATCGCTTTTTATGTGAATTTTTGACTTCCTCAAAACACCAAAAGTGTTTTGCTCATATTAGTCCTGTCAAGCTCACGTGTTGTCTCATCCTGGAGGTTCCGTAGCCGAGTTGCTAACGTGGGGCCAAAACAAATGGCGCTGGAGTCTGCCTTCCCACAGGCAGAAGGCATTCACAGCCACACTAGTCATTAGAGTTGCACGCTGATGACGGGGGAGGGGTGGAGGCCTTCACATCGCCTTATTTAGTTATGTTCACTATGAAGAAAAATTGTTGTTTACCCCTGGGGAATTTCTGAAGGAAAAAAATCAATTTCTATCAATGAGTGATATTTTTCTCCGCAAGGGGTATTGACTCCACAATGGTGAGTTATTTTCCTCAGACACTGAGAATGGTTAGTGGACATGCCTTTTATGATCTCATCAGCATGTCGTTTTCAGCAGAGGCTTCCTGTCCAGGACATCCCAACTTCTGAATTGCCACTGGTTGGAGAATTTTAGAGTCTCGATACATCTGTATGAAATACTCCTATAGACTGTATTCTAAGTTAACAAGTATGGTCTCCCCATTCTGCCGCTTTATGGGGGTGTAGCCTTTGTGATGGGGCAGCAGGTGGTAGAGAATCTTAGCCTGTTCTCTGGCTCTTCTCAGTGTGTTCTCGTGGCTCCTGCACACACCCATGACTCTCTCATGGAGTCACACATCTCCCTCATTGTCTCCAGGACTCCTTTCCCTCTTTTTATATTATAGTGTCATACTGGTATTTTTAATTTTGATAGTCAACCAAAACCAATGTTTTTTCTTTAGAAATGTTCTTACTGGGAAGACAAGGCTGCCTCAATCTCCCCATGTAGTCCAGGTTAGTCCGAACTCATTCCATTATCCTGAGTATTGGGATTATAGGTATGTGCTACCATACCCAGCTTGAACTAAAATTTTATGTTGTCAGAGAACCCTTTATGTGAATGAACCTTTTGAGAGGTGGAGATGGAGGAAAAGTCAGGGAATGCTGGAGCCTTGTGAGCTGCTTGACTTGAACAGTCAACTTGATACAGCCTAGAGTCTTCTGAGACGAGCGTCCCACTTGAGCGATTGCAGAGATCCAATCATCTTGTGGGTGTATCTGTGGAGGATTGTCTTGATTGCTCGATGATGCATGAGGACCCAGCCTAGGGGCAGCGCCATCTTTATGCAGGTGATCCTGGGCTGTATAAGAAAGCCAGGTAAGTATGAGCCTGAGTGAGCACACAAACTGTGTTCCTTTGTGGTTTCTAGTTTAAGTTCCTGCTTGAGTTTGTACCCTGACTTCTCTCAGTGGTGGACTGTGACCTGGAAGTATAGCCAGACAAATCCTTTCCTCCTCTAAGTGGCTTTGGTCATTTTGTTTGTCACAACAACAAAATGAAACTAGGGTGCTTTGTCACTCACTGTGAAGGATCATTCTCTCTGTTAGTTCATTGTCTTGAATTTTGTGCTTTCTTAATATATTTTCCTTGATTGTGTGCAGATGGGGTAAGCTCTAGTGTCATCCCTCGGGAGCCTTCTACCTTATTTTTGAGATCAGAGCTCTGTTATTGGCCTGGAGCATGGCTATTGGAATAGGCAGGTTGACCAGTAAGCCCTGGGATCCATCTAGCTACCTTGCCAGTGTGATTTTGCAAGCACAGACCACTATGTTTTTGTTGCCGTGTTTGTTGCTTTTGTTTTTCGATTGTTTTGTTTTTTGTGTGGGAGATGGAGGTTGAGGCAAGACCTCATGCTTTTGTAGCTAAGCACTTCATCGCCTGAGCCACGGCTCCAGCCCATTACTGTTTGGGGTGCTTCTGGGATACATTTGCTAAATCTAAGTTTTTTTCCTTCTTCCTTCTTGTCTCACTGAATGACTGCAGTCACCTTACACCTAGGGGCATGCTCATTTTGACACTCTCGTCCTGTAATGTTTGCCCAAGAACCACAGGTTAGGAGGTTGGTCATGGTCTTGCTTAATACTCATGTCAGGGCTCTCAGAAGCATGTCTAAAAGCTCCATTGTGTCCCAAGCTTACACACCAATTGTTTCCTGTTCTGAGTTTCTGATATCTTGCTGTTTTCTCTTTGGATATTCATGTCTTCCCCCGACTCTTTATTCTAATACCAGAACATATCTACATGTGGCCTTTCTTGAAAAGCACCAGGCTGTGGTTGAAATATGCCCCTGAGCTCACCCAAGAATTTAACCCCTGAAATCAGACCTCAACAGGTTAGGAGAGTGAAACTCAACCCTGCTCAGTTTTCTGAGATGTCTATGGGAAGTGATCAGAATGGATCTCCCATGATGAGACAAGATGGTCTCATAAGGAGAAGGGGAACCTCATAGAAATCCCTTACAGAGCCCAGGCCATGGAATTTGTCTGCATGTGCCGCCTTCAAGCCCTCAAGTGAAATAAACCTGTCTTTATATAGTGCCCCCTACCTCAGGTATTTATATTCAGTAACAGAGATTGCTGGCCAATAAACCCCTGATCCCTTCTCTAGATAAGTTCTTCTTCACTTCCAAGGTCCAATTTAAATTCATTGCATGAGAAGGTCAGCTTCTGGTTAGTTTGGTCAATTTAATGCAATCCAGCATTATTTGGGAAAGCTAGAACCTCAGCTGAGGAATTGCCTCCACCAGAATGACCCATAGGCAAGGGCAAGTGTGCAGGGACGCTTTTCTGATGATGATTGATGTGGGTGGGCTCAGCCCATTGTGGGCAGTGCCACCCTGAGCAGATGGTTCTTAGTTGTCTGAGAAGGCAATCTGTGTGAGTTGTGGAGCACAGTCCAGGAAATAGTGCTTCTCCTGGCCTCTGCTCCGTTACTGCCTTAAATCCCCACCCTGTCTTCCCTTCACAGTGGACTGTAACCTGTAAGGTGAAGTAAACCCCCTTCCTTCCCAAGCTGCTTTTGGTCAAGGTGGTTGTTAATCACAGTGACAGAAGCAGGCTAGGACAGCTGCCTAATCTCAAAACCCTGGTCACACATGCCTATTGTTGATCAAAAATGAAGTTGTTCATCCAGCCACAGTCTCTGAGTGCTTCCTGTGGGCTAGCTCTTGGGATGTCATATAAGACATCAATGTCCTTGCTCTGTGGAACTTACATTGCAGTCTCTGAGCAGGAAGTGACCGTAGCTCTTTAATAACATCAGGCACTGCAAAAGGACACAGTGGAGTAGGACCGACTGGAAGGTGCCCGAGGAGGGTTGCTCAGCGCAGAATTCCCAATACCTGCCACAGAGCCGGGTACCTGAGGAAACACCCTGGAAGCCTTTGCTAAGTGAGGACCCTGATGGCTGGCATGAGGACCTGGAAGATAAAAAGGCTGCAATTGAGTATCAGCTGAATATATAATTCTCTGCTTTTGGAACCAGTTTTCCTAGCGAGGAACATGTGAGCCATGTGTTAACCATGTTTTCAGGATGAGCTGGGGTCAAGCCTGACCTCTGTTTAGAGTTGGTCACATCCATACCTGTCAAGCGAAGGAATCATATACTTTCTTCTTTCCCAGATTGAGACTGGCTGTGAACGAAATGTGTGTGCCTGAAAGAATTCTTGTTCTCTTTGGTTTCTATTTATACTGATGACCAACTATTTTGCAGTGAGGTGCAGGATTTTTTTTTCTGCGATCTGCGTATGTGCTTTTTAAATGGACTAACGAAGCTGATCTGGACCTGGCAGGCTTTCGCCTCTATGACTGTGGTCCCCACTATCGGCATTCTGCATTTAAAGCCTTTTCCATTTTGTATCTTGTCACTGGTCTGGCTCTTAGCACACCCCCCCCATCCCTTCCTTATTTTTAAGCCCACATTATCTTCTCAAGAATAGTCTGAAGATTAGGGGCTGAAAGGCTCAGTAGGCAAAGTGCTTGCCCGTGTAAGTGTGAGGGCTGGAATTTTGGATCCCCAGCGCCCATATGAAACCTGGGTTGTGGCTGCACGCACCTTCAGTCCCCAAGCTGGGGAGATGAAGACAGGAGGCCCCTTGGGGCTTATTGGCCAGTCAGTCTAGCCAATTAATAAGCTCTAGGTTCAGTGAGAGACAGGTTTCAAAACCAAAACAAAACAAAAAGCCGTGAAGAGTTATTGAGAAAGACGCAGTGTGGAACTTCTGGCCTCTTTTATACATATCCCACACACCATGCATATGAACATGGACACACATATGTAGTCCCCCCACAAAAGGATATTCTGAAGATTAGATATCTTGATTAGCAAAAATATTTTGGGGTGCAGAGTTGAGAAGAAGGGACTGAACCAAATTGAGTCCATCTTTATTCCTGGGCCACGATAACTAACATGGAGATAAGGGACAGGGATAACGGGCTCTTCCCTAGACCTCTGCTGTGTTGTTCCTCCATCCACCTTCCTGGTGGAGATGCTGGCCTTTCCTCTTCCTGGGGACCTTTCCTGGTCTTCTGTCCCTTAGCTGTCAGTCTGCCACCGAGTTCATACGAGAAATGCCAGTGGAAGTTCCCCCTCCCAAGTTCATGTTGGCTCTTAGCCACACTGTTTTTGGTTGGCCCCCATCTCTCTGTGTGACTCCGCTAATCTCCATGATCAGATTCAAGAAGCCTCAGCAGAATGTTCAATGTGATCTGCCTCCCCCCCACCCTTAGCGTCCTCAGTCTGCAGGCCTTGTGATGAGGTCTGTGTGTAGCTGCTGTTGGCGTTAGCTAATGTTTGTATTTGCTCTCTTCCTTAGGTTTATTAATGTTATATAATGTTATGTGTGTGTGTGTGTGTGTGTGTGTGTGTGCATGTTTGTGTGTTACAAGCATGTTTCAGAGTCCCAAAGGTTAATCTTGCTGTCCTTCCTCAGGGGCCTGTCCTCCTTAGTTTTGGGATAGGAATAACTCCCTGGCCTAGAACTCACCAAGTAGGGTGAGATGACTGTCCAATGAGCCCAGGGACCCTTGTGTTCCTGCCTCTCTGAGGCTGGGGTTATAAGCACACCTGAGTTTTTACATGGGTTCTGGGGGGGGGGGGGTCAAGTGTTGGTCCTCATTTTGATGTTGCAGCCACTTTGTGGACTGAGCTATTTCTCCAGCCACAGCTAAGTAGTTTTAAAACTTACTAAATGCCTCCCATATTGTAAACCATAAGCTGCATCAATGTAGGGAAACATGCATGCTTTGTCGACCAGAGTGCCGAGTTCCGGCCAGTGTAAACATGTCTAGAGATGGGGTGCACACTGAAGGAATGAAGGCTTGGGGGTTTTGCACCCGCCCTCCTGGTTTTTTTTGTCTAAATGTGTGCAAATTGATATAGGCTAGAAATTCAATAACTGTCTTCATCAGTTTTAGTCTCTGTGTGGGGACATGTGATTAAGACCCAGAATTTCTGGCCCCTCCCCTTTTATAGCATTAAAAAAAAGAAAGAAAAACTTGGCATATTACATCAACCAGATTTTCCCCTTGTCTCAAATAAGGGCTTCAGCTGAACAGTAGCCTCCTCACCCAGCACAACAATCAAAACTCACAGGCCCTCAGCTGCCTGGGATGAGGTCACAGACCCTCAAGAATGCTTGCTGCTGAGCTGGGCTCGGCTCAGCTCACACAATTTTTCCTGCCACTTTCCAGAGCCTGTGAGAGATTAGGTGGCCGCTCTCTTTCTCTCTTTTTTATTCTTCTTTTCTTTCTCTCTCTTTTTCCTCTTTTCTTTTCCTCTTCTCAAAAGGCATTTTGGTTTACGTCTAAGCACGACATTAGCTCTGGCTGCCCAAATAACATTTTAATTGAAGTCTCAGTCCAAACAAATGCCCGGCCTTTTATTAACCCCAACAGTGTAATTTTTCACCTAAGCCCGATTCAGGGGACTGTCTCACTTAACATGGCAGCTTTGCGCTATCATCTCTTCTCTGACCTTAATTTGAACCTTAATCTCTTTTAGCCATGCTCTCTTTATTAGCTGTCCACAGTGTGCCCAGTGCTAATTTTCTGTTAGATTCTCCAACTACAGATGTGGTTCAGTCCACCTCAGCTCCCCAGTGGTACTATCAAGGTTCTTTCTTGGACTTTTTTTTTTCAACAGAAAGGAAATATTTTATTTGTTTTTGTTCAGTAATTTCAATAGCTACTTTGCAAAATGCTCTGTAGAACTTTAGCTATTTCTGATGTTCACAAAATGTATGTGCATAAAAATAATATACTCTTTAATTGTCAGGAAAACTCTTGAAAGTACATAGGATTCTTCACCTATAGACAGACCCACAATTAGAAAATGAATCAGAAAACCAAGATTATTACTTTACTAATTCAGGCAAAGACAATATTTTTTTATCAGAAACCTCTGACCTTGGGGGGGGGGCCCTGAATTATTCAGATAATTGCTTTAATTCCTTTATTCATTTTAACGCTTAGACATGACCAATGACTAACAACAGAGAAACATAATTTCTCTTTCCTAATTATACCTTCCGTTTTTTTTGACATTGGTGTAAAAATGATCCAAATTAGAATGCAGTGAAAAAAAGCATACTTTTCAATCACAATGATAAAAACATGTGTTTTCTCTATTTGGAGTCTAGCTTAATATAGCAGAAGTTTGTAGGTAGAAAACAGTGCTTATGATCGTGTGCCCAATTAAATTTATTATAGGTTTTCGTACTTTTGGCATCGCTATGAAAGCATATTAGTTATTATTCTTTATAACCTAATTGGCGGCTTTGTGTCTAGTCACCCTTCTGTTTCTCTGCAGAATACAATAGTTTTTGTTGATTGCAAAAAAATTACCATTTCTGTGACTTTAAAGTCTTAGAACTGGGGGTTGCTATTGAAGTTGGAGGCACGGTCTGGTGTTTCGGAGGGCAAGGACCTAGTACCCTCTGGGAGTGAGGGAGGGAGGCAGCTGGGGACAATTGCCTGTTCCCTGCAGTGCTTCGTGGTCTTAACAGCATGTTGGTGTGATAAACTTTGCCTTCATTTCACAGGCTAGAACAATTAGCGGGAATGAACCAGAGTTCTCCTGGATCACAGTTTATTATATGCTATTAAATTCCATTATTCAAGAAGTTGCTACTGTGATCATAAAACTTCTCCCCCAGCCCTCCATGTATTTTCTGTTGTGCGTTGGCTGCCTTGCTTCTTCGATGGGCAAGGTTCTTTCTCTTTCCCGTTAGCACTTATGCTTGAAGCTAATTTGGGAACCAAATCTTTGAAAAGACAACAAAAATGAGATGTGAACACACACACACACACACACACACACACACAGACCCCCAACGGATGAAGGTTCTTTAATTAGTCCGTTATTTGACACGCACCGATTAACATGGTGCGCTTAGTGCTCCACATTCCCCAAAAGAGAAAGGCCTCCTTCGCCCCCCCCCCCCCCGTCCCCAACCTTCCCCCTCTTATTCATTCTTTCCCCCTTGTCACTTTCCATTAACCAATGATGACATCCTCTGCTGGAAGGGTGAGCAAGTAGATTATTTCCAAACTGGCCGTAAGTGACACTCAAAGGTCTGACCCCAAAGGGGGTTTTATGATAGCAACAAGCTCCTCAAGCCCCTGGAGTTAGAGATGTCACTTCAATAACACACCCAAGTCCCTTGTACAGCATGTCTGCAGCAAGTCGCCAAATGTCCAGGAGTGGTGGGCCAAGGACGTGTATGGAAACATACGGGTGTTTGGTACCATCTCAAGGCATCCTCTGTTGCTAGCAGCAACGAGAAGATGCTACGACGACACAGCCCTCCCGCACCATCCATTCTGCAGGCGAGAGACTGGGGACCACACAGTTTGCCTCAGTTGTCTCCGCTCACATGGAAGTGATGGAGCTGAAGTTCATCTCTGTTAGTGGGCTCCAAGCTCATGTCTGTTTTCTGGAAGGGCCATGACCCAGCTTTCTGGTGGGGGGTGGCAGCATTCTTCTAAAATCTGAAGGTTAAACCTACGTGGACAATATGTACTGTCCTCAGGGGCTTCAGAACGTGAGGAGCAGAATAGGCTGGGTAAAAAAAACAGTGGATAGACTTTGCTAAGGAAGAAAGAGGGGTGGCTGCCTGGGTTAGCCTGGTTGTAGGACCTGCTTCTCTGCCTGCTCCCCCACACACTCTCCCTGCTTCTGCTTCTCTGCTTCCCACACCCCTCCTCTGCTTCTGAAATAGAACTTGGGAAGAGAGGCAGCAGACTTAGACTGGAACAGTCAGGATCCAGCGCAGGCTCACGCTGCCTTCTGGCCGCACAGAGCTCTCTGCTCCTAATACAAACAAATGTTATTCATTGACCAACTTTCAGCTTTTGATCTACTTGAACAAATTTTAGCTTCTTTTTCCCAGGAACCCCGGAATCATGTTTTGTTATGAAATAAGATTGTGGACTTACATTGAAAGAAAATTTTTTAAAAAATCACTAGATCATTTGTAGCCAGATAGGCTATCTTTTAGTTGACAAAATGCATGAGAAAGATCAGTTTGTAAGGAAAGCACGTATTTAGACTCACACAGTTTCTGTAGGTTCTCCCCTGGCGGACATTTAGCTCCATCGCTGTGCACACGTGGTGAGTGGAGGCAATCAGAGCTGAGGGGCAGAGCTGTTTCTGCGCTGCTGGGATGTCCAGAAAAGCAAAATAAATTAGTGAGAAGAAAAGGGCTGAGAGCCCAATACATTCTTGAAGGACCTGCTCCCTAATGATCGCTTATTCTATTTATGCTCCCACCCATCAGCTAGGGGGCTGAAGATTTAACATACCAGCTCTTGGGGGACATTTAGGATCAAAATCATAATACCGGGTGGATGGTCCGATAACTCTACAGAGGGCAGCTCTCTGGCACATGTCCATAGCCGGGAAGACATGGTGGTTATGGGGCAAGAGCGGGTGATGCCACCCGCACTAGGTTGGATATTAGCACCATGGTGTAGCCTCACCTATTTGCACCTCAGTCTTCCTAGTTGTTTGCCTTTCTTACGTTTGCCGTGTTGACAGTGACCCCCACTAGTCGTAGAAGGGGGATGGTATGAGCATGTTTTGCCAGTGTGCCCCGTTCTAGTGTTCTTCTTTCTCTGTTCTCTCGTGCCCCAGCAACTTGGTTTACAGACTTGTAGATGACTTCATTCTAGACAGGTCTTCTGTCCCTTCTCAGCACATGTAGTTGGACCACCTTCCAGTTAGAGGTCACCACAGTGGCTTTTCTGAGCTCCGTTGTGTCCATTTGCCCATAATTCTTCAGTTAACATGGTCAGCATCTTACCTATTTTCAATCCTGTCTCCTCTGGGCATCTCTCTGTCTCCACTTCCCAAGCCTGGCACCAGGGCAAGACCCAAGTTTGTCCTTTGTGTTGCCCATCTGTCAAGAACTCTTGAAGTTAGGGATGGAAGAAAGACTAAGAGTTGATGATCACAGAGACAGCAATGGCTCAGCTGTGGTCCTCTGGAATGACAGAGGAAAATAAGTGCCCAGGGGATTGGGGCCACAGTAATGCTGGGTTTATTTGACCTTAAACAAAGGGAGGTCATGGGTTAGGGAGATGGCATTGTGGGTAAAGTGTTTATTGCTCAAATCTGGAAACCTAGGTTTGTATCCCTAGCAGCCACATAAAGGCTGGGGACACTGTAGCGCAAGTGTCTGTAATAGTCACACATCTACAGGAGGTGAGAGGTGGGGACAGGCATCTCCAGAAACACTTGAGCCAGCTAAGCTAACGTGGGGCACGCAGAGGTAGAGAGACCCTGTCCCAAACAAGGTGGACACGTGAGGACCACCACCCAAAGATTTTGCTCTGACACCCACATATATGCCATGGCACAAACAGACCATTATTCCATTATTTACATTGCCAATGTGCATGCACGCGCATGTGCGCAAGCGTATGTTTCACACACATACCACTCTAATAGAAAGATCATTATAAAGAAGTTTCTCTCCCTCCTTCCCTTCTACCTTTCCTCTCTCTATCAGTGTTACCATGTAGTTGAGGTTGGCCAGGTTATGCAGAATAGAGTAGCTTTGAACTCAGAATTCTCCTGAAAAAGGGGTCCTGGATATTAAGATTTATAGGCATGTGTTACCATACCTTGCTGAAGAATTTATTTTCTATTGTCTTTTTAAAAACTTTTAATATTAATATCATCTCTCAGAAATCTTTATATGACTGAGAAAATGTAAAATTTGTCTATTGCCCCCCTCTCTCTACCTACCTACCTGTCATCTATCTATTAATTGATAGGTTTATCTATCATCTATCCATCAATCTATAACCTACCCATCCATTACCTACCTATCTTTTTAAGCTGGAGGAACAGATGACAGGAGAGTGGATGGCCAGCAATAGGAATGGAGGGTGGGGAATCACATGCAATGAAGCTGGGAGTCATATGGACCATCCAGACCTTTTTTAAAAAGGTTGATTTTTCAATGTTAAAGTCTTGAAAGGGGCCTGACGGCTCATGGCGTTGGTGTGTTTCTCCCAATTGTAGATGACGTTTCGCGTTTGGCATAAGCTGGCTAGATGTGCTAGTTCTTTGTACGTATTTCAAAGGAAAGTGTCCTCTGCTTTCAACAGAACACAATGGCTCTTGGCACTAGACGCCCCTGGTCTGGGGATGGCTTGAGGGACCTACCTGAGGGATGTGCAGGGGTGTCATCTAGAAACACTGACATTCTGACATTCTGACTAAGGAAGGAGGGCAGACTGGGCTTCCTGAGTCTTCTCCTCTCCCACTGTGTAGGTGAATCTCAGACTGTGAGCTCAGAAGCTGCCTCTCCAGTCCTCATTCCTGTGGATGGCAGATGCATGGGTCTATAATGTTCCTATTTTCAATAATTTCTCATCCCACCAGTTGCTAGTTGCATGTTACGTCTTCTGCAAAATAAAATTCTAAATAAGTCAGGGTGCTGATAAGACAGCTCCGAGAGGGTGTGGCTGAGGGATTCCACGAGGGGAGCCACATGAAAGGCATTAGAACATCACCTGCTATACAGTGAGTGCTCAAGAATGCTCACAACTGTCATTGTTGCAATTAATAACTGTGAGGAATCATAATTTTTTATTTTCTATGCATCATTATTATTCTAATTTCAAGCAGCTTTTATAGAAATAGTCTGGTCATAAGTCAAGCTATTTATATGTGTGGTGTGACACATGTGTCATGATTACTAAAAAGATTTATTTTTATTTCTTGTGTATCAGTGTCTTGCCTGTGTGTATGTAAGTGTACCACATGTGTGCAGTACCCCTGGAAGCCAGAAATGGGCATCATACCCCTTAGATCTGGAGTTATAGCAGCTGTGAGCTCCCGTGTGGGTGGTAGGATCCAAACCCAAGTTTTCTGGAAAAACAGCCAGTGTCTTTAACCATTGAGATATCTCTCTAGCCTTGAGTTTTTTATCCCTTTATCTACCGATGTACAACAAAGTTGCTGCCATGTCCTGGCTACCGTTAGTCACTCTGCAGTGAGCCTGGGAACACAGGCATCTCGTTGAAACTCTGGTGTACCTTGATGCATGTCTGCACAGAAGGGATTGCATGACAGACTGATGTGAAATCAATCACTGGAGAGATAGGAAGCCATTGGGACTGGACTTGAGTCCATTTCCTTCTGTCCTTATCCCAAACTATAAGCAGAGAATGAGGCAGGTGATGGGGAAGAAGGGGTCACTTCTGTTGGTGACCTTTTATAGAAGAATATGACATTGGCATGCTAGAAAACACTCAAAGTTGATTCTTTCAAAAATGATGTTTTAGGGATCAGAGAGATGGCTCAGTGGTTAAGAGCATATGATGTTCTTGCAGAGGACCAGGGTTTGGAACCCAACACCAACATGGCAACTCACAACCATTCTAACTCCAGATTTAGGGGACCTGACTCCCTCTTCTAATTGCTATGAGCGCTAGGAACACATGTAGTGTACAGACATACATGCAGGACAAACACTCACACACATATAAAATAAATTTTTAAAAATAATTTTTATTTTCCCCATATAGTCTTCCAAGAAGTTTATTTTTTATTTTTGGTTTTCTGCTTTATCAAATGTGGTTTACCTTTTTGCTGTCCATCAAACACAACGGTGAGGATAAGATGATTTTGAGTGGGAGACAAAGTGACTGCAATGGCTTTCTCTCTGGCTTTGGACAGAGTGACAACCCCATCTTTTTGTCTCGACCTCAGGCTTAGAAGCTGCCAGGAGAAGAGAGTAGAACACTTATAAATTACTGTGAAGAGCAAAATCGAGGAAAGCGAGTGTCTTAGTTGCTTGCCTATTGCCCTGACAAAACACCATGCTCCAGGAAACTTAAAGAAAAAACATTTAATTTGAGGTCATAGTTATACAGTGGGAGTCTCTGACTTTCATGGTGGAAAGCTTGGAGACAGGCAGGCAGGTGTAGCTCTGGGTCAGTAGCTTAGAGCCTACGTATGACCCACAAGTATGAAGCAGAGATAACGATAACCTCAAAACCCATGCCCAGTGCCATGCCTCCTCCAACAAGGCCACACCTCCTAATCCTTCCCAAGCAGTTCCACGAACCATAGCCCAAGCATTCAAATGTATGAGCCTGTGAGGGCCTTTTTCACTCAGACCACCATGGTGAGATCCAGCATGAGACAGAACACACAGGAAAGAGGAGGAGAGGGTGGTGAGAGCAGGAGGAGGCTGTGCTGTGATGGGGGAAGCGATGTCATAGCAACAACACAGAAAAGAAAGAATCAGAGTAGCACAGTGAAGATGTGGCTGGCTGCTCAGGGAGTTGGTTAGCCATTTGGGCAAGAAACTGCTCTTGCCTGAACTGCTTGACTGCACATGCAGGACCACAGAAAAATGACTGCTGAAGGTGAGACAGTCCTTCGTGGTTCCTGCTTCATGAAAGAGTCTGCCGGACATTCAGCAGGACACAGAAGAAAGTGATTGATGGACTCAGCCGTTACAAGGCAGAACAGATCTTCAAATTTCCTGCATCATGGAAAAGTCTGCCAGATACTATGGGCCTGTGGGTTGAAGATTGGATGCCCCAATAATACAGAAGAACTTTGGGTGACTGTTCAAGCAGCAAGATGTTTCTGTCAATTCTAGAGCTTTGGCACTTGTTTATACTGCACTTCTTATTAGCTTAGGTAATATTATTTCCTTCTGTGGTCTTTGATGGAGCTGAAGAATAGATAGCTATAATTATAGTTTTCCTTAATTATAATAAAAATAAAGTAGATATAAATATTGTAACTGTAATTCTTGCTTGATATCTGTTTTGCTATATATAAATTTACTATGTTAAAGTTAAAACCTTGCTTTTTATTTAGACAGAAAAGGGGAAGTGATGTGGGATTCCCCTCTGTATGCTGAAAATATGTTTTATTGCCATTGGTTAATAAAGAAGCTACGTTTGACCAATGGCTTAACAGAATAGAGCTAAGTGGGAAAACTAAACTGAATGCTTGGAGAAAGTAGGTGGGGTCAGGGAGAAACCATGTAACCGCCTGCAGGAGACAGATGCCTCAAAACCTTGCCAGAAAGCCACAGTCATGTGGAAATACATAGATCAATAGAAATGGGTTAATTTAAGATAAAAGAATTAGCCAGAAGTACGATTAAGCTATAGGCCAAACAGTATTGCAATCAGTACAGATTTCTGTATGATTATTTTGGGTCAGGACATTGGGAAAACAAACGAGTGGCCTTCCCCAACACATATGTACTGGCAAACCACTTAAATAAATCAAAGACTTAAAAAAATCATAGGCTGTACCAAGTTAAGACTAGACAGCAAGGAGTTATTTATTATTGAAACAACACCTACCCAGTTCTGTTCTGACTTACCTACTTGAATATTCTCCCGAGGAAGGGATACCATATACAGAATTAGAAGGTAAACAGAACTCTTGAGAGGGTTGGGAAGGAGAGATCGAGGAAGTTATGCAAGTGGACACTGATGCTCTCAGCTGTCTGCATAGAAGTGACATACAACCCGCCATCTGCCCCTTGTCTATGCACACAAACACCTGCTTGTGATTACTGATTGAGGAAAATGTCTCTGTTTCTTGCCTCTTCTGCTTCCTGTGATGTCAATGGCAAATCACTCTAAGAATCTTCTTGGCAAGGGAGCCTTGGAAATATAGTTTCTAGACTCTCAGGCCTTGCAGTATGGGAGAATTTTATTTTTAAAATTTTTAATTAAAATATTTGAGATTTTATTTATTCCTATTTTATGTATAGAATTCTATGTCCATGTACCATGGGCATGCAGTACCCAAAGTGGCCAGAAGAGGCTGTTAGATTTCTTGGGACTGGAGTTACATACGTTTGTGAGCTGCCTTGTTGGTTTTTGGAATCAAACTCCAGTCCTTTGGATGATCAGCCAGTGCTCTGAACCACTGAAGCAATCCTCCAACCCAGCAGGGTTTGGAAGAGTGCTTAAGGTACGTGCTGTCTCTCAACAAAAGGGTCGATCATCACTGCTCTTGGTCCTTCTGGTGAGACATCCAACAGAGTAGCCCTTCGTAACTCACATTTTCTTGAAAACGTCTAAAGAAAGATCTTAATGAACCCCTGTCTTCATGCCACACAATAAATTGTTGTGAACTGGTTTCATTAATGTGGCAGAATCAAAAGAAACCCAAGAAAAAACAAATAAGTTAGATCTCAGCGAAAGGCGCTTTCCTTCCTTCCTACCATGCCCATAGTGCGGGCACCCCTGAGTCCTGGGTTCCTTTCTACCCTGCTCATAGTGCGGGCGCCCCTGAGTCCTGGGTTCTGTCTGCACACACAGACAAAGGGTGGATGCTTTGTAGATGCTCTGCCTTACTGGATCCATAGAAACTGTCAACCATAGTTTTTGTTTGTTTTATACTGAATTTGTTTATAAAGTTAGTCAACGTGTGTCAACATTTTATTCGGCTGATTCTGAACACAATCTTGTACTCTTATAAGAGATGGAATTCCTGTTTGAGCATGAGGGGTTTGTGGGTTTAGACTGGAATAGAGTGGAAAGTATTCTTTAAGTGAGGAGTATGGTATTTGAGTACCAAGAAGACCTACTCAGCCATAAAAAAATTGATACCCAGGAAGGGGGGCAGCAGGCCCTGTTTTCATTTTAACAGAAAAGGCACGAGGATTAAATCCATCCTCTTGGCATTTATTTTCTTCATTACCCCCAAAGGCTAAAGCTATTGTGTCTCTGGTAAAAAGGATGGCGGAATGACTCAGACTTATTTACAACCATCAAAGACTTGATAGATATGGATCGTGTCATAATTAAGCTTGTCATAATAAAGGGGTGGCCCATATCAGTGCAATCACGGGGGCTGTTATGATGTCACAGCTGCCTGTGCCCGGCATTTAGCCTCTATTTTTCCACTCCCGCCCACGCTTATCTCCCGCTATATTTGGTTGTTTTACAGTGCTACCTGGACCACGGTCTATTTTACAAAATAAATGAACAGGTTCAGCTCTTTGGAGCCTGTTTCCTGTGCCTACTGATGCTTTTCCTTGGTGTGCTATGTTTTGTCTACTTTGTACCTAGAATCGTGGCTGGGACAGTCATGAGTTTGCTCTGTGTAAAGGAGAGGAGAGCAGAACATTGAGCAATCAGCTAACGAATCCTGCTGAGATGGTTGGTGAGTTTGGAAAATTCCACTCTCAAAAAAAAAAGTTACTTTCTCCATAGCAGATTTCCTCTTGGCCACAATTATCCACAAAGCTGTCCAGTTTCCAAATGGTCTTGACAACTGCTGATATTCCCTACATAAAGCCTTTGGTAGATTTCATTAGATATGCTTAGTGATCCTTTTTCTAAGTAGCCTGTTTTTCCCAGCCTATGTACTTATTTAATAGCTATAGAAACCTGCTTCAGCTACCCACCATTGCTGTTGATAAAGTATTCTAAGCGTAGTGACAATAAGGGAGTGTATTGTGTTACTCATGCTTCTTGGGTTGACAGCTCAGTTGGGCAGCTCTTACTTGGAGATTCATGTGTTCATAGTTAGATGGTTTCTGAGGCTAGAGCAAGCTGAACATTTCTTCATTTGTATTTTTGGCCTTGGGCTAATCAGGACACTCTGTCTACAGGTTAGCTTAGATTTCCTTGTGTTTGGTGGTCTTTGGGACATCAGATTTTCATAATTGTGATCAGCTTCCTCTAGAGCCAATGTCCTGAGACATTTGGGTGGATGTTGCAAAGATTCTAAAATAGTTCCTTGAAAGTCATGTGATCATTTCTTCCCTCTCCCATGTGTGAAGAATTATACTGGTGAATCCACATTCCAAGGCTTAGAGGAATAGATTCTGCCCTAACACAGGGGAATGGTTTGTGCCTTGAAAGAAATACTTGACATGCTCATCTTAATGAGACGTGATCACAGGTGTCCCATGTGTGGCAGGGGCCACGCTCAGTACTGAAGTGTTTTACCCATAGACTGGGACTCATGAAGGTTTAAACTTTAGCCTGTGTTTCACCAGACAGTCTTCATAACTAACAGCTGAACAGTAACTGTGAACACTAAGAGTGTTTGCTCATGAAACGGGCAAACCAACTAATCTGATCACTTCTGACTTTCTCACTGACAAGGTGAAGGCATCTGTATGTATCTGACCCCTCACCCAATGAACAGCTTGCTGCGCTGATTCGTTCACAAGCCTTAACAAAGCCGTAACAGTTTGGGCAACACTGAAGTCTTCACTGTGGCTTGGCAGATGGGAAATTAGCGCTACATGTGGGGGTTCAAACTGACTTCTTTGGCTCATAACAGGGATTATTGAAGAAGCTGAAGAGTCAGTGTCCTCCCCGTTGAGTTTCTCTTCTCCCTAGCACATCTGTTCTTGTGTTCTTTGGAACAGCTGGAGCCAACCGTGGATTGAGATGTTGGGTTCATACAGTCAAGAGAGGCAGAATCAGCATCCGTTCCCACCTGAGACTCCTGCCTGGGAGAGCAGCTGATGAACAGTTTGTCTCCGCGTGCCTCTCCTCTGCACCGTTAAAGGAAGGTGACCAAGGTCAGGTTTCAGGTCAGCTGTGTTGACAGAAGGATTGGTGGCACTCAGCAATCCCCAGGTCTTATCACTTTTGGCACCGTTTATGTCCATTTGAGGGTGGCATTCTGAGGGACTGGGAGAATAGGCTCATGACGACATAAGAGATGTCTTGACATTTCAGAAACAAAGGTCAATGCCGGGAAAGGCGCAAGAGAAGTAGAATTCCCGGGACCTCTGTCAGTCCTGTGCCTTCTGAGGCGTTGTCTCCTGTGCGTGGTGAAAGCATATTTTTGGGTGTTTTAAGTGGACAACAACAACAACGTAATTTTCCTTGTTTGCCAGAATGTTCCAGGGAAGACTGAATTCTGGCCCATCACTTCACTTGCCTTCTGTGAGCTCCTAACTCCGACCTCATGACTGGTGCTGTAGGATCAGTTTCTTCCTCATATCTGTGAGGGTTGTATATGTGGGTATGATTTGCCAGTCTGAAGTCCTTCCATTTTGAATACAGCTTTCCTGATCTGAAAAGTCTTTTTTTTTTAAAGTGGAGATTTGCAATAATCTGACTTTAGTTATATGCAGTTCTTCACTCTGCAAGAACATGCTTGTTCGCTGTTTGAAAATATTTAATTTTTAAAAGTGTATTTGTGAGCAAGAAGGTATGTGTGTGCACCACATGCATGGCTCAAACTTGTAGCGATCAGAAGAGAGCATCCGATCTCTTAGAACTGGAGTTATAGAGGGTTGTGAGTCACCACGTGGGTGCTGGAAACCAAACCCGAGTCCTCTGGATAAACAAGAAATTCTCTTAACTGCTGAGCCATCTCTTTAGTCCCTATCTATTTTATTTTTAATTATGTGCATGCATTTGTCTGTGTGTGGGTTTGTGCACATGAGTGCAGGGATCCTCCTGGAGCTGGAGTTGTGAGCCACCTTGAATGAGCACTGGGACCTGATCCTCTGTAAGAGTAGTACGTGTTCGTAACTGCTGAGTAATCTCTCTGGTCTGTGCTATGTGTTCTGTTGTATTATTCAGTGCCTGCTGGAGAATCACTGTGTAGTGTTTCAAAGGTACATGGTTTTCTCAGGTAGATGGTTGTGGCAGAGACTTCTCTTCACATGGAAATGCTTACATAAGTACACATATATGTATGCAATTGATATGGCTACATACAGAACTGTGCATACAAACTTCTGAAGAAGCGTCTCAATTCCTGATCCATTCTCTCTGCTTCCCTTTGTTTTGCGGGCCGAAGTCAAGCTGAAGCTTTTGAGATGATTTGGTGAATTGAATGTATACATACGCCTAAGGAATACTGTCCTTATAAAAGATCTCCAGCTTGTGATCACAAATATGAAAATCAGATAACTATTCATTTTATGCTCCGGGAATGTTTTTGCATCTATTTATGACAGGCATAAATCTCTGAGTATGTATGAACTTACCATTATTTGAGCCCTCCAAATATCTGTTTTTCCTTTTGTACTGTGGAAGTCTTTAATCCCTCAACATAAAGCTACAGAGTCCTGGAATCTCTGTGCAGACCCAGGAGGATTCATCAGGCCCTTCCTTGGGGATGGAATCGGCAGGGTGCAGAGGACTGTGCTTCTGCCTCTGTCAGGGCCTTGTTGCCCTCCTGACTTCTTAAAGGAACACAAACCTTAAGTAGAAATCAAATGTTAACTTCCTAGAAGCCCTTTAGCCTGTAAGCCACCCTCCCTTTTCTCTTGTAGCCATTGGATGGTGGCTAAATGTTTCTGTTTGGAGAGTGCAGGGCTGCTGCGGCACATCTGGCGAGGAGGCCTGAGATCACGGCCACTAGGCAACCCGTTGCTGTTCCAATACCCTGAATTTTTTTGGTACTTCTGACATTAATGTAAAATACAGCTTTCTTCTCATAATTATACTCGTACTTAAACTGTGAATGTTATGATACGTCCTTGTTCACAGACACATCATGACAGGCAGCGGATCTTTCCACAAACACAGCTTTTCCTGAGGACAAAGTGGTGCTTGGCGGGGGAGAGTGATGGATGCCCACATTTTAAAAGTGATGGATGCAGAAGTAAGGTCTCTCTATCTCATGGGAATTCCGAAGCATTTTATTGGTGTGAGAAATAAGACGATAAGCCCATTTGTGTTCATTTTAATTTCACCTTAAATTTTGGCATGTGTGTTCTTTTTAGTTGTCATGCAACAACCCTCCATATTTATGGGTTCCATGTGAAATGGAACACCTGAGCACAGGCGTAACATTCCTGTGTTCCTGTATTCTCTATGTTCAGAATAGGTTAATAAATGTGTAGTTTGTAAATTAAACTAAATTTAACATTTTATTGTTGGTAGAAGTCCAAAGATCCCTATTTTCAAAAGGAAGGAAAAGTCCTGATGAGGCCGAGGGGAGAGATAGGAGGTGACCTAGGACAGGGTCTGCAAGCTCAGCTTCCCTTCTCCAGTTGTTCCCGGCCCCAGCCATCTAATCAATAGAGAGTTCACTTCCAGTCAGACTCCAGGACAGCCCCTTTTAGATGTCAAGAAATTGCTCAATGCTAGGATGTTGACCAAAGAAAGTAGATTTTAACCATGCTTTTATTTTTTTCCGTTTTGTTTTCTCAGGAGTCTGACGGGAACAGAAAGTTTTGAGGGAGTTCACTGCCGATGCAAGGTGACTGGCTGGATAAAGAAGTCCAAAGTTATTTTTTTATCTGTAGAACAAATAAAGCCTGGCCAAAGGTGAGCAAAAGCCAATGCCTCCCACCTTGTCCCTCTCTCCCTGCCTAAGGGATGTTTGCGTCCGTGGTTGCACAAGGAGAGCCTGCTCCACGCTGGGTGGAGGGGGGTGCATCTGAGAATGCCTGGCTACAAACAGTCTCCGACCTTTGTTCTTCATTTGACAGGCGATTGATAATGCCACCTATACAGAAGTCAGTTAAAAAAATGAAAAATCCAACCGTTGGTATCTTCTAAATAGCTGGGAATTTGTCAGCCAGTACTGGAGTGGCTGAGCTGGGATACTTTTTTATTTTCTTCAGGAATAGACACAATATGGCTTTATAAAATGGTGAGGTACGTGGACTACTTGGTGCATGTGTGGCTGTTAGGCTGGGCCAATGAGGGGGGACACAGCGGCCTGATCCTTGTGATTCCTCGACAATACTCATGACAGCTACTAATAAACAGACATCCTGAAAGTGTTGATTATCCTAGGGAGCCCTAGTAGTCTTTTATTTTTCTATTTTTAATTTTATTTTACTTGAGGCAGTCTTGCTGTCACCCAGGCTGGTCTTGAACTCACAGCAAACCTCCTTTCTCAGTGTTCCTCTTGAGGGGATTATAGCCAGGAACATTCATGGCCCTAGTTGGTACTTAGGAAGACAGCAATGTTTATGGCAGATTGGGAGGGATAACTAACTGAATGATTACTTAACTGCCTACTATTGGGAGAAGATGAAAACTGCTTTGAATCCCAGATATCCATATTATCCAGACATAGATATGACTTTCTCCTATTATTTCTGTTAGAATAGGACAGGGGGTCAGCCAAGAAGTAGGCTACCACAGCCACCTATAGCCAGTTGTGGAAGGGATAAATTTATTAAAGAGATGAACTTTCATTTGAAACTTAGGTTCTGGAGAGTTTTCTAAACCCTCCTAAGAATGTGTGTCTTTCAGAATATTGTCCACAAGGAAATATAATAAATAAATATCAGGGAATTTAGAGAAAATGTGAATTTCGGATTTTCAGAAACAAATTCTGATGGGACTGAAATTTTGAGATGGGAAATTCATGGAGTGTCTGTGTCCAGGAGAGTATACGTGGATGCACACATGGCAAAAGTCATGCGCTAATATCCGGGTTTTCTGAATAGCCACGACATCTTTTGGTGCTTATTTAGTGCTCAAAGAAAATCCCAAATTTTCCAGGACGGAAAAGAGAAATTCCGGTCTCTAAGCCTAATCCCTGCTGTGATCAGGGGCTTGGAATTTTGCTCATGAGCAGCTTGTCAATGGAAAAACTGATGGTTCTAAAAGGTTTAGGATAGATTGTGGGACACTGAACCATTTCAGGGGACAGGGGAGACAGTTGTCTTTCAGAGTGTGTGGATTTGTAGATGGTGTTGTTTGTTTCTGAAAATGAGTTCTTTGGAATCCTGTAAAGCTTAGGATTCTATCAGTGATCTGCCCAGGGCTGACATAAGTGTGTTATGAGCCAGCCATATAATCTGCTTTGGTTTAACAGCCAGGTTGCCTTAGAATTCACTAAGTAGCATAGGATGGCCTTGACCTCTTGGTGATCCTTCTGCCTCTGTGTCCTTGGAACATGAATCTTGGGTGTGTATCACTGTGCCAGGCTAATCTCCTTTTACAATTGTGGGAGGTTGATGATTGTGGGCTGGGGTTGCAAGACAGTGTGCTCTGTGTCGTTGAGCCTATTAGTTTAGGATAGTGTATAAAGAGTAAGGAAAGTGTTCATTCCACAGTCAGCTACGCCACGGCATTTGGTGAAGAAGACCATAGAGTGGGAGAGAGAGATAGGAGGACATTACAGATAGAGCCGTAGCAATGCGTGGTGCGGGGCTGGCAGACGGCAGACTCAGAGGGCCTAGCTTTCCAACTGGCTCTGAGCTTGATGAGTCTGTTTATTCAGCCACAATATCAGACATTCCCTCTTCCTGCCCGAAGGAGTCCCTTTGAAGAGCGGCTCTGCTGGGGAGCAGTTTCCCCTCGGACCAGCTCCTCCCGTGGCAGGACTAAAGGGAAAGAACTGGAAACGCCACAAGAATGTTCTTTAAAGCGATATTCCAGCACCACGTGAGGGGAGGATGAAATACCTCTACAAGATATATTTCCTGGTTGAGGTATTTTTTTCCTCTCTCAAGTCAATGTAACGGCGAACAAAGATGTCACATGAATCGGTTGGGGTCAGATGACTCAGGTACCTCCAGATTTGGGCAAGCAGGCTGAGGCTTGGGGGGGGGGGGAATAAGAGATGGCTGAGCAAAGCCACAGAATTTTTAGCTTCTGTAGGCCTGAAGAGAGAGTTCACATCTGCCAAAGCTGGAGGGGATGCAGCAGGCACAGCAACCTCGTCCACAAGTCTTTATCTGCAAAGGACACTGTGGTGATGACTTCTCAGGAGACCGGATCACGTTTTCAAAGCAGAGCAGCGATAGAACGTTTTCTGGTGAACTGGGGCACAGGCTCGTGATCAGATGGCACAGTCCAGAGGTCAGCATTTTGCTCAGAGATGTCACATTCATTTCTTGATTTCAGAGATACTCTTCTGCCTTTGCAAAGGGTTTCATGGAGCCCTCATGTCAGCGCTGTGAAGTAGCTGGGGAGGATGGGAGTCTCCTGGGTGTTCCTATTTGGAAACGGATATGACACAGAAGGAGACATGGTTTTGTAGCTCGTTACTGGAAGGGGCAGAGTGACAAGCCAGGCCTCCTGACTCTTGGACCAGGCCTCTTTAGTCACCGTTCTTGGGACCCATACAAAGGGACAGTAGGGTGTCAGAAAAAAAGAGGAGGTGGCATTCTTCCTCTGCTCCAAGACACTGCTGGGACTCCAGATGGCCTCTGGGGGCCTGACCTTGGGGAGGAGGACTCAAAGTGAAACCTTCCGAGGCTAAGTCTGCCGTCTTCTCACACAGCTGCCCACATCTGGAGTTGTCTCATTTAGGCTTCCTGGGTGCCTCATAGACCAGATGCTCTCTGGAATGCAAAGGGGCCTTTGTTCCTTCCATGTCTGAGCTGAACTCTCCAGGATGCCTGCTTTTCTCAGACAGAGGCAGGGTCCACACTCTTCTCCTGATGCCTGACCCAGACTCCTATGACCCACATTGGTCCTCAGGGCCTGGGCGCGAGGCTCACATTTTGGGAATAGAGGCACTCACACAGGTGCTTTAACCAATGCTAGGAACCAGAGTTTCCCTCTGGGGAGAGTGGAGTCTTGTCTGGCTTCTCGCTCCAAAGGGACACAGGGAGATTGTGACTGTGGGCTGCGGGTCCTGCGTCTGCACACAGCTTTCATCTTATCTTCCCCCAACATGTAGCCCTGAAGTTGCTCACCATCTGAGCCATATCTTGTAATTGTTTCTATCCTCTGAGGCTTCTGCGTGTTCCAAATAACTGATGTGTGGATGGGAGCCTATTTCCAGTCAAACCCTTATCCAAGTGTCTCCCAGCCTGGAGTTCCAATCAGAGTCACCCGGGAAATGGATAGGATGGTTTGAAATAACTCCCCAGACGACTCCATGTGCTGCAAGGTTTGAGGAACTGTGTTTTGTCCCTTTCTCCTGACTTTGAAGAGTCTTTACGGCTTTGGTCAAGGCTACCTGTGCAAACAAACTCTTGGATCTGCAAAGGGTTTTGTGCTTTACCAAGCACATTTCACGTCTCTCTTTGACGTCATTCCAAGTGAATGCAACTCACTGAAGCCAGGGGTCTTTCCCCATCTGGTTTATAGTGAAATGAAGGTCCTTGGCTCATACCCTGCTGCCCCCCATCTCCTGTCCAGGCGCAGGGTCCTCTCGACCACAGGCCCTGTGGCTCTGCATCTTTGCTAGGCACAGCTGCCCTTTGTGACATCTATACAAAGCTAGCTGAAGCCATAAGCAGTCTATGTTCCTAGGAAAGTTGATGGTCGGTAAATGGCAGAGACCACCAGCAACTTGTTCTTTCATGCAGAGACAGGAAATTTAGAAAAACACTTGTCCATTTTCAAAGTGTCAAAGGCCCCGTGAGAAATGATGAATGAGGAGAATCCATTCAGAGAAGGACAGTCTGCTTGTTGACCTGCAATTCATTAATAAATTAATATTTTTTTGTTTTTGAGGAGCTGGGGATTGGACGTAGGGCCTTGAACTTTAGGCAGTTGTTCTAGCAGCCAGCTACAGCTCACGCTCCATATTTTAAACAGTTGAGACAGGATCTTGTTAAGTTACAAACCCAAGCCAGCCTTAAAATTGTTCTATACCCTGGGAAGAACATGCCATCCTCATGTCTCAGCCTTGTGAGCCCCTGGGATGGCGACACCACCACACTCAGCTGTGTGACCTTTGTTTTAAAGCCCTGAACTCCTGATTTGTTTTCCCATCGAGTTTTTCCAGGAGTAATGGAAACTGGAGGGAAAATATGCTGTGGCCTGGAAACACACCCTGTGCTCTGGAGACCCTGTGACATGACAGTCTCTCGAGGTTGGCTGTTCGAGGTGTCTGTCTGCTTCATATAGCTAGAACAAAATGAGCCCCTTGGGCTGGGAGGGCACAAGAGTGGGAGGCTCTGGGATTGGGTAAGGTGGACTTCACTGGACTCCAAAGAGCAGTAGGCTGCACAGCTGGCTCGGGGGTCAAGAGGACACGTGTGCGGCCTTACTTTCCACGACAAGTTAGCGCCCATCAAGCATAAGCAGGGCTTTCTCTTCTCTCAGACTTTCTCTTTGATTGCTCGCTAAAATGCAGACAGGCATCAGGAACAGAAAGTTGTCAATTCAAAGAGAAGGTGGGCCTGACATTTCTGCTGGGCTACTCTTCTCTTCCACGCAGCTGAGCAGGGACACCATCGTTCACCGTGGAGTAATAGATGATTGATACAAGTGCACCTGATTAGAAAAGGCTTCATTTAACTTGTGCACGGTGCATGGAATTAGTTAAGGGTTGCGTAGGGAAAGAAGTGATGGACTATTGTTCATACTAAATTATAATGACAGCCTTCCTAACACTGTGTATTTATTATGTAAGAAAAGAAAATGTCTGGTAAAATTCTGTATAGGTTAATAACACCTTCATAATCCACTCCTTCTTTTCTGTTGACTTGAATAGCCCTCCTACCGACTTTTAATGGATTATTAGAGTTAATTACATCAATTGCAATATAATTGATTCTTAAATACTATGTAGAAACCTCACACAATTATGGAAAAACAAAAGTTATCTAGACATCTCAAATCAAAAAAGATTTGGAATTCCTGAACATTTAATCCCTGATAATCACCAGTCAGTTTGGACATTAAGATTGTATGGTGTCTTGTTTTCTCTTTGCCAGGTTTTGACAGAATTGATAGTTTTACAACATTTATCTCAATACGCATGGAAATATAAGATTAAAGCTGTGAGAGCTATTTTTTTTCTAAAAAAGAAAGATCTCTTCATGGTTTAAAAGCTGAAATGCATTACCTGATTCACTGTGACAGAAATAAACTCAAGGGAAAAATCAAAGGCGATTTGATGCTGAGCCTTAGAAATCCCTTCTCCACAGGGGTGTAGCTTCCTGGGGGTCTTAGGGTGTTTTATTCTAACTCGGGGGCTCTAAAATCTGACAAGGGAATGAGTCACCCGAAGGGGCAAAAAAGACTCTTCCGTGTTGCCACCGAGTCAGGCACAGCGTGTTTTCCTGTCCAAACCACTGGCTGAAGAGTGTTGTGTCTTTAGCAACCTGGCATTTGATGTCACAGAGATCAAAACAGGTATATGTAGTGGAGTCATTTGATTGTGGCTTGTGGCTCTTTCAGTTTTAACTGGTTTGGGGGACATGTTGGTGAGTGTTGAAGATTATAAATGTGAGTTCCCTAAAGGACTCTTTCTGCACAGATTAATTACGAGTGTTAGATCACTCTAAAATCGTTGGCAGCTGGGTGCTGTAAACAGAGTGTTCGCTCGTGCCTCCTGTGGCTGCTCAATCCTAGACTTAGCCTTTCCTGGCCTTCGTTTCCTTTCCTGTAAAGTGAGAGAGAATGCCTGTAAGTCTTCCCTGAGTCTCCTGACCTTCACTGCTTAGGGCTTTTGTTGTTGACAGCAACTCATCTGACTCCAATATTAGCTACACTATCCCAACTCATCTGACTTCAATGAGTCTATACTCTCCTAACTCATCTGACTCCAATATTAGCTACACTATCCCAACTCTTTGACTCCAATGAGTCTATACTCTCCTAACTCATCTGACTCCATTATTAGCTACACTATCCCAAGTCATTTGGCTCCAGTATTAGCTACACTATCCCAACTCATCTGACTCCAATGAGCCTACCCTATCCCAACTAATTTGACTCCAGTACTAGCTACGTTATCCCAACGCTTGTACATCCACATGCTTTACGTGCTTACATGCGTGTTTTATAGTCTTCACTAGGTTTTAAAGCTCTGAGAGCCAGGCTGTGCCCATCCCTAACCATGTGACACACATGCCACAGAATAGGCTGCTTGGCTGACGGAGCAGCGGGTCAAAGGGAACACTTTCCGCCTGCTCCCTAAGAGACTGCATGACACCCCAAGAGTAACGACAGCGCACTGTGTTGTGTCATGACTTTAAGGAATGTTCATTTCTTTGTGAGTGTAAGTCTTACTATATAGACCCAGCTGGCCTTGAACTCAGAGAGATCTGCCTGCCTCTGCCTCCTGAGTTCTGAGATTAAAGGCATGCGTCATCATGCCTGGCTCAATTATTGTTATTTATTATTTTTGAGAGATTTATATGTGAGTGCACTGTGTTTACATTATTTCTACTCCTCCCGCTACACTTCCATTCTTCCAATGTCCCTCTCTTCCATGTCCCCCTCTCAGATTCATTCATCATCATCCTCTCTCTCTCTCTCTCTCTCTCTCTCACACACACACACACACACACACACACAGAGAGAGAGAGAGAGAGAGAGAGAGAGAAAGAGAGAGAGATAGCGAGCCTATTGAGTCTAATTAATATTGCCATATGTAATGACTCTCAGGCAGTCTGACAGGGCTTTATCCCTGAAGAAAACCAACTCTCCCTCCCTCAGTAGTTCTTCAGCTAAAGGGTGGAGCTAAGAATTTTAGATCATTCTAAAGTGTTGGCTTATCCATGTTGGCCTGTCTGCTAGTGTGGTCCTATGTAGGCAGCTACATGTTGAGAGATCATTGGTGCAGCATCCTGGTCATGCTCAGGAGAGCCTACTTTGCAGCAATTCCTTTAGCCTCTGGCCTCTACACTCTTTCTGCCTGCTCTTCTGCAATGTTCCTGAGCTCTGAGTGTCAGAGTTATGCTACAGATGTCCACTTGACAATAGGACCTCCATGGTCTCTTAATAAAGCATAACTATATATATGCTACTTAACGTGTAACGTGAATTGTGCTTTACTCAGATGCCGATAAGATGTAAAAATTTCATTTGACTTTTCCATAAACTGAAATGCTATCCCATTTCTAACAAGACATTTGGTCAACTGTTTCAGTTCATCATAAAGTTCCCGCGGAAGAGCAGGAACAAACAGTTTCTTTTGTACAACCACAGACCTGTCCCAGTAGTTGTCAAAGCAAACCGCACATCTTAAACAATGCAACACATGCAACAAACGACAGAGAACTCAGTTCACCACGATTAGAGTCCAGAAGCAGACGCAGGACTGGGGAGGAATGGCATGGTGAGTGGAGGCTTTTCTGATCAGCAGCTCAACAGTAGACTGTTCCGTGCACAGTGCCGGAACAACTGTTTCTCCATCTGGACTCAAACTATACACAGAAGTAAATTCCAGATGGAACAGAACTCTGAACAGAAAACTCCAGATCTGGGTGCGTGCAGTAAGAAGCCGCAAACACCTTTAAATATGTAATCTGGAGTTAGAAGTGCTTTGTAAGCAAGGTGACGAAGCCAGAGGTCAGTAAGGAAGACCTGACAGACATGATGTCATTAAAAAAATTGTTAGAAAATTAATAGACGTGACAAATTGGGACAAAGGTTTGACTTATACATTTTAGAAAGGGGGTCAGATCCATTATTGAGAGAGTACATACAAGGTTTGTAGACGAATGGACAAGACACATAAAATGAGCAAGTCTCAGAATAAATGTATGTGACTTGGGGACATCTGATTAATTGGTATAACCATGCCATGGTAAAAAGGGGCTGCCATTTCTACTACCAAGCGTTGGTTGGATATATCAGTTAATGAAGATACTGCATCTAGGTTACCAAGGACAGACATCAGTTGTGTTGCTAGGGAAAAAAAGTTCTAGAACATCCCACACTGTAATTTCTGTAATAGTTTAAATTTTAAAAATTATAATATTTTTAATATTTATCTGTACAATGCATACACACGTACAATGTATTTTGACCATAACCACCCCCTCTTCCTCCTAAACTCCTCCTGGGTTCTTCCTCCCACCTCAACCCATCTTCTTCCAACTTCGTGTCCTCTTTGGTGGTCTCGGTTTTGGAGCATATGTGCATATAAAATGAATTTTAGTAATTTAAGCATATTGAATATCTGTGGCACAGTGGGTATCTCTTGAGGTAGCATTTGGATAGGAGTAAGTACATATCTTTTCTGCTGGAACATCTTCCTCTTTTTGTGCTTGATTGAACTCTATTCAAGCCATGTGACTTATTTAGGAGGCAGTTAGGGCATTTAGCTGCACCAAGCGCTTGTGAATGTGGTGTGGTTGTTGTTTCAGAATCTCAGTGAATTCTGCTCAGATTCTTTCGGTTAGTAAGTTCCAGTTTGACACCGTGGTTCTAGCCTTCTTCTCAGGGCCTTTTGTACTTCAAATTCTCTTGATTTGTACAAGGGTTGCCATAGATAGGCTTTCCCTGTCAACTGTCCTGAGGCATCCAAGGTACCCCATCTGCCCCACGAGCTCTGGTTGCCAAATCTGTCACAGCATCCTTGAACCCAGGAGTCAGCAGGGCAAAACAAGTCAATGTAAACAAAACCTTGAGTTTGCTTGATGCCAGCTTTCAGTTGTTTGGTAGCAAGGAGTTAACTAGCTAGCTCTGACCTTTGGTTGTCTGGGTCTTTAAGGAAAGCTTTTCCCCCCATCCCAACAACGACTTCCTGTTCGTGGGAATTGGGAGGAAATGAAGCTGCAGCAGGAGGATGGGCCCACCCTTTTCCAGTCGTGTGGCTCATTTGTCAGGTGTCGTATTGGCACCTGGTGGCTTGTGTTGGCCCTCTGCCCACTCTTACTGGGGAGTATCCAAATACTTGTAATAGGCGGTAGGAGACTTCAAAGGCATTTGCAAGAGAAAAGGATATTGTCATTAGGGAACTTAATGGAGAGCACTCCCAATCATTTAATGATGTCAAGATGAAAGGAAAATTTTAAAAACACATTATCCAGAGTTTTCGCTTATGTGTACTCTGACCCGTTAAAACAAAGCCACGTAGTGTAGTCGGTTTAGTGAGACCATAGCCCCATCGGTACGTGTGTGCTGATTGCTTAGTTACCACGTTTGGGTGAGACTATCAAAGGGACCAGTTTTCGTATGGATACTATAGGTGGTTTCTCTGTGGGTATAGTCCCTGCTCTAACTCAGCTTCACATAGGGACCCTGTTTGCGTCTACTAGTGGAGCTGTATCCTTTGACTCAAAGCAGGCAGCTCCTGTGGTGTTGAGTGGGTGTGGTAAATGAAAGGGGCAGTGTAAGCTTTCAGAATTTATTAGGAATTCTGGATGGGCACGGCTGGTTCCATCCTATACATTTCTATTTTCAACAAGACATAATGACTGTGGTTGGAGAGAGGGTGCAGAAGTTAAGAGCACCGGTTGTTCTTCCAGAGGACCAGGGTTCAATTCCCAGCACCTGCATGTCAGCTCACAACTGTCTGTAATTTTAGTTCCAGGATAACCAAAACTTTCTGTGGTCTTCATGGCACTTCAGAAACATGTCGCACAGACATGCATGCAGAAAAAATACCCATACACATAATATAATAACATAAATTGAAAAAAGAAAGGAAACGATTAATACCTTTTGAACAATGATACAGGTAATTGTCTGGCAATCCAAGGTAAATTTATCTATGTATGTGATTTGACTGAACTATGGCCAGAAGTCATTCAACCATAATGAAGTCTACACGATGCTGTGATCTCCTCTAGTTTCTGTGATTCATATAAACTGACTTGGCTTGGTGCCTCAAACCTCATAACATGATCAGTATTGTAGATATGAAAGATGGGTGGATCAGTCTCCTGAGGTATGTGTTTACGGACTCATTGCCTGTAAACCTCAGTCAGCCTGTTAAACAGACCATCAGCAAGTTAACATTTTGATGACCTAACCTACAGCACCAGATAAATCTAATGCAGTTTTAATTGAAAAGATATTTGTTGGATATGTGTTACATCAAATAGGATTAGATTTGCTTTATTAGAGACAACATCTGACCAGACAGGTCGCACAGAGGCCCCTCACCTCTCAGCGACAAAGAGGAGGAGGTAAACTGTCTGTCCTTGTTGGCTCTCTCCCCTCTTCTCCTTCTACCATGGTCCTCAATCTATAGGATGGTGCCCCCCACACTCAGGGCAGGACCTTCCCAGTCAGTGGGCCACAGACACACCCTGAAATATGCTAATTGGAAACATGAAACTATGGACTAGTAGCCACGGAGCCAAGAGAAGATCTGGGTAACTGATGGTGGCCAGGATCTGGCTTTCTGCAGGTGCAAACCCTGATTCTCAAGGCTGCTCTTGCCTGATTTCTGTTTCTCCTCGTCCCTCTTCAGCTTCGCTGTGGTCTGTGTCCCTCACCCTGGCTCAGCCAGTCAGTGCACCATGTTCTGATTTTTGTCTGTATTCTCACTGTTCGTTGTTTTTCAAACCTGTCTCCTTGGCTTCTAGTTATGAACACCTCTCCCTGCTTCAGGACCAGCTCAGCTCCTCATGCCCTCCAAATGTTTTGCAAAGACTCTAGTCTCTCCCTCATCTCCCTTTTCAAGCTCTCAAGCATTGCAGATTGATGATCTATATAAGCAAATCACACACAAGTCTGCGCTGTTTAACCAGGTCAAATGCAGATGCCTTCCGTGTTCTGCCAGTGGCTATACACACGCCTAGAGGGTAAGGATCAATGTTCCTCTTGTACCAGTTAAGACTACTATTTAACTGTTTAAACCCAAGGTCCCTAAACAGTGGATTTCAAAAGAGAGGTTTTATCCTTCTCACAGTATGAGAAGCACGGAGTAAGGTACCCAGGGATGAATGTGTGTTTCGGTAAGATGAGAAAAAGGCCTTCTTCATACTTTTGCTCAGTTTTAGCATGGATGTGCTGTGTTAGTGTCACACACTGACTGATCTTCTTCAGATACAGCATCTGTGCACCGGACAGTAAGGAGCAGCAAGACAAGCGAAGAACGGCCCAAGCTTGCTGTGATGTGATATGATGTGCCCCATCCCTTAACTTCTGCATATCCTGTGTGTCAGCCGTGTAGGCGGCTCCTCCTTTTTGTAAGTGATGCTGAAAGTATTGGTTTAGTACAGTGTATAGATGTCCCCACAAAATATGTGCTGTTTAGGAAAGAGCTATGGGTAATTAGTTTTCTAATGCTCACTTGTTTGTCTTTATGACCTAATATGTATTTATAATGCATGCCTCTATATGCAGAGATGTATGTAAATATGCCTATGTGTGTATATATGCTTACAGGTATATATATATATATATATATATATATATATATATATATATATATACATTTCCTGAGGGAATTGGTTCTAGAACCCCACACAATGCCAAACTCTGTGTATGAGTCCCATACATAAATTGGTGTATTTAATTGCGTTTAACTACACATATCCCCCTATGCAATTCAACTCATCCTTAGGCTACTTTTTTTTGATACAAAAAATCTCACACTGAAGTCCTGACTGGTCTAGAAATTATTATATAGCCCTGGCTGATCTTGAACTTGCAGTAATCCTCTGCCTCAGCCTTTAAAGTGCTGGAAATTGCTAACAATATCTAATACCACAGGACCCTATGTAAATAGCTGTCATAATGCAGGAGGGTAATAATGGACAGAAAACTGCCTGTGCATAGGCAGTTTTTTTCTGCAATAATCTCAATCCATACTTGGATATATTCACAAATCTAGGATCCATGGGTGCAGAGGCCAACTCTACATTTAAATTTCTATTCTTATTTTGACACAGATATCACATATATCTTATGCACTGTGTGTAGAGACAGAGGTGGAAGCAGAGAGAGAGATTATACTTCATCTGTGTCCCTATCTGGCTGTACATACAGAGAAATGCCATGTCTCTCGAAAGATATGCACTTGTGGGCAATGACAGTGGCATATTGTTGCAACTCACCACCAGCTATTATATTAACTACCATGACCATTATGGCTAAAGGCAAGTGGAGATTCCTTTCCATAAGTGTCTATTGCTACTATTTGTATATAACTGAGACAGGCTTTTGGTACTGCTATAGCTGGTTACTTTTAATCGTCTAGCATTTATTTATTGTGTATCTGTGCATGCGTGTGGGCACACAACAATCATCAGTTGCTAATAGCTACCCAGCCAAGGGCGAGAGTTCAAACATCTTCCTCCATCCATGCTGGGGTGTTGTCTGGCTCGCTCTTACTTAGATCTCATACATAAGGTCACAGCCACTGTTGGTGCCAGTGTGTAGTGACCCCGGACAGCTCGATTTCACTGTAGCCATCCACCTCCTTTTCCTGCCTGATCCAGAGGCATGGCAAGCAATTTGATGCCAGGGCTTCATGGTCTGTTTGCCTGAGCGTCACAGAGAGGGTGGGTGGAGGATCTGTGGTCTATCTACTCAGGGGCTGGCAATGCTGAGGACAGGAGGAACCATGACGTAGGACAATGGGGGGAAATGGTTAAAGGCAGACAGCACTCACTGGAGCTGCCTTGTTTGTTTTCTTTTGAAACCTTAAAGTTATCCAAATGGAGTGTTAATTTAAAAAAAAAGACTGTTTTCTTGGGAGAAGACAATATTTTGAAATGTTTTAATTTATGAGAGCCTGTCTTCTTCAGTCTCCCGTTGCTGCATGAGCTTGAACAAATGTTCACCACAGCTAATTAATTAAGTTTGCGGAGAGGACCAGCAGGGGACTGGAAACTTGAAGTAGAAGTGAGCATTTGACTATACACATGCTGCCTGCCTGAGAGACTTTATCTGGATCGAGCCGTGGCCGACGTATCCAAAGACATGCTGTATCTCTCTGGGAGGATCAGGCTTGGCGGGGATGAAAAACAAGAGCCCTTGCTGGCAGCTCTCATTCGTTTCCTGGGTTTTGCCTGGTTCTGTCCATACACTGTTATTTGAATGTCTTCTCTATGGATGAAGGTGATTCCATCGCTGTGTCTCAGAGATGAGGGACCTCCAGGGAAGGAGTATTTCTTTCTTTTTTTTTTTTTTTTATGAGCTAGGCTCTTTATAAGTTCTTTTTCCCCTGCAAAGAGTCTTGTTTTACAGATGAGGAAACCCAAACTCAGGGGACTTAGCAGCTCATACAGGCTCCATTTAGAAGCCATGGAGTGGGGATGTGAGCCCATTCTTGTCTGATCATTGGTCTTTTCTGTGGTACCCATGACACAGGGTGGCCAAAGACAGCAGGGCATCCTGGTAGCCTCCTCCTGTGTGGTTTTGTGAACAGGTAAGGACAATCCAGGGAAAGACGCAGAGCCACAGAATTTAGAAAATGATCCTCATCCAGGATTTGTAGACCACCATCAAGCAATTCCAGGTCAGATAGATTTCCGAAAAAGACTTCCTAAACTATGGCCTTTGGGCTTCTGGTTACAGTGGGCTGGCCCTGCTTCCCTCAGAAATTTGAGTTCAGAACTAATATTGAAAAGAAGGTGAGGGCATTAATGTCAGAAATGGAGACTGAACAGTAAAAGTGCAGAGAGAGCCCATGACAGCCTTGGGGTTCAGGAAACTTCGGGGCTCTGAGTAGAACAGCCATGACCAGCAAAAGGAGGCTTTTTCCAACAGGGAGGTCATATAGAGGCAGAGACACCACCATCTTCTGGTTCCTGCATCTGTGGGGCCTCTCAAGGTCTTTGCCTTCCGGTCATCATGATGATGCTCTGTCTCATCACTTGCCCTTTGCACTCTGGTATCACCATGGAGACTAAGACTCGTAGAGACCTTTGTTCGAAATGCTCCAGGCAGATTCTCAGTTGGGTTAGTTTGCTTTCTGTTGCTGTGATCAACACCGACACCAAAAGCAATTCCAGGAAGAAAGGGTTTATTGACTGAGAGTTTGTAGTCTATCATCAAGGGAAGCCAAGGAGGGAACCTGGAGGCAGGAACTGGAGCAGAAGCCATAAAAGAATTCTGCTTCCTGGCTTGCTTCCAGGTGCATACCTAACTACGCAAGTCCACCCTACCAGGGATGACATTGCCCACAGCACATCCATCTTAACAGGAATGGCACTGCCCACAGAGGCTGGACCCTTCTATGTCAATTAGCCATCAAGAAAATGCCCCACAGATATTCCCACAGGCAATCTGATGGAGGCAATTCCTTAATAGAGACCCCAAATTCCTGGGTCTATCAAGTTGACAGTCAAGTTTAGCCATCACAGGCCAGATCCTAATTCTTACTGAATAGGCCAATAAACATTTAAAAAAAAACCCTTGTCCTAAACAATTGTTACTAGAATATCTGGACACACTGCATATGATTTTCTTAGAGATTAAACACAACAAGCATCCCGTGAGTCTTTCATTGAGTTTATAATGACTATTACCATTAAAAATTTATGAACACAAAATCAAAATTACAGTGTCTGAAGCTGGAGTTAGTGAAATAAAATACAGTGGAAACTTTTTACAAAACATAATCTTGATAAAGCGAGATATCCGAAATTTGAATAGATGAAGAGAAATCTGCTCACAGCTGAAAGCCCCTGCGGTCACAGATGACAACGCACAGTGGTGGGTGCTGTGAAAGATGGATTTCCTGCGGTCAGAACTGCTGACCAATAAACAACAGTGCTCCGTAAATTCCTACGGAAAGAGTCAATTGCATGAAAATGGTGCCAGTGAATTCAGATCGATATGGGGGAAACCAGCCAAGCCTTGACTGTGCTATACAGAACATACTCTTGGAATTTGTTTGAGAATCTCACTTCTGAGTAGTTTGCAGCAAGTTTTTTGTTTCTGCTTGGGTAACTACAAAATTAGGATAAAGCAGGAACATTTTCACTTAAAGTTCTTACTTATAAACACATTGTTATTAAGCCTTTGAGAATTTCATGCATGTATACGACGCAGTTTGATTATATTCATGACCACTTCTTCCCCTAACTCCTCCCAGATCAATCCCTCACAGCCCTAGCCCCTCCTTCTTCTTTCTTTTTAACAAGTGACGGAATCCAATTTGTGCTTTCTACATATCCATGATCATGTGGCCATCCACTAGCGTGACCAGCCTACCAGAGGAGACATCGTTAAAGAAGATGGACTCTCCCTCCAAAAGCTCCTTAGCTATGGGGAGGGACAGATCATGAGCCCCTCCACACTCCACGCTGCATCGTTGACTGGCTTGGTCTAGTGTAGGCAACCACAGCTCTAAGTTCATAAGTGCAGTGGTCCTGTCCAGAAGACCCGCTTCAATCCTGCTCTGCCCTTCTCCAACCTCTGACTCGTAGAATCTTGCCATCCCCCTCTTTCTTGATGGTCCTTGAGCCTTGTTGAGCGGGTGTGATAGAGACATCAGCATCACACTTGTGGCTGAGCACTGCTCGGTGTTTATCCTCTGTGCTCTGACCAGTTGTGAGTTTCTGCATTAATCCCCCTCCAGCACACAAAGAAACTTTTCTGATGAGGTCTAAGAGTTGTGCAAAGCTATGAGAGTGGGGATAGAAATTAAGAGGACAGTTTGATTCTATGTCTATCAGCAAAATTGCAGTAGTAGATTCACCCCTGGAGCCTATGAACTCGCAAACCATGGGCTCTTGGCTGGATTTACAGAGACTAGGTATTGTGAAGTGGGCTAACGTGGAGCAGAAAGTGGTTGGTTACCCCTGTGACATTTATGCCACTGTCACACCAAAGGCATATTTTACTACACTGATCAAACATTTCACTTTAAAAAATACTGAAGGAGAAAGAAAACTGTTAGATAAATTAAAATTCCAGGGGGGGGGGGACCCTTTTTGTGTGTAAGCCAAGGACACTGGTCATTATCTTTCCTGGATACAACTGTAAACACGGATCAGTCAGACTTGGCTTAGACTGAGGGGCTTTACTGGGGAAAGACAATCCTACGGAGAGAGTTTGCCAGATGTGTCCTAGAAGCCTCAGCCAATCACCTGAAAGGACTCTTGCAGAGGTAGAAGCCTCAGCCAATCACCTGAAAGGACTCTTGCAGAGGTAGAAGCCTCAGCCAATCACCTGAAAGGACTCTTGCAGAGGTAGAAGCCTCAGCCAATCACCTGAAAGGACTCTTGCAGAGGGATGAAGTTTGGTGGGGGATGAGACGGCTGGGAAAGCAGATGAAAATGTCTCCTAGCCTCAACGTGCTTGGGAAATCACCTAGACGGAAGTTCCCACAGCAGACATGCAGCTATCACTCAGAATTCAAAAGGGAGAAAAACAGAATCTCACTAAAATGTATTTTGTTAGTGCCACCAAGTTTGTTTCATTTTGGACCAGATTCAGACGGTCAATAATACCTGTTCCTACTTAATGTGAAGCAGAAGACAGTGTGAATATATTCAACAATTGCCTCAAAGAAAATCGCCATACTAAGTCACAGAAAGAAACAGAAATTTAAGGGCTAGAAGGATGGGTCAGTGGGTGAAGATACCTATCATCAGGGCTGATGGCCTATATTTGGTTGCTGGGACCCATGTGGTAGAAAGAGAGAACTGATTCCCACAGATTGTCTCAGACTTCTTCATACACCATATCATCACTTCTCCATACACATAATTAATAAATAAATGAATAAATAAACATTTGAAAGAGGAGCTGGAGAGATGGCTAAGCAATTAAGAGCACTTGCTATTTTTGCAGAGGACCTGAGTTCAGATCCCAGCACTTACATCAAGGGCTCACAACTACATGTAACTTCAGTTCCAGAGAATCTGACTTCTTCTTCTACCGTTACAGGTACTGCAAGCTTGCAGTGTACATACAGAAAAGCCGGCACACATGTAAGTAAAAATAAACTTAAGAAGAGAAAAATTGAAAGAATTGAATGGATAAAAAGGAATATTTGGGACATAAGTCTAATATATGTGTGGGTAGAAGTTCAGAGAACAGGGGAGTGTCTCAGGGTTTCTGTTGCCTTGAAGAGACAACATGACCACAGCAACTCTGTAAATTTGCAAAGCTGTCTTTCATTGGCCATTACTTTTTCATGGCAGGAGTTTCTTCATGGCGAAAGAATGTGAAGCTATGAGGCTGTGAGGAGAGAATCAACCTGTTGCTCTGCCCTGGAAACAACATTTAGCACCAATAACCTTGATTATCACTAGCGTCTGCTACTGAGACAGACGCAAGCAGACCAGAGGGAACAGTGCAAAGCAAGTACTTGCTTTTCTTCATTATTTTTATTTTATTGCATGTGCATGTCTGTGTGCACGCGAGCACGTGTGCACATGCATGTGCATTTGTGAGTGAGAAGTCTACCAAGGCCGGACAAGAACATCAATCAGATCTCCTCATAATAGCAAGCAGTTTTGAGTCACCCTACTTGGGTGCTGAGATCCAAATTCAGATCCACTGTAGGACCAGCAGGCACTTTTAACTGCTGAACCATCTCTTCACTTCCTATATTTGCTTTTTCTAGATTTACTCAAATGATTATATATATATATCTATATATATAATATATATATTATATAGGTAGGTAGGAATACACCCAAGTTCCTGGCCAAGAAGTGTTGTAATTAATATAGTTTCTGTGTTATTATTTGGGTCTGGGTGGCTGGGAAACCAATGAGCAGTCTCTGCTTACAATAACCAAAACAACTTGGAGAGGAAAGGGTTTATTTCAGCTTTTAACTTGCAGGTTATACTCCATCACTGAGAGAACTCAGAGCAGGAACTCAAGGTGGGAACTAAAGCAGAAGCCATGGTGGGTTACTTATATGGGATTCCCTCTGTATGCTGTGAATATGTTTTATGACTGTTGGTTAATAAAGAGTCTGCTTTGGGCCTATGGCAACAGAGAATAGAGCAAAGCAGAAACTCCAAGCAGAGATAGAGGAGAAAAGAAGGCAGCGTCAGGGAGATACCATGTGACTGCTGAAGGAGAAAGACACCCACTCTGAAACATTAGTGGAAACCACGAGGGTCATGGTAAAATACAAAATAATAGGAAGGCATTAATTTAATATGCAAGAGTTAGTTAATAGAAAGCCTGAGCTATTAGTCCAAGCAGTGTTGCAATTTCTTTCTGTGTGATTATTTTAGATCTGTGTGGATGGGAAATAAACAAGCAGCCTCTGCCTACAGGTTCCTGCTTGCTGGCTTGCTCATCATGACTACTTTCTTTATCACTCAGGATCACTAATCCAGTCTCTGGGGAGATTAAGGCAGACACAGTTATCTCAGTTTGTAGACTGCAGACTTTTCATGACCAAGCTTGTTAATGGGTTCTGGTCACAAGGGGAAAGGGGAAAAATCTGGAAAGAATGGGGTAGAGGAGTTTAACTGGAAATCCTTTGTAGACAGATTCCAAGGCTGTTTCATAGCACCTTTCTCAGTCTGATGTCATCCCCAGCCCAAGCCACACTGCTTTGGGGAGCCCACCTGAGATGACCATGCAGACACAGTCTATCGTCAATTGAAAGTCTTTATTCCATCTGGCTGGAACTATACTCAGGTATTTGGGACCCAAGTGTAGCACCAAGCATTTAGGGTAAGGTTTTTTGTTTGTTTGTTTTTGGTGAAAATCACATCTTGGTATCTCAGCAGTTTCAGGGGAAAGTTTTGTGCAAGCAAGCAGTTTCACAGAAGCTAAGGTAAGCAGTTAGGTGGAGGGGGAGGTTTGCTTAAACAAGAAGTTTAACAGAAGTCAAGATAGATTAGCTGGATATATTGACCTCAGGTTCCTAGAACGAAGTTGAATAATTTTCCATGGGATTCTCCATCAAGGAGATCAGATTTTAGTTAAATCTGAAATGTCCTCAGCAAGAATACAAAAATGTTTCCAGGTTCTGGTCATGACAAACAAAGCAGCTATGAACATAGTTGAGCACATGTCCTTGTGGCATGATTGACCATCCTTTGGATATATACCCAAACGTGGTATTGCTGGATCTTGAGGAAGGTCATTTCCTAATTTTCTGAGAAATTGCCACACTGGCATCCAAAGGGGCTGTACCCTTGACCAAAGAATGGATAAGGAAAATGTAGTACATTTACACAATGGAGTACTACACAGCAGAAAAAAATAATGACATCTTGAATTTTTCAGGAAAATGTATGGAGCTAGAAAACATCATTTTGAGTGAGGTAACCCAGACACAGAAAGCCAATTATCACATGTACTCACTCATAAGTGGTTTTTAAACATGAAGCAAAGAAAATCAGCCTACAAACCATAATCTCAGAGAACCTAGATAACAAGAAGACCCTAAGAGAGACATACATAGATATAATCTACATGGAAAGTAGAAAAAGACAAGATCTCCTGAGTAAATTGGGAGCATGGGGACCTTGGGAGAGGGTTGAAGGGGAGGAGAGAGGTAGGGAGGGTAGCAGATAAAAATGTAGAGCTCAATAAAATCAATAAAAAAGATAAAAACATTAAAAAAGAATACAAAATAGAGGAACCTCTGAACTCTCTTGCCCTGCCACATTTTCCACTGGTTCTATGGGAATGAATCAAATCATTGATTCACCAGTTTTTGTTTTTGAGGGAGTACATAGTTGGTCCTAAGGAACAGTAGCTTAACTGAGTTTATTCTGTTTGATGTAGTTGGCCATACAGTTGAGGATGCAAGGTTTCATCTTTAACCTCATCATAATAATAATCAATGGCCAGGCTAATGCTGACATCAAGGTGGTCAACCATGGGGACCAGGTTAGCAGAGACCAATACCAATTATCTGGTATGTCTCTTTTCTCCCCTTTCTTTGAGGTTTTCTCTGACCATGGAAAGATTTCCCCTAAGTATCCTGATTGGTTGGCATAGAAACAGCAAGTTTCCCCTAAGGCCATGCAAAGTCCTCCCTGTCTCAAAAAACAAACAAACAAACAAACAAAACAGCAGTCTGCTCTCCTTCATCTGGCTCTCCAGCCAGGAAAGAGAATTCACCAAATGGCTAGGTTTAAGTCTATCTGGGACCTGAGTTCTTAAGTTTTGATTTCCAGAAACCAAGGCTGAGGAACCTGTGGTAGTTGCACTGGCTGTTTCTGTCCAAACTAGGACTGGGGCCAGACTTGGTGTCCATTTGACTTTGTTAATATTGAATCAAGGTCAATATGAGCTCCCCCATTTTCTCTGTTATAGGCATATTCCTGGAGGATAACAGAGACCAGTGAACATAGACTGGGTGTGGGGCTTTCCAGTGAGCCCGAAGAGGCACATTTAGTTGAACCATTAGTACAAGCAAGCCAGGTAATTTGAGGACTAATAGAGCTTTCATAAAATTATAATCCCTGAAGGCCTTTTTCTGACCACTTTCCTCCATAGCCTGATTTACTGACCCCCATATTGTTCCATCTTTGGAAGGCTGGAGCAGAGGTCCGCCTGAAAGATAGAGTTTCCCATTCCCAGTTTTTCTGAGCTCCCATGTCCATGTTTGGGGCTGATGGAGACTGCATATCCCAGGTTAGTAAACTCTAAACTCTAGTCAGTTTTACCTTTAGGGGTCCAAGGTCTGTCATTTGTTTTGCTTTCTCAAGAGAAAAGAAAGACACCAGCTACTTTGACAGCAGTTGGGATGGTAGGGATCTCTGGGTAGGGTCCCTTACAGGTAACTTTCAGGACCAAGGCAAGGATCTTCTTTGTCCAAACCAAGCCTCTTGGTTGGAACTCATGGGTAGTTTCAGAAGCGGAAGATGGCAGGATTCCCTTCTCAGTCTGGTCAATGGCTTGGCCAACTTTTTGCAAAGTCTGTAAAGACTTGAGAAGGGAGTGACTAGAGAATTCTGCCTGGGGGATCTTGCAGAGGTGGTCTCCTAAACATAATTTCAAAGGGAGCGAGCCCTTCCCAGTAGGGAATATATCAGGCCCTGAAAAGGGCAAAGGGAAGGAGGTTGGCCCAGGGTTTCACCAGTTTCCAGGACTAATTTTGTCAGTCTCCTTAAGAATCTTATTCTTTCTGTCTGACCTCAGCTCTGTGAGTACAGAAACAATGTAATTCCTAATTAATACTGAATGCTTTTGTCAGATTTTGAGACACTTGGCTGTGAAGGTCTGGCTATAGTCTGACTCCAAAGCTAGGGATGACCCAAACTGAGGAATTATTTCATGAAGACGTTTCTTAGAAATATTGGAGCAGTCTATTTTGGGCTGGGGAGGCCAAAATAACCACCCTGAGAAGGCATCTTCAAATAGTAGCAAATGTTTACAGGAAGAAACAATAGATCAGTTTCATAAAGTTCATCTCCCAATGTCCCCTAGCCTATTTCCTTGAGCCTGGGTCCCTTGTGATATCTTTTTCCCCGTTTTGGGGTTTACCTGAGCACAGGTGGCACATTTGAACTGGTATCCTTAATCAGAATCTCCGAATGTCTAACATAATACCTGTATCTGAAGGGTTCAGCAATCTTTGTGGTCCCTAGGTGCATGACTTGGTAGAGATCGGTGACCAACTGCCTTCCCATACTTGTGGGAAGGAAGGGTCTACCAGTGGCAGCGTTTGCCATCCTTGCCTATCCTGTAGGGCTAGTTCTTGTCTCACCCAGTTTACTTCGGGGTATATTGTGGGTGACCTGGTACGCTGGACTCTAGTAGGGACATCAAGACTTGAGGAAGCTCCACTGGTTTGAGGACCACTTTCTTGGTGGCCAAGTCAGCCACTCTGTCACCTCTGACTTCTGGGGGTCCCACCACTGTCTCCTCTGACCATGTAGGTTCTGTTTTTGATTTTCAGAATGACTTACACCAAGTCATATTATATCTCTTGATAAAAAAAATAGGAAAACACATTTATGAACCCTTTTGGGGTGTAGTTTTATAATAGTCCTGAGTCTTATCTGCTGCCCTTGCTTACCTGATCCTATCTCGGACAAAACTGCTCCCATCTGTGAACAAGACCTTGTCTGGTATCACCAGTGGAATGTTAGTCAGATAAGGCTAGAGATCAGGTCAGTCACCTGCAGGAAACTGGCAGGGTTGAGGGCTGACGTCTTGTGGAACCAAATGCAGGGTTCATCCAGAAGCAAGACTTGATATTGAGTCACCCGGGTGTCACATCCATCATTGGGGGGCCCCTTGAGAGGGCCTTTACAGAGTGTGGGACTCCAGAAACCGTTAGTGCTCTAAGATTCGTTTGTCATCCTCTTTAACCAGCACAGCTGTGACAGCTGTGGCCCTTACACATGCTGGTCATCTGGTGAAATGTAAAGTGACCTCTGCAAGAGTGCAAGACGGAGGAATCTTAGCACTGACTAGCCTGCCACACCCATTGATGGCTGCTGACGTCAGGACGGGTGTGATGAAATAGGATGTGTTTCTGTAGACATCTCCCACTGTCTCCTCCTACCCCTACCCCTGTAGGTTCCGGGTTTTGTTTTCAGAATGACTTACACCTGGTCACTTGCTCTCTCTTGACAAAAATAAATATAGAAACATGTTTATGATGCCTTCAGGGTGTGCTTTTATGACTAAGGAGTAGAATGGTGCTATTTTTTCCCTTGGGTCCTTAATACTCAAACTATCAAAAAGGTTTAAGCGAGTGGCCTTCCTTTCTGCAGCTCCCGGTGAAGCTTTCTGTTGAGCGGCCTCTTCCTTTCCCAAATGGCAGTTGCACCAGCCATCTTGGCTCTCCTCTACCATCTGAGTGTGAACTTGACTTACACACTAATCATGTTTATTTCGATCTGCCAAGAAGGTGGCTGTTTCCAGTAACACCTTTCTTATCCAGGAAGGGACTCAATTATTTTTGCCTCTGAGATGATCAACTTTAGTTGACTTACTAAGAGGACAGGACAGAGAGGATGGGCATCCTCTTTCTACCACTGAGAAGTCTAGAACACCTCATTGGCCAGCATTAGCATGCAAATACTTGTAAAGTAAAAAATAATACACTTCCCCAGTTCCTTATCCCTTGGTGGAGGGCAGGGTGGGAGGGGAATCAGGACAGGAAACAGGATGACAGGGTCTGTCCATGGTGCAATCACATTAGCGTGACATGGAGCTACATGACTGAAGCCACTAAACCAGTATCATGTGGGATGCCAGCCAAATCCCGACCTTGCTCTCTGTAAGAGTGACTGTGGACTTCACCTGCAGTGATGGCAGGCTGGGTTGGTGGTATGGATTTCTGCGTTTGTTGTATTGGATGTTTGTAATGCCTCATTTGGGCTGTGTTGTGCTCCTATTCCATTGGTGTCTGCAGACATCAAGACACTGTCCTGGTTTGGGGTTATGAGCAGTGAGCAGCCACTTGATCCCAAGAGATGGGCAGCCCATAGGATTCCTTCTTCCCTTAATTCTCCTGCCCACTGAGGGCATAGGGAAAGCTGGAGTGATGCTCAGGTCGGGGAGGGCAGCGCCTGGCCCTGTGTGCATCTGGAAGGCGTGTCTCCTTTGACATCTTCTTCTGCATTCTTGCTGCTGCTCCGGCTCATCTCACTCCCTTCTTTGTCCAACCTTTACTCAAAGCTTTCAGTAAGTTGTTTCAGTGTTTCCACGAATCCAGGCTTTTAGATGTGGGTGCTGGCTCTTCCAGGGACCTGCTTGGTCATCATTTACAGTGTGATGGGTAAAGAGGCAGCAGGTACAATGGAAATAGTCAGGGTTACAGCAAAAGGCTGCTGGCGTCCTTCCCAGCTCTGTACCAGCTACTGATGGCTCTTGGCCTTGGACATGCGCTTGCTTGGGGTCTCAGGGTCCTCATCAATGGGGTAAAGATCATTCAGGATCCCAGTCGCTCTTCTCATTTCCTCTTTGTGGAATTTGCTGGTTCTCTGTGGGCTTGTCACGTTAGGAAGCACCAGCCTTGTGTCTGTTTCTTCTGAGAAACTTTTATTGTTTGACAAATAAGGAGGGAATGTGAGGAAAAATCCCTGAGGTAGATGGAATGTGACTTTTCTTGGGGAGACATGCACAAATATCTATTCACCCCAGATAGGGAATCAAGGAGAGATCAAAGAAACAAGTCTACCCACTATCTAGCTTAGTGAAACAGTGAGATTATTGCAGTAACTTACAGGATCATGGGCGACACAAAGGCAGTGGCATCTCTGAAGTCTCCGGCATGGGAGATGACTCACAAAAGCTGAGTCCTTGGCGCTCCCTGCCCGACTCACAAGCAGCTCAGCAGAAGAGCCTCAGCCCACCAGTTGCTACTGTTGCTATAACTTTGGGTGGTGGGGGAGAAGGGCAATAGGGTTTCTGAGTTGTGCAAGTTTTGGGAACTTCCTGAGACTTGTGAATTATTCGCTTCCTCAACCTTATCATTTCTGTTTACTTCCTGAGTCTTAATGAGCCTTCTTCTAGTAGGGACTGTTACAATTCTGAAGGAACTGCAACACTTGGTTTTTCAAATGCAGTAGTATAACGAGGTCAAAATCTATTTTATTAAGCTGCAGCTTTCAGAGGCTTTAGCCTACAAATAAGATCCGACCTCCTGCCTTGAAGGGGAAACAGTATTTTTTCCCAGCTAAGAGAATGTTTCAAGGGGAGTTCACTGTTGATCTTAGGGATTGTACTTCAATACAGGACATAAAATTATTCAAGTAAAACTGTACTTTTGGAAGGAAAAGGTTAAAGTTGGCTACTGATATTCATCAGGAGATGGATATTTAATCTTTAATCTCTCGTCCGAGGCCTTCACTTTGGATCAACTCATTATCCCGAATAAACGATGTGTCATTCCCATTATTCATGTTTCGCTGCAGCCAAAGTATCTGGACCTGGTTTTAGTGGGGCCATTCATTTCAGCCCATTCAGTATTAATCTCCCTGCTCACATCTTTCCTGTCCTATGTGCTGTTCCTTGTTTGCTTTTATGTTTTCTGCACAATGTTTATAAAAGGATAATCTTTTACAAAGCAGACAGAATTTTTGTGTATGAACGGCTCTGTTTAAATGCCTCATTGATATATCATCTGAAAACTCAAGTTGTCAGCAAGCCCTGAGCTGTTGAGCCGAGAGAAAACATGAGAACTGCTCTCTCCATGCAGGAGCAAAGGTGACAGAAGAGGCCCTGGCTTTGTGGTCATAGACACATAGAGCCTTCATAGCCCCAACAGACAGGGGCACCCGGAACTTAGAGGGGAATAAGACAAGCTGCGTTGAGCTCACCTGGTCCGGGTGAAGCGTGTGATGGCTTTATGACGTCTTTGCGGGAATTTTCTCAGACTGTGTTGTGGTTATGCAAACCCTGATTCATATGTTCGCCTGTCACAGTTTTTGCTAGGCCCATTTGAATGTCCGGAGAGTGACCATGCAATACCACTCAGAGGCTCCTTTATTTCTGCCCTATAGAGAAGGCAGTAGAAACCAAGAAGGAAGCTACATAGAAGAACAGCTTCTTCCTTTCTTTCTCCATCTTCTCTCTCCTGGACCTGGGACCATATCCAGACAGCTCTCTTGCTTGGAAGAGGTAGACACCGTTGCATTCTATTACGGACAAGGAAGGCTCTTTTGTGAAAATTTGCATGGGGTCACAAATATGCCGCCGATGACAGCCTTAACAGATGGACTCTGAGAATAGAAATGTGTTAAAGGAAAAAAATTGATTTCAGTGGAACAGGGTTGGAAGCCTGGCCTTGGTGGAAGCTGAGCACAGGAAGCCACACTAAGCAAACACTCTGTCCTTTAGTGCGCATTCAGCTGGTAGAGAGAGACGCGTGCTGATATCTGAGACACAGGCTGTACTTGGGCTTGTGGTTGGCAGGGCTATAGGAGGAAAAAATAAAACCTCCCAAGTTGCACAGTGCCAGAATGGTATGTGCCTCCTTCAAAGAGGGGGTTCTCTCCAGCAAATTGATCATTTTGATAGCTCAATAGGAAGGCTTGCTGTTTTCCAAGGCCTGTCTTTCACATAGGCGAGAATTTTTGCTAACACTTTTTACATTTCTTAGGGAAAAATTAAAAACAGACATGTGGTTGTGTCATTCCAATGACACAGACCCTGAAATACTAAGGGTCTGCCAAAATCTCTTCTAAGATCTCGGCTATAAAAAACACTCAGAATTTACCCATCAAGACTCTATCAACAAGAGACATTATTTGTGATTTTGTTTTAGCTAATTGCTCCTATTGTTGGCCATTTGTTGCAGTGTTAATCAGGGTAAATGCTTGTCTGAGCCTGTGGTCCCCACCAAGACGAGGCCAGCAAACTATAGGGAGGGAACTCCCTAAGGTGCTCTGTGTAGTCTTTGAGAAACTGACAATCAAAGGGTAGATCTTCTAAATCTAAAGCTCTGTGTTTAGATTGGGTAGCACCTGGGAGAGACCGGGTAATTCCCATAGCAAAGCTTGGTCAAGTGCAATACCTACAGACAAAATGACTAGGTACCATGACAAAGAGTTCACTTCTTACTGCAGGGAAACTGAGCGTGGCTCCTTCGACTTTGAAGAGCTCCTTCAGAACACTCAAGACAGCTCAGGAGGGGCAGCTCTGCTTACTCCATGGGTGTCAATTTTAATGGTGCATTTATGATCTGGGGGCAGAGCTGTTCCTGTGAGCATGTGAGTATGCGTGTACATGTGAAGTCATAAGTCAACACAGAATGTCTTCTTTAACTACTATTTTGTTTTGCGAGACAAAGTCTCTCACTGAGCCTGGAGCTAGTGTGAATCACCTAGACTAACGGGTCAGTGAGCTTGAGGGAGATGCCTCTCTTTTTTTCTCCGGAGCTGGGATTATAGGCAGTGCACTGTGGTGACTGAGTGTTTAAAAACTTGTGTATTGGAGATGGATATGCATGCTGTTTGCATGGCTCTATACACTTTATTGACTGAGCCATCTCCCCAGCCTGTGATAACTTATTTGGAACTTTCATTTTTCTAGTTCTTATTCCTCTTTTCCCTCTACAGATATTTGGCCCAGCATTCTTCTATTTCATTCTTTTGCTTCTCTCCCTCTACTCCTCTTTCTCTCTCATTTTCCTTCATCTCAGAGCGACTGGAGGTCATGTTGCGTACAGACGTCTTGATCTCCTCTTCTGAATGTTTGCAGTGTTATTATAGGCAAACACAGGCAGCACCCAAAGCATCTAGGGTGAGGACAGCCAGTCCAGCACATTCTGCAGTTCGGCATCCGCCACTCAGAAGAGACTGCCCGCAGCCCTGTGTAGAGAGGGCTCTGGGTTCAGAACAGCGCTTTGAGGGGATTTTCTAGTTGTCCTGATCAACTAGATGTGACAGCAGAGGACACAGGAAGACTGTCAGAAATTAGTCCATCCTGGTCTATATTGGGGCTTCTTCTCTGTGGTCCAGTTGACATTGCAGCTGCCTGAGTCCTTGCTGTGGGGTTTGTGCAGTAGACATGTAGCCAGATGCCTGACCTCTACCCAGCATATACCAACAGCACCCCTGCATTGCTGACAGCCAAAACTGCTTCTAGATATTACCAACTGTCCTCTAGGGAGGAAATAGTCCATGCTCTAAAACCAGTGTTTTAAGTAATTCCCACAGAACTAAATAAATGAGGACAAAGGGGTGTAAGGACAAGGGGCTTTGTGAATGGGGATCTGTGTGAGGAGTGTCTGCTGCATCATCTCTGGGGCCCACCAGGCTACGTGCCAATGCCCCTACTTTCACATTTATGAAAAGATGGGGCTCTTGGGGGAATGGAGCCCTAGACCACAGTCAGAGGGACTAAAGCAACACTGGACAGCTTTACCTGAAAGGTGGGTGGAGCTCTGGGCACCATCACCGGTGCCGAAGATCACAACAGACATGGAAGGATACTGCTTAAGGCAGCTCAGGAGTGGAGCAGGTGGAGGAGCCCAGACATGGGAGGCAGGACAAAGCTCCCTTGAAATCCTGTGTGTGTGTTGCACGTGTATGCACATATGCATACATGCTCCTCTGTGTGTGTGTGTGTACACATGTGTAATATCACACATGACCATGGAGGGCCAGAGTCAATGCTGGGTATTCCTCAGCCACTTTCCATTTCATGCATTAGAAAGGATCTCTTGTGGAAACCAGAGCTCACCGATTCCTCTGGGCTAGCCAACTAACTTGCCTTGGGGATCACTTGTCTGTGCCTTCTAAGTGCTTGGATTGCAGGTGGTCACCACATCTTCCTGACTTTTTGGTGGGCTTGGGGGATGCAAACTCTGGCCCCCAGGCTTGCATGGCAAGCATTTTATCCATGGAGACATCTATTAGTCTTTTATGGTGAGACACTTCCTAGATCCTGGGATTCTAGGAGATGATACGTGGTACCCACCATAGACTCTCGGGAGGGGGAGGCTGTAATGCAGACATTCTTTATTTGACTCGGTCATAAGTTGGTACTCAGCGAGTAGCTGCTAGCCTATTTGATGGAATGAACCGGTGGCTCCAGGACACATTCAGAGTGTGCCAATCAATTCCAGGCCCTGGTTCCAGACATGGGCACTGACCTTGTAGCACAGGTCATTCGAGGGGACAGTGATGCAGTCTGCTTTAGTCTGAACTCTGCTTCTAGTTCAGAGACTGAACGACAATGAACACGTCCAAGCATACCTCCGAAATATCTGAAATATGGGCGAGTGTGCAGGGAGGGCAGTGTCCTGCGTCGTAATGAGGGTCGGGAGAACTGACCGAGCCAGTCAGGGCCTTAAGCGGTGTCGTCTTCCTCCCCCGAGTGTCTCGTCCTGAATCCTGCCATCATCCCCTCCCCCTAGTCATATAGGAAGTAGGAATAGAAAGAGCCACCTGGTTTCTTTCAAAAATTTTTCTATGTGCATGTTTATATTTTTCTGGTGTGTGTGCATGTACTTACGTGTGTATGTATGTGTGTGTATGTGCCTGTGCATACACAAGTGTGTGTGTGTGTGTGTGTCTATGTGTATGTGTGTGTATTTGAATGTGCATGAGAGGGTCAGAGGTCCACCTTGAGTATCATTCTTGGGGTGCAGTTCACTTTTTTTTAATAAAAAATTTTATTTGCTTAGAAGCATTCAGAATGTCAACAAGTAGCTGCAATTACTATTATTACTATTATTATTATCTGCAACTACAGAGTGGTATTCAATTAACAGAACAATTATCTTTGTATAAGCTGCATCAGAGACAACTGAAGATAAAAAACGAAGCTAAAGCACTATACTCCCCATATATAACTAATTTGTGTGGTGCACCAGCAAGAGTTTGCTTTAAATTCCCGTGTCAGTTTCCATTGCCAGACTGCACCAGGCAAGGTTAGTGGATACTGAAAACTCCACAGAGACAGGGCCAGTTAAAGACACATTCAGGAGTGTGTTAACTGTACAAAAAAGGAAAAACCTTACACCGTGTATCGGGGAGTTAAATGCTTTGTAGAAAAGAAAAAATAGCTGCACTGGAGCCAACTCATTCATCGTCTTCTTCCTCTCCCTCCTCTTCCCCCCTTTGCTTGCTCTTTCCATCCTTGACCACCCCATTTTTGCTGCCCCGGGTTCTCCTTTAGCCTCGTAGGCACAGTGTGCTTTTTGTATTTTCCCTTCAGCTTGGCAGCCATCTTTCACAGGGATGCCTGTCATCTGCAACAGCGTCGGTCCACATGGCTCCCAATTGCTTGGCAGCATCACGAATGGATAAGCCAGGATGGCCTCCTTTGATTTGGGGATGGTGTTCAGCACAGAACAAGAAGAAGGCCGAAGGAGGCCTCCTGAGGGCACTTGGTCCTTGAACTTTTCTTTGGTCTCCCCTTGGGGAGATGCAGATTTTCATTTCTTTCTCATAGGGAGCCTGGTTAGCCTCTGTCATGTCTGCACATGCCCCCTTTATTTTTCCCCACAGACAGAGTCCCCACCTCTCCAAGACTTCTTAGAGAACCCCAAGAAGTTGACAGAGGCATCCAGGCTTCCTCCTGAACCTCCCTGGTAAGCTTGTACTGACGTCCTGCCTCTCAGCTTCTTAGCTCTCCTTTGCCCGTGTTTAGTTGGTTTTCCTCTGTGAGGCACAGAGTCAGTCGCCTGTGCCTGTCTGGCTCTTCTTGCCCAGCATTGTTTTTATGAAACTCAGTGTAGCACAATAACTGTCTCCTCTGTCCCTTCCCTCCCTCCCTCTCTCCCTCCCTCCCTCCCTTCCTCCCCCCCTCCCTCCCTCTCTCCCTCCTTCCCTCCCTCCCTCTCTCCCTCCCTCCCTCTATTCCTCCCTCCCTCCTTCCCTTCCTTCCTTCATTCTTCCTTTCTTTCCAGGCAGGCTTTGCATTAGCTTGAAACTTACCAAGTATGCTTTGCTAGCTGGGTGAACTCTAGAGGTCCCCTTCCCCTGTCTCTTTTGCCCCAGCCCTAGGATAGCAAGCCTGCACTACCCATACAGTGGGACTAGGATCTGTAGTTGGACTTTCCCCAAACTCATAACAAAAATGACCCAAAGATTCATTATTAATTATAAAAGATTAGCCTTTAGCTTAGGCTTGTTTCTAACTAGCTATTATAACTTAAATGACCCTGTTTCTATTAATCTACATTCTGCCATGTGGCTATTTACCTCTCTTTCATTCTGTATGTCTGACTTGCTTTGTGTCTCCCTGTCATCTCTCTACATGTCTTGTTCCCAGAGTTCCTCTTTCTCCCCCAGAAATCCCACCTATTCTCTCCTGCCTAGCTATTGGCCATTCAGCTCTTTATTGAACCAATCAGAAGGTGCCTTAGGCAGAGACACATCTTTACAGTATACAAAAAGATTATCCCACAACGGGGATCAAATTCGGGTCCGCACAAGGTCAATACTTTACCCATCAATCCATCTCCCTACACAGAGATTTCTGGTTTTTAAGTTAGGTTGACTGAACACAGTCAGAGCAAGTGAACTATTCAGTCTGGGCAAATGTCTTAAGACCAAGGTCCTCCTGGCCTTATTCTGCAACGGCTGCCCCCGCCTCTCTGCAGCCCATTCCTCATGCAGAGCAAAGCACTGTAGCGAGCAGATACTGTCATCTCCCAGACCCTGAAGAGATGCCTGTGACTTGAGGCAGTGCCTTCTCAGGAGCTGGCAGGACTGAACCGGAAAGGCTCCGTATGTCCACAGGAAATGCTGTCACTGAAGAGTCTCTCCTTAGGATTGGGAGCGAGTCCCCTCCAGACTAAGTAAGATGTCTGATTTGGAGAAACCTTGAGGCTGAAGATAGTCTCTTCTGTCTGTCTGTCTGTCTGTCTGTCTGTCTCTCTCTCTCTCTCTCTATCATCTGTCTATCTATCTACTATCTGTCTGTCTATTTACCTATCATTTGTCTATATACCTATCCATCTGTCCATCTGTCTATCTATCCATCTATCTGTCTGTCTTTCCATCTATCATCTGTCTATCTATCTATCTATCTATCTATCTATCTATCTATCTATCTGTCTATCTATCTTCTCTCTGCTGTATAGTTTCAACTTATAATATGCATCTACGTGTTTATCATCTACCTTTCTACTCATCTTCTATTATCTATTTCTCTGTCTTTCTGTCTATGATCTGTCTTTTAACTATGTATCTATAATCTATCATCAGTTTCTCTACCAGTTGTCTCTTTATCATTATTATTTGTCTATGACCTACCATTTATAGTCTAACTACTTATCATCCATGTATCTTCTAATCTATATTTATTTTCTAAGTATATTTATCTCATATATATATGCATATATATGCAGAATAGGGGTTGACAAACAGGACCCAGTTATTAAACTTGGAGGACCCTTCATAGCATCTTAGTAAATTGTTTTTTTTAAAAACATGGATAGAAGGCAAGGATAAAATAGAAGAAGGTGAGGGTGCTGAAGAGGGCAGGGAAAGGCAAGATGGACTTCATGCTGTCACACAGGGCCCCATACTTTAGAAGGCTTGGTTGAAAACTTTGCTGTTTCTGTGTCAAATTATGTCATGATTTTTGAAGACTCTTTATTTTTTTGCTCAAGGCCCTAAAATCATGTAACTGATTCTAGAAGAACAGGGAGTCCATAAAGAAAGGTGTGCAAAGAGGAATTTGTAAACTCCCTGTGTTCTGTGGTTTCAGGTTTCCCACCCCACCCCCTGCCCTGAATTCCGCAGGCATGAAAACTGCCACGAGACATTCATTTTTAATGACGTGTTATGGGCTTCATAGCAATATATCTTTGGGTATTAAGGTGTGGAGTCAGAGACTTAAAATGATTAATGTCTTCGCTCCACATAAGGGGTCTCCCACACTCACCTAGCATCAGATTCCATTGGGAAAATTTATGGGCGCTCTTGGCAGCCTAAGCGGCCATCAAATATTAATCAAAAATATGTAATAACTAATATATACTTAAAGAATTGAAGAAAATTAATATTCAAGAGAAGCACTCAGGGACCCATAAAAATAACAAATGCTTCAGAGAGTCAGCTGAGGTTGGCAGGTCCTGCTCCCCAGCTTTGAGATGGCTTGTTGGGCGGTGTGCTCCACGGAGGACGAGGGCCAGGAAGAGGGATTTGTGCTTCCCATAGGATCAGAACTCCAAGAAAAGGAAGCAGGCTCCTTCTGGGGACATGCCACTACTGCCTTCACTGTGCCCTCTTTCTTTTGGATAGCACAACCGATTTGCCGCTAATTCTCTCTCCTGGAAGACCCTCTGGCCATCTTTATTGCTTCCATCTGGGGGCAGCAGTTTTCAGACGCAGATGCCTCTCAGCTGTTTATCAGTGGTCCATTTTGTAAACGTGAAACCTCAGCAATGATAGGAACGCACACTGGTTTTCCACTAGCAGAGCTAGGGCTAAATGGTCCCCCCAGACCAGGCTTGGGGAAGTCCCACAGTCCCCATCGGTCTGAGGGGAACTTGAGCTGATCCCTACGCCTTGGGTCAGTAGTCAGTTGTTTATCGAAGAAGGCTTAGGGTTCCCTTCCTTAGCCAAAATAAAGGGTTAGAGACATGGCCTTCCTGGCAAGGTGAATTCAACTGTGCCCAGTGATGCGTGGGCCGAGCATGTGAGCACCTGCCATCTTCTTCTATCTCTTTCCCTGTTTTGTCCTGCCCACTGTATGAACACCAGATGCAGAAAGATGAAGTGATATTTTTAAAAAAAATTTTTATTTAAAAATAATAAAAGAAAAAAACCTTAATGTATTGGTGATGTGCAATGTAATGTTTTGATATCTGTGCATGCTGGGAAATAGCCAAATCAGTCCTATTAATATAATGTGCCCATTCCTGTGTCAGGTGTGTGTACTGCCAACAGGTAAAAACATACTCTTGAGGGCTCATGTGGGTTATTTTTACTTGCAAAAAAGAAGGAGATAGAGAGGGAGGGGGGAGAAAGAAATTGAGCATCAATCAGGACTCAGACCTGGTGTGGAAGGTTGCTGCTTGTGTGTGACTTTGAAGGCAGGGGTGCCTGACTGCTCTGGGGACAAGGGGCTGTTCTTCCATCCCTGGGAAGGGGCGAATACAGCAGACCGCAAGGGCTTGAAAGCAGAAGTGTGTTCTGGTGTTTGGACCACACGGCAGTTGCTGGTGTCTTCTGTTGTTGTAGGGAATCGGGAGCAGGGCTGTCACTTGTCATCTGGTCTTTGAGCACAACCAACTTTTCTTCCATGGGCCATTTGGTGTGACTGCGAATGATGGCTCTGGCTAAATGGCACCCTCCTGATGGTGGGGTAAACACAAGTGAGCCTGGAGCAGGCGCCCGCCTTGCATCCAATTTGTGTTTTCTGAGAGCCTCAGAAAGGGCCTGGGGCTGGAGCTTTGCAGCACAAAGGGGACACAGACCCCCCTGCCCAGTGCCACCTGCAGTCCCTCCTGTGCCGGTCCCGGATCCCAGAATGACAGAGCACACATGCCATGTAGGCATCTGAGAAGCTCACTCTCCCAGTGTCCAGAGAGAAGCCCAGGGTGCCCCTGAGATGCCCAATGGCTTGGCCCCAGTCCTTACTCTGTTTCTAAGTCAAACAATGGAGGCTTAGAGAAGCCGAATGGTTTACGCAGGTCATATGGCTTGAAGCGACTGAGCAGAGATGGGAATCAAGTCTCCCTGCATCTATCCACCCCTCTCTCTCTCTCTCTCTCTCTCTCTCTCTCTCTCTCTCTTTCTCTCTCTCTCTCTCTCTCCTCTCTCTCACTCTCACATACACACACACACACACACACAGAGAAAGAGAGAGAGAGAGAGAGAGAGAGAGAGAGAGAGAGCGCTCTACAAACACAACCTGCTGTGTGTACATGATTTCAGGACTAACTAACTAACTAACTATGTATGTATGTATGTATATATATGTATATGTATATATATATATATATATATATATATATATATATATATATGTAAAACTTATGAGGGAGCACGGCACAGCCTTAGGGAAGACTAGCTTTCTCTCAACTGAAAGACATTTCAAAATGAAAAACTCGTTAAGAAACAGTTCCTAGATTTCGAAAAAGCACATCTGCCTCCTCCTTTTCCTCTGGGACACGTTCCTCTCTGTGTCTCAACTTCACCATCTCAGAGCCTAAAGCGTTACCTACTCCAAGGGTCAAAGCGGGGGCAGCGAGGCAACACGCAGTCAAGGCTCTCACCGTGCAGATGTGGGGACAGCAGCCCTTGTGTTTGACGTCTCAGTTGTGTGTGTTTGCAAGAGAGAGGCAGCACCACTCTTGGGAAATCTTCCTGGTTTTCTGTTTTAATTTGCCTGTGAGGGAGGACATTTTCTGCTTTTGCAGGCTTTCCTAAGCCTTGGTTTCTGGAAGCATCTGCTGGTCAGATGCCAGGCACTCCTGAAATGGGAGTCTTTGGCCTGTCCGTGACTATGAGCTACCCTTCCCTGCATCCCCTCCCGGGGGTTGGTTAGTGTTGACAGAGGTAATTCATGCCTTGTGCACATGGATCTACCTGACCCATAGATGGCACATAGTAGTTGTCTAATAAACATCTGTAGCAACTATTCTCTGAAGCTGTGATTGAGGGACAAGAACAAAAGATCCTGTAAACAACTCATGGTCCTCCCTTCCATGTGGACTCATGACCCAGCTGGGGGGAAGAAGATTCATTCTTTCTGTTGTACAGATGGAAGGTTGAGGGACTGAAAAGTGACATCACCAACAGACAGTGACCTAAGGAGTCAGGGCCAGAACCAGGTCTGGAACACAGACTTCCTGGATCCTGACCCAGGTTCCCTTCTGTTGCGCGGCCTTCGGAAGGCTGGAAGGACCAGGGAAGTGTTTGCTCCAGGGTGCGCTTCTTTGCCCTTAGAGATTTATCATCTCTCCCCTGACTGCTGACCAAAAACACACACGTTCCTGAGGAACCCTTACAGGATTTCCTGTTGAGACCCCCCTTTTTTTGATCAGTGCTTAGCTGGCAGATGAAAATTCAGTGGGCCCCATTTGTAGGAAGTCTGATAAAATATTCTCATCTCTATTGCAAACAATTTCTCCATCTGCCACTTGGCTGAGAGGATCAGACTCAAACACTCTCATGAGAGGGAGAGTGACGCTCGGCAGAGCAAGGCACAGGAAGCAGGAGCGTTTGTGTCCGGCGCTGTCTACCTGAGCCTCTGTTTGATGATTAGTTGACTTTGGTAAGCAGCTGGGCTTTAAAAGAATCACCCAAACAGCAATATGTATTGATAATGACTCTGTCTGTTATTTGAAAAAGCTGCAGCTTTTAAATAGAGTGTGTAAATTTGTACAAGGAGGGCCCAGCTCAGTGAGCGGAACACTAGAAGTCCTGGGTGTGGTCCTTAGCACTGCATAAACCAGGTGTGGTAGTTCTGCCTATGATCTCAGAACCCGGGGAATGGGGAGCAGAAAGATCAGAGGTTCAAGGTCACCCTAGACCATACGGTGAGCTCAAGGGCAAACTGGGCCATATAAGCCTCCATCTCAAGAAATAAACAAGAAAATAAGTAAATAAATAAATTTGTAAGAGAAACAATAGCAACCGAGGGCTTGATCTGGGGCATGGATAGATGATGGGAAGAAATGGTTGGAGTCGCTATGAAGTCAGATCAGGACCCCAGCTTGGGAGAAGAAGGCCCTGCACAGGCATTGCCAGAAATCTGTGCATTCAGTTAGGGAGGTGTTGGTATTATGGAGGGATTGGGCTGAACACAAAATGAAGAGGGGTAGCTTCAGAGCTACATTGGAGAGGGGACATCTCTTCCTTCTCAGACTCTCAGTAAGGGCCAATGACATGACATGCAATATGCTGGACCTTGGGAACCTTAGGGAGACCAGGATAAACGAGAAGCCCAACCTCATGAGACTGGCATAATCCTGGCAGAGAGCAATGGAGAAAATGGGACCATTGCTCTGAATTGATCCTAATAATGTTCTACAAGAAAATGACCAAGATAAAAGTTCACCCATGCCAAATGTGAGCATGTGGGGCCACCAGAATTGTGATGTATCTGAATAGGATTGTACAACTTCACACTCCCTTTCGAGAACTAGTTAGTAAATTCCTAAAGTGCTGAGCTGTGTCTACTCCATGGCTTGGCAATACGAAATTACTAAGTAATTACTCAAGGAAGTGAAAACATATGTTTACAAAATGACTTCGATGAAGATGATTATAGATGTCTCAGTCATAATCGTCAAAGAATGGAGAATGCTCTAGTTTCTCCTGGTAGGAGAACGGCTAAGCAGATGACTGCCTCCCTATACCAGGGAGTGATGCTCCACAAGAGAAGGGGGTGACTGTCTGGTGGGAACGTCCTTGTGTAGACACATTTATGTGGGCATCTAATGGCTTGCTTGCTGATTGAGATACGCATCTCTCAGGCTGAGCTGTGCGTGTGTGGCCATGTGGACACCTTGTCAGATTAGAGACCTGAAGTTCTTTTGGGTCCAGTTCTGTGAAGTTCTTTTGGGTCCAGTTCTGTGTGACTTGCATGGGTGTCCCACCTGGTGTGTGCCAGCCCCTGGGGGTGCTGACCTTCCTGCAGGTTTCCAGAAGGTCTTGTCACCTCTCTGTGTCTTTCTCTCACAGTATGTCTCTTCTCTTTCCTGATTCACAGAGGGTAATGTTTGGCAGGACTGAATATTTGTTGAAGGAACGAAGACATTAATTAATAAGGAGAAGGCCCACTTGGTAAAGGACTTGCCAGGCTTGTGTGAGATGCTGCCTTTGGATCCCAGAATGTGTGTGAAAAGCCATGCACTACAGTGCCTTCTATAAACCCAATGCTCTTACACAGAGAGAGGCTGAGACAGTAAAGTCCCCAGAAGCTCTTGGGCCAGACTGCCTGTGGCACCCAGTGGGATCAACAAGAGACCTTGTCTCAGACAAGGTGGAAGGTGAGAAACAGCACCTGAGGTTGCCCTCTGACCTCCACCGTGCCCATGTGACAACACGTGTCCATCTTCAGTGACACACGTGAACACACACACACACACACACACACACACGGCATGCATACAGAGATTCAAAAGAGAATAAATTAGTGAATATCAAACACATGGCATTGGTGTGAATATGAAAGTCAGATGTCTCTCTTCATAAGGATAAGTGTGATGTGAGCTTACTGGAAAGACAAGGGATGCCTTTGCCGGGTTCTCTTCAGTCTGCAAACCAAAGAGGAGCACAGACGAAGATGTCCTAGACAATTCAATGACTGATCTTGTTTTCCGTCCTTTTCTTCTCAGAGTAAGGGCCAAGATGATGACAGCTGCCCCTGTGGTCAGGCACTGGGCCATTAAACTGTTATGCAAGAAATAGGCATGCCTATGGGAAGCAGGCGTGAGATAACCCCGTCTCTGGTCAAGAATGACAGCAACAGTTGGGACTTCTGCAGAAAACACCAGCGAAACAACACCCAGAGTCCCTTCCAAGCCCAAGGGGCAACGGGATATAAAATGCATTAAATTAAGCTAAAGACGCCAAGAAACCTACCCTTGGAAGATGTGTTACTGGGAATTTTTTAAAATCAAAACTTACTAACTAATCTATCTCACAAAAAGTAATATTTTGTGTCCAGAATGTATTTATAGAAATAAAACAGAATTAACCCAGGTCAAAAACAGCTTTGTTCTAAGAATTCTTAACACAGTGATAAGACAAAGAAAGAGGAAATTAACAATGTGTTGAAAATGGAATATAATAATTCCAAGCCAACAACTTTAATGAAGAAAAGACCAATTATGTACATTTGACTTGAGATGTTAAATATTTGTAAATTTATTTGAACTGAAATTTTATGCGTTGACTCTCAAGTTTAAAGCCCAGGAAATATGAATTTATTTGTTTATAAAGACTTCTGAGGTTAACACAGAAAGTTGAGAGATTCGTGTTGTTTCTTTGTTGCTCCATCGAGTTTGTGTTTGTGTTTTGTTTTATTTTGTTTGCAGGAGTGTACAGTCTACTATGTGGTAGATATATCATAGTCTTGATAAAATTGAAGACGAGGAGCATGTGTTATGTTTTGGGGATGTGGTAAGAAAGAATTGCAGAAGGGGAAAATTTTCCCAGATATATTCCTTGTCCCTTACCAGGCCCCAGCCTCCTTTCTTCTTTCTAGAGTCCTGCGTTCTCTTGTCCTCCCCAATCGTCCAACAGCTCTTTCTTCTCCTGTGGCCTCGTGTCTTGTTCTCTAGCCTGTATCCACACTCATACACATTATACTGTTCAACTGACACGAAATTTCCAATTTTGCTATGTTCAAATGATCAAGTCAGAAAGAGAATCAGGTAGGAGAGATGGCTCAGTGATTAAGAGCACTTCCTGTTCTTCCAGAGGACCTGAGTTTGGTTTACAGCTTGCATGTTGGGAGGCTCACACAAACCAGTAACCCTAACTCCAGAAAATCTGATACCTCTAGCTTCCATGAGTGTCTCACTCACATACACACACACACACACGTGCACACACTCACACATGTCATTAAAAAACACTGATTTTTTTTAAGCCAGGAATACAATTTATGGGCATGATTTAGAACAGAATTTATGCTTACTAAACTGGTCTTAAGCAATAAATATCTTAATAAGAAAAAGCGTTTGGATTCTGAGTGTTCTTCACGGACAATCCTCCTGGCCTTTCTATGACAACTCAGTCCTTCAAGGTGACCGTATTTGTGACAGCTGCTGATATGTGCAGCTCCTGTCCCGCCACTGATTAGAGGTGACACCCTTAGGCCCTGGTGCACATGCTGCCCAGACCTTGTTACTAAACTTCCACTAAGCTTCCTTCAGTTCTTAGCTAATGCTGAGCTGGTGTTGAGAAGTTGGTAGGTAGTGTTTCTAAGTAGGTGCAAAGTTAACAAACATTTGGAGCAGACAAGTACTGGAGGCCCCGGTGGATGCTTGTGTGTGGTGTAGAGGCTGGCAATGCTCCCTCTGGTGGGGCTTGCAGCAGAACGGACTCATCCAGCCCCGTTCCTCGAGCTGTGGTGTCCTGGCCATCTTCTTGTGCTCTCTCTAGCCCTGCTACACCCATAATTCAAGGGACCTTGACAATGGGAATCCAGAAGAAAAGACAGAACAAAAACATGTTTGGAAATCATCTCCACATACACACAGATTGTAGGTGTGTCTGGAAAGCACCTGTGACCCTCCAGGATCTCCAAAGTAGTAGGGGAGAGGCATGTGAGCTGAAGAGACTCCTTAGAGAGCCAACAAAGGCTCCTCCTGGCCCTCTCTTGTCTTCAGCTATTCTTAATTTTAATATGATTTTAAAAGATAGAAATATGGCATTTAAACCAATGTGTTAATGAACAGTGTTTTTTTTATTCGATTTATGTCTAATTTACACAACATAAAAAGTGGAGCATGGGTGTTGATTCAGCAGTAACATAAAGACTAAAGAGGTGTTTTTACCAGATTCTTTGGCAGAGAGTTGTGGGATCTTGCTTTCTGTGACCAAACACAGGGCCATGGAGGTTGACAGAATATAATTAATTATTTCTTTACTCCAGAGGACACCAAGGCACACTGTAAAGCCATCTAGATCTTAAAGAGAAAAGAGAAAGGGCCACAAAACCAATTAGAGTCAAGCACAGGAAGAAAGGCTCTATAATGTCATCCAAGACAGGGAAGGACCTGTGTTGATAGGAGGTAGAAGATGACTTACCTTGTACAAGGATGTTTGTCTTCTCCTGGGCTCCTTGGATGATGAATGGTACCCAGGAGTCTAATAATGTTTACATGATGACACTCTCCCCTTAGGGAACAGGGCTCTGTCAGGGATCAAAGGTGGCCAGGTGTCCCTGGATATGACTAGTGTGCTGTGGAATAATGCTTTTATACACTATAAAAATTTCTCACTCACATTGGTTTACTAAAATGCTGATTGGCCAGCAGCTGGGCAAGAAGTATAGGTGGGGCAACCAGACTAAGAGAATTCTGGGAAGAGGAAAGGTAGAAAGATCCAATCACCAGCCTTTTGCAGAGGAAGCAAGATGAGACTACCTCACTGAGAAGAGGTACCATGGCTAAACATAGACAAGAATTATGGGTTAATTTAAGTAATAAGAGCTAGTTAGTAATAAGCCTGAGCTAATAGACCAAACAGTTTGTATTTATTATTTAGCCTCTGTGTGTTTCTTTGGGATTGAATGGCTGCAGGACCAGGGGCGGGCTGGGGGAGGGGAACAGACTGAAACTTCATTCCACACTAGTGAGTGCATTAAGATTTAGTTAGATGGGGTGGAACTTCATGTCTGCCTCCCCTGCTCCATGCTGGGAGTTTGTCTGGCTGGAGTATATACAGCTCTTGTGCATGCTGTCTCAGTCACTATGACACCAAACGTACCACTTCCCTGCTGTGCCTGGAGAACTCTTTCCTTGTTGCCATCCATCACATCTGGTACTTGTGGTCTTTCTGCCCTCTCTTTCTGGAAGATTCTCTGAACCTTATGAGGAGGGGTGTGCTAAGTGTGTCCCATTGTGGGATGAGTCCTCTGAGAGCTCGTCTTCTCTGCACTTTGGACAGCTGTGACCTCTGTAGGAATCACCATCAATAGCTGCTGGAAAAGGAGAGTTGGTCTCTTTTAAGGTGTGGCCCCCAGTTGCTTGGCCACACTGCAGGGTGGTCCCCACTTCCAAGAGTATTTGCATAACACCAATTGGACTACATAATTTAACAAAGATAGAAAGAGCAGGAAGGGAGGTGGAGAAGTAGGGCTATGTCTGAAAGGAGTTGAGGGAGGATGCACATTATCAAAATACGTCATATGAAATTCTCAAAAAAGCAATAAAGCTATTCTTTTTAAGGATTTAGGAAACTACTCACTGAAGGAGGGCGCTAGCAGTAACTGCTCTGGGTCTAGCCTCATTTAGGTCAATTTTGAACAATCGATGAGGCTTGTGCATCTTTGATCCTCAGCCTTATTTGGGCTCTGAAAAGAACATTATCAGTTCTATCACAGGTTCAAAACCTGATCAGGACCAAAATGTTGCTCCTCCTTGGAGCAATTAAGGTTTATTCTTCTTCTTGTATTTTAAGAAAGGGTCTTACTGTTTAGCTCTGGCTGTCCTGGAACTTATTATGTAGACCAGACTGACCCTGAACTCATAGAGATTCTTCTGCCTCTGTCTCCTGAGTGCTCAGATGTGAACCACTACACCTAGCCTGAGTATTTAAATGTTAGAGAAGAAGTTTAAGAAAAGAAGGAAAGAACAAAGGAAGACTCATGTGTTGGGGAATTGGTCCCCAGCTGGTGCTATTTTGAATCTCCTCTAAATTGAAACTTTCCTCAGGAGGGAAGCTTGTTCAGACATGAAAAGCTAACATACCTGACAAGTCTTAGGAAGCTCTTGAAACATACAGGATCCCCAAAGTCTTCCTCCAAGTTAAAAAAAGCAGGGACAGTTGATGAGGGTTGGAGGTTCTTCTGCCTGCAGAGCTTTCTACAAGTCCTCAGGGAGCTCAGGGATGCATCTTAGGTGAGTGTCATCCGTGTTGGGGTGGGATCTTTGGTCACATACCTGCCTTTGAGTCATCCCTGTTTTTGTAGGCAGTCCCTCCCTCCACTCACATTCCTGTAAGTAGCCGCAAGAAGCTCACTGTTTCACTGATCAAGCTTGGGTAGGATTATTATTATTATTATTATTATTATTATTATTATTATTATTATTACTATTTGGTATTCTTTGGAGAATGGACATTTGTTCACAAAAGTCATACAGTGGGGAGGCTTTGGAGACTTTAAGCAGTAAGACCTAGCCAGAGTGAATGGGTCGCTTTGGCTGAGGCCTTGAGTTTATCTTGCCCGTAGGATCTTTCCTGTCTGTCACGAGGTGAATAGCCTCTTCCTTCCTGTGCTACCACCACCACCACGATGTCCCACCTCACCATGGGAGGAGAGAGACCCGGTGAAGCTAACAGTGCTGCGGATATTTTGGTAGTGGCTAGTTGTGTAAAAGTGAAAAAAAAATAGCTAGTACAGCTCGCACTTCAGTAGGATGGAATCTTTTAAGACTTTGAGAGTAAGGTGAGACAGATTCACTTAAAACATTCTGAAGAACTATTACCACTTGGAGATACTCTCCCAGCTTCCCGGGCTGGGGTAAGGGAAGAATGAGAAAAAGCGGCTAGATAAGTGATGGTTAGGATAAGTTTGCTTCCCAACGAAGACAAATTGGAAGCAACATACAACAACTGGGCTATTTCTTAGAGCCAGGGCACCTCTTCGACATGACCTTGTATCATGGCACAATGGTTTGCCTCTTGGTGAGTACAAAGCAGTATTCGGAACCAGCGGACAGATAGTGAGGGTTTTATCGCTGTATGAGTAAGGGGATCACCGGGGATAACTCCCAAAGCAGTGGCTATCTAAGCAAAGAAAGCCAGCAAAGACAGGTGTTTACCATCGAAACTCATGCATATTCATTTCGGAAAGTTCCACCATCGTCTATAGAGGCAGACACATTTATTGAGCATGCTCAGTTTGAGAACAGGCTTCCTCATATGTCACATGCTCAAACATGGCAGACAGGAACATCTCCAGGGTAGAAAATTTAGCATTATAATAAGATTATAATGAGCAAAGGTCACCTACGAGATTTTGGCTGATTCCTTGAGTTTCTCTCCGGAGAGCCTTAAGTGAAACAAACAAAACCTCGAAGGATTATTGACAGCTGTTTAAAGGGGCAGCAGTCCCCCCTACCCCCCCCCCCCGGCAAGCACAGCTGCCTGTACATTCCTTCCAGCAGCTAGTGCAAGGCTGGTGGAATAGAGCCCCTGGGTTCTCATCAATGTTCTTACCCAGTAGCTCAGCCGTTCTGGTAATTCTGCATACTTAGCTCTGCATACCAGGTCATATCCAGCCAGGGAAAGTTCTGCTGCTTACAACTGAGAAGGTATATCTTGCGTGTGGGAAGCAAGACAGCTCTATGGAAGGCGCTGCCACTGGATGCCCACCAAGCATGTTCTGGGTCAGGTGTTCTACCTAGATTGTCATTCTTCAATAACCATAGGCTGGGATTGCCCTTCTCCATTGACACATGAAGAGCTGAGCTTTGAAGACAGAGATCTGTCTCCTGAATCTGTTCCTATCACAACCAGGCACTAAACACAGTCAGAACCAGACCTCCTTCAAGGTTGTGTGAGGGTCTGAGTGAGAATGTGCCCTATAGTCCCAGGCACTGGAACACTTAGTCCTCAGTTGGTAGCAGAATTTGGGGAGTTTTAAGGGGTGCAGCCTTGGAGAAAGTATGCCACTGGGAGGGCTTTTAAATTAAAAGTTTCACACCGCATCCAGCTTGTTCTCTTTGCTTCAGGCTTATGGTGCAAGACATGAACTCTCAGCTTCCTGTTCCTGCTGCCATGCCTGGTGCTAGCCACCTTGCCTATCCACCATGATGGGCTCTTATCCCTTAGAACCATGAGGTCACTTTTGGTCATGGAGTCTTCTCGCAGTAACAGGAGAGCAACTAGTATAGCTTGTATCAGCTGCCAGGTTCCCACCAAGAAGTGACCCATTCCTCACCTGGTTCTGAGTATAAAGTTATCTTACCTATATTTATTTAAATGTGTGTGTGTGTGTGTGTGTGTGTGAGAGAGAGAGAGAGAGAGAGAGAGAGAGAGAGAGAGAGGAGTTCTTCTGTATATGTGTTTTATTGGTTAATGAATAAAGAAACTGCTTTGAGCCTATAGGAGGGCAGAACAGAGCTAGGCAGAGAATACTAAACTGAATGCTGGGAGAAAGAAGGTGGAGTCAGGGAGACACCATGTAGCCTCCACCTGGGACAGACAAGCCAGAACCTTGCTGGTAAGCAACAGCTATGTGGTGATACACAAATTAATAGAAATGGGTTAAATTAAGATGTAAGAGCTAACCAATAAGAAGCTGGAGCTAATAGGCTAAGCAGTAATTTAATTAATTATTAACTAATACAGTTTCTGTATGGTTATCTCAAGTCTGGGCAGCCAGGAATGAGCAAGCAACTTCCTACAGCATGAATATGTGTATCAGGGCATGTATATTCCACATGCATGGAGGTCAAAGGAAAATCTTGGGTGTCAGTCCTTGCCATTGACTTGTTTGAGACAAGATATATTTTTGTTGTTGTTCACCTGTGTACCTACCCACACGCTTGCCAGGGACTCTGCTTTCTCTGTGTCATTTCAGTGCTAATGCTGGGAATACATATATGTGCTACTCTACTTGGCTTTGTGTTAGTTCTGGAGATTTGAACTCAAGTCCCTCACTCAACTGTGCATTAACGACTTAACCTATTAATGCATCTCCTCAGTCCTGCTTACTTCACCTGCAAGGTTGTGTCTACTGTGTGTGCCTTCACTCTCAGGCACTTGCTTTCGTGTGATTTTTGAACTATTTGAGACATTCCCTGGGAGCATCTTCTTTAGCTACAGTGTCAGCCCTTGAGAGTTCTGACCCTCAGTCCACTCTCATGAGGATGCACCCAGGGGCTAGACGCTGACCTTGCAGGTTTGGTGTGGACAGATGTGATCTACAAAGTGTCAAGTTTAGCACCTGCTTCCAAGAGAACTGACCAATCCGGAGAGTCCCAAGCTGTGACTCTCTGAAATGCCTGCTCAGTGCAGATGGTTATACCCAGGCAACAGCTATGAACACTCTCCCTGGGCTGGAGGGCGTGGCACAGATTCATGTTTTGCTTTCCGTGTCTCTGAATTTCAGCTGCTTCCAAATCAGTGTTGGTGCTGGAGAGATGGCTCAGCAGTTAAAAGTACTTTTAACTCTTGCAGAGAACCCAGCTTTGGTTTCTAGCACCCACATGGCAGCTCATACCTGTCTGTAGCATCCTCTTCTGGCCTTCATAGGCACTGCATGCATGTGGTGGTGTGCATGCATGGAGACAGAACATGTACACACAAAATGAAAATAAGTGAAGCATCAACTTGTCTATCTTACTCCTGTGTGCTGCATGGACACTCGGCGAGCTTCTGAGCTCCGGGAGGACAGTGCCCAGATCTTATTCCTGTGTGCTGAGTGGACACTCGGCGAGCTTCTGAGCTCCGGGAGGACAGTGCCCAGATCTTATTCCTGTGTGCTGAGTGGACACTCAGCGAGCTTCTGAGCTCCGGGAGGACAGTGCCCAGATCTTATTCCTGTGTGCTGAGTGGACACTCGGTGAGCTTCTGAGCTCCGTGAGGACAGTGCCCAGATCTTATTCCTGTGTGCTGAGTGGACACTCGGCGAGCTTCTGAGCTCCCGGAGTACAATGCCCAGATCTTGTCTCACAGTTTGCAACTGGTGAACATCAAAAGCAATAATTCCATATTTTGGTTGAACAACCTCACCCTGGGTCTTGCCTCTATTTATTTGGCAATGAAGGGCTCACAGAGTTCTCAGATAATTCCCCCACTCTTCTTCAGCTTTTGTTTTGTGGGAGATGTGGCCCAGGCTAGGCTGGAACAGTAGCTTCTCTGGCAAGAGGCCCCTAGGCATGGGGGTTGCAGGTGTCACCACCACACCGGCATACTGTGTAGGTAGGACTATGTTATTGGCAGCCAAAATGATATTTCATGCTGTGTCTTTAGAGATACAGAGACTGGGGTCCTGCAATCCAGCGAAGGGGTGCTGGTGAAACAGTCAGACAGCTTCCCTGGGCCGCTGGCTCTGGTGGGGTGATGGTCATTGTGTACTGTTCTTCACAGCAAGAGGGCTGGCCTAGCTGACCAAGGTCTCCGTGAGGCCGTTTTCCTCCAGGGAAACCCGTGGCTATGGGTGCTCCCAACGGATCAGCGTCGACCACTGCAGAGCCCACCCACCTGCCCGGCACCCACAGTGTGTTGCAGTTCAGGTTCCTGTCTTCCTTCTGTCCCATCTTGCATCCCTCTCATGCTGACAGCTGCAGGAACACATGCAGAGTGTTTGGCAGCTGCTTGCCGCAGATGCAGGTCTCTGTAATGTACCTTTCCTCCCTGGCTTGCTGCTTCTCTGTGCTTCTCTGGCTGCCTAGATGTCTTCATCACTGCCGAGGGGAGGGGCGCTCGGAGGTGTGAAGCCTCTGGGGACCAACACTGCTGAGCAGGCAGGATGGCTGCGTGCTAAAGATCCTATTTGCCTTGCTTTCTTTTTTTTTTTTTTTCACTTAGAGTCAGTTTTAAACACTACCTTGTATGCCTGGGAGTTTGTGGCCTTTCAGGCTGGCCTGGGGGAAACAGTACCCTGGTATGTCATTCCTTCCACTCCTGTGGAGCCTGCCTCCAACCCAGCCCCATCATGGCCTGGCTCTTCCCTTCAGCTGTCTCCTGATTTAACTGGCCTCTGCCTCCGACATGCCTCTTCTGCTTTCCACGGTACTACCCTGGCGATTTCCTTATAATGGAATCTGGCAGTGTCCCTGCTTCCCTTCTAAGAAAAGTTTTATAATGCTTGTAGCTGGTGAGGATGATCCTGAAACACTTGGCGTGGTGGGAAAGCCCCCATGGCTGGACAGAACCTTTCCACTTCTGCCTCAGCCTCTCCACAGTGAGTGATGGAACCCAGCTGTTCTAAGCCTGTCTTTGTTGTTGTTGTTGTTCCTGTGCGTGTGTGATACATGCATGCACCTGTATGTGTACAGACATATGTGTGTGCTGGTATATGTATGTGCAGGTGCACGTGTGTGCACACTTGTGTGAGGGTCTGAGGTTGATGTTGGATGTCTCCTCAATCGCTCTATCTGTATGTTAAGGCTGTGTCTCTCATTTGAACTCAGAGTTCCTTTGGATTCCCTGTCTCCACCTCCAGAACACTGATGTTTTATGTGGGTCTCCACAGCCATGTGGGATCTGAACTTAGTTGTCACATTTGTATAGCAAGCACATGACCCATGGAGCCATCTCTCAGCCCCGTCGGTGTTTCCACTGTGCCCCATCAGCCTAGAGTCTGCTGCTGTGCTGCTGTCCCCCATCTGAGTCAGACAGGGTTCTAGGCTGATGTCCCCTGCTTTGGCCTTGGCCTCAATAGTCTCAGGGCTGAAGCTGCTTCTAGACCCTTCTCAGAGAGTATCTAGGCAAAGGTGCTGACTAAAGAGCCTACTTCATAACAGGAGCTGGGCAAGGTGCAGGTCTGGTCCTTAAAGGGTTGGGTGGTCGCTAGAGACACCAGAAAGCAGCCAGAGACACCAGAAAGCAGCCAGAGACACAGAAAGCAGCCAGAGACACAGAAAGCAGCCGGAGACAAAGAAAGCAGCCGGAGATACAGAAAGCAGCCAGGTTTTAGAGAATAAAATCAGCATTGTGATGAGGCAGGTGCACAGGGCCCCTCACATCACTGCCGTCTTTCCATGTCCTTTGCAGACTCTGAGGTTTTAAACCACGTCTTCAGACTGTCTTCCCAACAGCCTTGAGTTTCCTGAGGACCAGGATTAGTCCTGGTGCTCACCAAGCCCAGAGTGGGAGCTCCAAAGGTGACTGGCCTCAATGGCAGCCAGTAACTGTCCAAGCGGTGGTGGCACTGCCAGGGGCCTCCCACTTCGGGCCAGTCACATTTGTTTCAAGGAAGTGCCGCCATCACCTTGGGCTGAAAGACGGGTCTGTGAAACGTGGACCTCCATGCCTGCCATGCTGAGCTTCTCATGGATGTGTCTCACTGTCTGTCTGTGTCCCCGGTTGTGAGAGCTGGGTTGCCCTGTCCTTTGTTGCGTCTGCTCTGATGTAGGTACCATATTCTGGGATGTTGCTTTGGTTCATCCAGCATTTCTCTGAGAAAGACATGGACACTTAGTTAGATGATGGTGGCCCGACTCTCTTGGCGGTGTATTTGCATTTTATACTAAAAGTGTCTGGCATGTTATAAATTTGACTTTTCCGTGCTTCAGTAGTGGCATGATTTTAATACTAATGAACAGTCCATCCAGCCTTGCGGTGACAGCAGTGGCCATGTTCTCATGGGATGAAATATGCTGGCCAGTTTATGGATCGCAGTTGGGTGCATGTCTGTGTTTGTCTCCATGCGAGGTTCTGGTGTGGCTGTATCCGTGTGTGTCTGCATATACTCATGCCTTCTATGAGTGGAGCTCAGAAAACAGTGTGTGGATTTTGTGTGTCTTTGTGAAATGATACAAGGACTGGTGTGTTTCAGTGCCCCAAATATACCTCCTAAGGGATGCTTAGTGCAAATTTGTACTGTAAACTGGGCATGGCAGTTCCCACCTGCCATCCTAGCACCTCAAAGGCTGGAGCCGAAAGTTTGTAAGATGAGCTAGGCAGAGAGCCTGTTTGGGAGCAGCTCCTAGTCACCACCTCCCACAACATCCACCATCCCCTTCTGAGAACATGGATTTCTAAATTTGCTGAAGCATTGCTAAAAATGTATCCTCTATATACTCAGTTTTCCTCACACAAGAGCCTTTTGCCTTGGCCTCTGACCTCAAAACTGGAATTTGGGCTCTATCAGGTGCCCTGAAAAAAAGACCCAACCTACTGACTAATGGAGAATTAAATGATTTTGTAGGGAGATAAAAGAGAAAGCAACGCCCCATAATCAAGAAAGATCAAGATGTCACCTCCCTGCGTCTGAGTTTGCTTAGTCAAGGGCTTCTGGGGTGCTATCTCTGTGCCCCCCTCTCCCTCCCTTTCTCCCTTCCTCCCTCCCTCCCTCCATTTCTCCCTCTCTCTCTCTCCCTCCCTCCCTCCCTCCCTCCCTTTCTCCCTCTCTCTCCCCCTCTCCCCCATCTCTCTCTCCCTCTCCCCCATCTTTGTTTCTCTCCCTCCCTCCCTCCCTCCCTCCCTCCCTCTCTCCCTCCGTTTCTCCCTCTCTCTCTCCCTCTCCCCCATCTCTCTCTCCCTCTCCCCCATCTTTGTTTCTCTCTCTCCTTCCCTCCCTCTCTGCCTCCTCTCTCTCCCCCTCCCTCCCTTCTCCCCCCTCTCTCTCCCTCCCTCCCTCCCCCCTCTCTCTGTCTCTGTCCCTTTCCCTCTCCCCCTCCCTCCCTCTCTCCCCCCTCTTTTCCCCTCCTCTCTCTCTCCCCCTTCTTTCCCCCTCCCTCTCTTTCTAGCTCTACGTACCACCTCCACCTCCACCTCCACCTCCACCTCATTCCCATTTACACTTCAGTTTTGTTGTCCCTATCTTAGTCTTGGCCTTGACCACACACATCCTATATCTCGGTTTACGGTGATGTCCAGTCCCTTGTGGCTGGCGAGGTGGACGACTTAGAGTCTTTACTCACTTGTGCATTCCAGCTCCTTTCAACAATGCTCCCACCTCCTGGTCCCGAGAGCCTTGCTCCCTAAATAAGTATGCTCCCTCAGTCCAACCCAGAGCTAGCCCCACTTCCATCTCTGACATTGAGCTAGCGTGCCTCCAGCCTGTCCAGCTTCCTGCCTCTCTGGGCAGTCAGTCCTCACCCCTCCTGTCCAGGCCTGCCCTGCTGGGGCTCCTGCCTGGCAGGACATGGCACCTGTAATGACTAAAAATAGGTGTTGCATAAAGGAACGGTGAGACCCAGATGATGTCTGAAGCAGGAGATATAATGACCCTCCAAAACTATGGTTCTGGAGCTTCCCCAGGAGCCCAGCCCTCGCTTCAAAGCCTGTGAACTATCTTTATTTTGCATTCAAACTATCTTTTGGGGCCAGGTTTCCTTCACAACACAGCTTATTGCTAAACGGATCTGAAACCCTGGGGAGTTTATCTGTAGTTAGGGTTTCTTTTTTTTCCTCCATTCCAGTAACCATGGGTCGGAGGTATTCCAGCAATTCTTAACCAAAGGGCGACTCTGTTTCATGACATCTAATCAGGGGGACATCCCACTGGGAGGACAGATTGTGTCCTTTTTCCCCACTCTGGACTGAGGAGATAAAGAGATAAAACTCAGAGGTTGTTTTATTTTCTGAAAAAAATCAACAGTGCAGTCTTCTGGTGGGGGGATCCTCGTGTGAGCCTGTTATGCATAGAACCTGATGGGAGGATGCCAGTGGGCTTGTGAGTGGAAAGGTTTGTGCCTACAATGACTGCTCTTGGTCTGCTCTGAAAAAGCTCCGGTCTGGGATCCTGGCAGTTCAGAGGAAAATGGAAAATGTTGTGGCTGTGCACCTGTGCTTTCGCTGGCTGTCTATACGGGTGGGAGGTGGCTGTGTAGACCTGTGCACTCCCTGAGTACCTTCTCAGGCCCAAGACGCTAGGTCCACCTCAGTTTGCAGCTGAGGAGGCCCAGCGGTTGCAGTAATGGGTCAGGACATGCTTAGGGTCAGTCTCCTGCCACCTGCAGCCACGCAACCAACGCCTACCATGCTGCTCTCGGAGGCTCTAATGCGTCTCTGTGAAGAGTGTAGGAGATGCTTCCAGCGAAGCGGGAGAGATTTGCTTTTCTGCAAAGGCCCAGGGCAGAACACCAGTGGGGATCGTAGAGTGAGCAGTTTGGGGGAGGATTGTCTTGGGATTAGATAGCAATGGAAATTCTAGATCCATGGAGAGTCCAAATCTGGGCAGCAGCAAGTCGGCCCCCAACTGGTCCCAGCATGCATCGCTGGCTCCTGACTTTCTTCACTTCTGCTCCTTTGCTCTCTCTGGGTGCCCACGGGTTTCTCGATCTGTACCCCATCTTCCTTCTTTTGTCATTTGGCACCACATTCATTTATTTATCCCTTCAGTTCTAATGCAGAGGTTCTGAGACCAAAGCCAAGAAAAGTTAAGGTGCTAGGGGGCTCTGCTTTCATTGCCACTGGGGTACCCAGCTTTCCCTTGGGGTGTAACACCAGCTGCACCATCCCCACCCATGAAGACTTATTTCCATTGTCAGTTTGTGTGGGGTATGTCTCTGTGGGCATTTCCAGGGAGGATTAGCTGGAAGGAGGTGCCCTGATGTCAAGAGGCAGGATCCCATCAATCCCATAGTCTTGGGTCCTGAGCCAAACAGGGGTAGACATTGCCATTCCCCTTTCTTTGATCTGCACAGACAGGGAGAGAGGAAAACCCACGACTCTACCTTCCCTGCTTGATGGACTGTGTCTTCAGAATCTTCAGCCAAAGTGTGCTCTTCTCCTGTAGGGTGCTCCTTGCCGGGTGTTTGTTTGCAGCAAAGGGAAAAATAATGCATGTACCCCCATGAAAGCCCATCCTGAGATCATCTACCCTGGCCCATGCTGTCTGTTGAGGTTTTTTTTGTCTATAATTTCCCTGCTTCCATCAAGGAGCTGCCCCAGCCTCAGAGCGTAAGGTTTTCTCTTTTCCTTATAATTTTATTTTACTTTTTTTTTTTATTAAGACTGAGGTTTCACTGTGGCATTTTCCAAGTGATTTTTCTCTTGTTGTTTCTCTCTCCCTTGTCTTCCCTGTGCCCCCTCCCTTCCTTCCATGAAATAAGTCTTCATGGGTGGGGATGGTGCAGCTGGTGTTACACCCCAAGGGAAAGCTTTTTCTTAGTAGCCCCCTCCGATCTCATGTCACACAGCACCCCTGACACCCTTCCCCTTCACCTGTTTTCCTCTTGTGGTTTCCTATCTAGTTTCAAATTCTAGTCCCACAATCTAGTCCCTCTCTCTGGACCCTTTGCACAAACAAGCATCATAAGTCAGTGTGGGCAGGAGAGGACACTTGGCATTTGTCTTTCTGAGATGGGGTCACCTCACAATACAGTACTTTCTAGTACTATGCATAATAAATTCTGTTTTCTGGAATTTTTTATAATTTCATTTTTCTTAACAGCCAAGTAGAGTTCCACCATGTCACATTTTCCTTGTCCTCTCTCCTGTTGGTGGACACCTTGCCTGGTCCCATTTCCTGGCTGTTATGAATGGAGCGGCAACGAACATGGCTAAATAAGTGTCTCTGTAGGGTATGAGCTTCAGGCGCTCTGAGCAGAGCGGTCTTCACTCTGCCTCTCAGCATCGGTCGTTCGGAGTCTGACTTCGCAGCAGGAGTAAGGGTCCATCCTCCAGGCTATGACACACAAAGATCTTTCCATCCCCATGATCATTTGAGGCTCTATCAGAATCGTCATCCAGACCTTGACATTTCAGCAAAGTCACCGGCAATGGTCCCACCCCTCTGGATTACGTGTGGCACCCCTCGTCTCTTACCTGCTAGTTCGAGGGGCAGGAAACTCTCTCTCATCTGTCTCAGCCCAGGTCTATGGAGCCCTGCCTTGATGAGCATGGAGGATGTGGGTTTGGGGGATGAATCTGTGATGGAAGACTTTTAGGAAAGTCAGCAACAGTGGCTGTAGCTCAACCAGTCTCAAGGTTCAAGGGTGTTTTTTTTTTTTTTTGATGAATTAGAGAGATCTTTTGAGCCCCAGAACAGGACCCTCTCCTGTGTTTCTGCAAAGGTTTTACAGAGTATAACTAACATGCACAGACCACCTGGTTTAGCAGGTGAATGTCCGGGCTCTGGTTCCCGCTGTGAAATATGAACCTTGGTTTTACCACATACTCAATATTGGCGTGTGCCTTATCTTTCCTATGTAAACAACAAAGGGAGGTAATGAGGCTTGTACCTTGCAGGGTTATTTTAGGGATGAAATAGAAGTGTTGGGAACAAATGTCCCTGGAAAGGGCATGGCAGCATAGACACTGAGGAGTGCCAATGCCCGGATGGATGGTTTCCTTCTGTCTCTTGCTGGTCTCCTGGAGGCAGGACCCAGGCCACAGCAGTTCCAGGAGGCACTTGTGACTCGAAGGCAGAAGTTTCACCTTAGATACAAGTGACAGAGGGGTACAGGTGACCATGACATCATGGTGAACACCTCAGCAGGTTGGGCTCTGAGAAGTCTTGTCCTCACAAGAATGGTGTGAAAGATGCTAGGGACTCCTATGGTTAAGGAAAGAGAGGCTTTGAGAGAATTGGAACCTGATGAAACCACGCAGGCCAAGACCTGAAGCCTGTGTTCTCCCAGCAGATCCTCTATGTGTCGTTGGTATAACCACTGGGGCCCCTTCTGGTCTTTCCCTTTGGTTTCCCTTCCTCAGTGAGTTCCTGTTGTTGCTTAGGACTTTTATATACAGACTCAGCCCTGACCGAGGTGTCATGACACCCAGAATTCTGGTCTCTCTGTACCACATACTGTGCTAGCTTGAACAAGCTGTTGACCACAGCTGGGATATTAAACTAGAGCTGGGGTACGTTCCCTGCCCAGCTCAGGTCAAACGGGGAGAGTCTAATAAGGTCATTCACGTATTTGTATTCATCAGATATGGTTGCTCTGTGGTTTTCTTCATAAAATTACTTAGGAAACATGGTTAAGCATCAAAGAGTTGTCCTGTGAGTGTGGCCAACATGAACCAAATTTTCTTAGGGCTTGTTTGTCCCAAAGCAGAGCAACCACCAGACATCAAACCATGTACTTTAGAGAGAAACCTCAACCTCGGTGTCCTGCCTAGCTCCCAGGCCCAGTGTGGGGCTGACTCAGGACGGAAATGCCAGCTAAGGTGGTAAAGCCATGATGAAGTTCCCCGCCCTGCCCCCAAGCATCCCTGTGGTGTTGGGGTCCCTACCTACATGCATGGAGACGGTTTTACAATTGTGAGACACTGGGTTGGCTTGACATGCCATTCAGAAGACACCTTTAGTTAGGGCAGGGGAAAACCCAGAAGTCAAGGGGAAATGGAAACTCAAATCTGGGTGTTTTGGGGTATACCAGGGGTACCCATGATGGGCAACTGGCAAAGCATATCCCTCACCCTAGATAAGGCTCCCAAACCTTCAGGTTGGTCCAGTGTCTCCTTGTTTCAATGGACCAACTCTTCTTGGCACTGCCTTCTGGGACCACAGTGGGAGCAGAGTAGAGATCATGCAGTCTCAGGCCTGTTCCACTAAGGGCTGATGGTAGACAGCAGAGGTCCTGGCTTCCAGCTCCCACATGGCTCTCCACGGACAGGCTTCCATTCACCCTGCAGGCTGAGCTCTGAAGACAGCGTCAGGTCCTCAGTTCTCCACCCTTTCCAAAGCCTTGTACCGATGCTTAGAGCGTGCTTAGTGCAGAGCCGTCGGTAATGTGCTTGCCACACGTGTGTGAGAATCTGAGTTTGAATCCAAAGCTCCCACATAAATTGCTGGGCCCATCAGTGTAGGTTTATAATCCTGTGCTAAGGAGGTAAAGACAGGAGGAGACAGGCAGGTCCCTGGGGTTCCCTGGACAGTCAATCTAACCAAGTAGCAAACTCCAGGTTCTGTGAGAGACTCTATCTCAAAACACAAGTGAGAGAATGATGAAGATACCCAGTGCTGACCTCTAGCCTACACATTCATGTACACATGCATGCACACACATACTCAAACACACATACATGATCACACATGGATATACATAGCCAAGCACCCATATATGATCACACACAAAGACATGTTCATGTGTGCATGCACACACATGCATGCACATGTACACACACAAGCACACACAGCGTAGAAGATGGTGACTGAGCATCTAATGAAGGAGGGACAGCCCCATCATTAGTGACGTTCAGGTTGTCCAGTGTGGATGGCAACTTATAAAGGCTGCTGTGCTGTTCTCGGGGAATTTCCCGTCCACATTGGCAGCTCCATCTCTAGATGACATGTAGGACGGGTATACAAGCTGCTGGCATTACATCATTTTATTTGTACATGCGATTAAAAAATAATAAGAGGTTATCGCCATGTGGAATGAAGAAGCAAAGGATATGGAGTGAGAATAAAGATTTTGCTTGGATAGGAAGGCCCAAAGTAAATCCCTCTGGAAAGAACCCAGCCCGTGGCATTTCTCAGCCCTCCCTCTTTCTGGGTCTGCTCGGGTTGGGTTTTCAACAGAGAGCCTCGGGATGAGGGAAAGATATCTCCCCGGCACAGAGTTCCCCGGCTCTCCAAAGGGAAGGCAGATTTGGAAAACTGGCACTGCCCCTGCCCAGATGGCAGCCAGCAGCTGGCTCTGGCAAGGGGAAGTTCTCACTCTCTGCTGCTGGCTGCCTGGCCCCTCCCAGCCCCAGCAAAGCAGGCCTGGCCATAGGAAAGAGAGCATGTGAGAGCCCGACCCTGCCAGCCGCTCCCCACCACCCCGACCTGGTGACTCTGGCTCTGGCACCCCGGTGGGGGGACGCAGGGGGAGCAGACCCGGCCACCCAGCCAGCGGCCCTGGCCTCCCTCTTCTGCCTCAGCTGCTGGCTTGGCACCATGGTGTCTGGCGTAGATGGGGCTATGGCAGGAGGGACAAAGGGTAGTGGCAATCGCAGAGAGTGTCCTGGCCTTGAAACCTGGAGCATCCAGATGATCGGGCCAGTCTGTAGCTGCCTCTCCCCACTCTAATACCTCTGCCTGTCAGTGGGCCTCTGTGACCTCATGGTTCCCACCCTTGGTGCTTTGTCTGGCCTCCCTCCCTCCCTCCATCCCTTCTTCCCTCCCTCCTTCTTAGTCTTCTCTTTCAATTCATTTTCTTCTCTTCTTCTCTTTCACCCTCTTCTCCCTGTTTTTCTATTCCTCCTCTCTCCCCTTCCTCTTCCCTCCTTCCTTTCTTTCTGCTTTCTTTTCCTCTCTCTCACATCTCTTTCTTCTCCTCCCATGATGCCTTTCTCCTACTTCACTGCCTCTCTCCTTCTCTCCTGTATCCCTCACCCAGTTCAACTACATGTTGTGCAGCTCAGTGGGCCCTCTAGGTTCTGAGATCATTGTCCAACAAGGATGCCTTGTACTGGGATTACTTTGTGATCACTGATAGTTATGGTGTGTGAGCTACACACACACACACATACATACATACATACACATACATACACACACACAGAGAGACATTCATACACACATATACACACCCACACATACATACACACACATATACACATACATACACACACCCACACATATACATATACATACACACACAGACAAACAAACACATATACAACCGCACATATACATACACACACACTCCCACATATACATACACACACACACACACACATACACACATATATATACTAATACTGGACCCAGGCCCACAGTGTTTTTTTAAAATAAATTTTATTGCTCATTTATGTATCCAGGGAAAGATTTAATGTATAGATCTATTGGAAAATGGAAGGCTGGTCTTTGGATTCAGTGTTTGTTTCTGATTCAAATCACAAGGTTCCTGCCATCAGTTAGGCTCCCTTAGCTAAGTCCCAGGTGGTTTTAAGATCAGATGCTGTATATTTGTAAAGAGAAGGGAGGGAGGGAGGGAGGGAGGGAGGGAGGGAGGGAGGGAGGGAGGGAGGGAAGGAGGGAGGAAGGGAGGGAGGGAGGGAGGGAAGAAAAGAGAGAGAGAGAGAGAGAGAGAGAGAGAGAGAGAGAGAGAGAGAGAGAGAGAGAGAGAGAGAGAGAGAGAGATCTTGGCATGTTAGCTCTCTATCACTGTGGTAAAGTACCTAAGGTAATTTATATATAAGGATAACTGTTTGTTTGGTTTCAGAGGTTTTAGTCCAGTCAGTTAATCCCACTGCCTTTGGGCTGGTGGAGAAGCAAGGCATGAGATGGTGAGAAGCCAGTGGTGGGGTCACCAACCGCTTCCCTCACGGCAGCCAGAAGCTCAGAGAGCAAGAAGGACACACGTCACTGACTCGACTTTCTTCCCTCAGGCCCCACCTTCTTTCTGCCACCTCCTAGTCATGACACAGGCTGGACACCTTTGGGGGCACTTCAGGAAGTGCGCTTCTGCTCCCAGAGGTCTTCTGCAAGGACGCTTTAACCTCAGGGAATATTCATGCTCTTAGTGCAACGGGCCCTTCTCCTCAGTGTCTCCCCCCACCCCAGACGAGAGACGAGTCCTCCATGTCCCTGTCCCCCCTCCCCAGTCCGAGAAATGAGTACCTAACCATGGAAGTCTTCCCAGCCATTTGTGGTGTGATTCAGAAATTTCCCCTTGAAGCCAGAAGCAGCTGTGGGTCCAGATTCAGTCTCTATGCTGCCTGCCTCAGGGGTCTCCCCCACCGCTGAGGTGTTCGGCTCCACAAAGGCATCTTGTGTTTTGAAACATAGGTATCTCATCTGGGAACTTTAGGAAGGGCTGAAGACACATCTTGGTCATTAGTGTCCCCCTGGTAATGTGATTAGCAGGAACAGTTCAAGGTGAAGGGCTGGCTTGAAGAACACCAGCTGATCCTCACAGCTGGAGGCCAGTGGCAGCCTCATGGCTCCAAAGGGACAGCCTAACCGCTCTGTGTGTCTGAGCTAATGAGAGGGTCAGGGGTCCAGTGTCACTTGAGATAAATTAGTGAAGGCGAGCAACGGCAGACTACACCCTGAGCAGAGCTGAGTTCCTTGAAAAGGAACTTGCCACTATTGTGTGACTTGCACGTAAACACACACACACACACACACACACACACACACACACACACACACCACACTCAAGAAGCTTTCATCATGGTAGCTTTGTTTCTGTTTGGTTGTGGGTGTTTTCTGGTTTGTTTGTTTTATTAGCTTAGTTAATAATAATTAATAAAATTCAGCTTCTGGATGTGGGGATGTGAGGGTTTTCAAGAATGCAGTGATGCATGCCCTAGCTGTCATGATGGGAGCCCTGACCACACACCAACCTGCTTCCTATGTGACCCTTTATATCCAGCCCCTTCTTTTTTCTTGCAAAGTCTGACAACTGTGGACCTGTTTTGCAGGTCTTTGCCAGAATGATCTGTAGATAGATTCATACCTTACAGAGCCAGTCAGAGCTGGTTTCTTTCACCCTGCGGTGTGCACTGGGGCCCATCCTTGCTGTTGAATGTGCGGAGTCTGAGATGTTCATTGCTGAGGGACATTCCGCCACTCTGCCGTTCACTTGTTGACAGGCGTGCGGTTACTCTTGATTGGGAAAATCATAGTAAACATCTGTGTGTAACATTTATGTGGTATGTTCTTATCTCCTTTAGGTAAGTATCTAGGCATGGGATGGCTGGGTCCTGGGTTTCACGTCTTTTTAACATCACCAGAACTGACAAAAGGCCCCGTGCTGCCTTCCAGCTGGGACTCTGTGAGAATCCCATCTGTCCTGCACACTTGGACTCACTGCAGCCAGATTTTGAGAAATGTTTCTAGCAGTTCCAAAGGGGCCGTGGAGGTCTCTTTAGCTTTGTGTTTTCTGAAGGATCACAGATACTGGCCTTCTCATCTGCATGCCCCCTGTGGAAAATGTTCACTAAGACCTTTAGCCTGGGTCAATGATGCAAAGCTTTGCTTCCTATTACCTTTCAGAAAGATCATAACTTAATAATTTTTATTTATACTCAGGTCTATGACCCTTTTGAATGTATCTTTGGATATAGTATATATCCCGGTCCTCTCCCCTCTTCTACACTCCCTCGTTACCCAGAAACTGTTCATAGGGACAAAGTGCCCTACCTCTGACCTGCAACCCCAGCCCTTTCCTTTCCTTCCCCTTCCCTTCCTCCTCCTTCTCCCTCCCTCCATATAAACATTCAGTTGTTTCAGCACCATTATTTAAAAGGCAACTTTTCTCTATGGAAGGTTCTACACCCTTATCAAGTGAGCAGATCACCTTTGGTGGTCCATGCTGGGCTCTTTGAGAGCTGTCTCTAGTCTGACATCTCCCTCACGTGCTGTCTTTCACAGTGAGTCTCCCTGCAGGCTGACGAGTGACCCATGCAGGCTGAGGAGTGAGCCACGTATGGACAGAGCTGCTCAGCACCTGACTGAGCCAAAGAAAAGCAGTTTTATCCAACCGAGATAGGAGCTAACTTTACATTGGTTGTAGTACAACTTCTGCGTCTTGATCTTGAAGAAACACAGGTGAAGCTCTCTGAGCAGTGCCGTGAAGGTTAATGAGGGTTCTGTCTGGGAGAGGGCTGGGGGTTCGCCTCATCAGCATCTAGGTATTTATACACACACACACACACACACACACACACACACACACACACACACACACATATACACCTTCTGTTTTATATATATGAAGTGGGCTAGGCGAGTGGAGGTAGTCAGGAGAATAAGCATGTTGATAGACTGAAAGTTCTGTGATGTGTGCACATGCAAGTGTGTGTATGTTTGCATATATGTGTGAGTGCATGTACATATGTAAATATCATGTATGTGGAAGCCAGAAGACAGTCTCAGCTTTCCTTCCTCAGGTACTATCCACCTCTGGGTAGGCCAGGGGGATTCTCCTCCTCCTTCTCCTCCTCTTCCTCCTCTTCTTCCTCCTCCTCCTCCTCCCAGTTTCGGGGTCACCAGGATGTGCCATCACCCCCAGCTTTTCTACGTGAGTTCTGAGGATCAAACTTAGACCCTGCTGTTTCCAAGGTGAGACCCTCAATGTATCCCAAGCCGAGTTCCTGCATAGAAAGCGCCATCGTCTTTTGTAGGCTAAGACGCAGTTCACATTTCCCTGCACCAGCCGCTCTCTCTGCATCACCGGGCTCACTTACTTCCTGCTGGGAGGTCAAAGGCACAAGTTATCCGAGCTTGTACTTTGCATCTGAGTGCCCATGGCATTTCTCGGTCTGTCCTCATGAGCAAGATTGTTGTGGCATTTGGAAAGTGCCTTTGTATTGCTCAGATAGTTTCTGCCATGCCACTCATTTCTGATTTTTCATGGCCTTAAAGCCACCATCTGGTGCAAGTCTGGGAAGGACACTGCAAGAACCCTGTGGCTTCAGGCCTGCTCTCCCCGCCCCCCAGGGCCACGAGGAACAGTTCTTACTCAGAAAGCTTCTCAGAGTTTGCTTCCCGCCATTGAAGTCTTGACCTTTTGTGTAGGCCCTAGCTCACCCTCCAGGGAACCTACATGCTACTGATGGACGATCACCCCTGGAGCGCTCTGGAAGGTTTGAACTATGAAAATGATTTTGTGTTTCTGACCAACCTTGCTTTGTAAATCATTAGAGCATCTCCGCTCTAAACACCAACAGTGGAGACAGCTTGTGATTAACCTCTCTCCCTCCAAGAAGCGGCTGGTACAAATGATTCTTCCTTTTGGAACAATGTAACCAGTTTTTAATAAAGCTGAAAGACTTCTGCCCAGAGCCCTGTGGTCATCTGTTTTCCTTAATGGCCTTTTATGAGGGACCTTATCAAAAGCTGGCAAAGGAATCCGAGTGAACGATGGTCCTCCATTCACCTTTACCTACTGCTTCATTAACTTTTTCAAAAACAATATGACACAGTTTTCCACATAATTAAAGGGGTTGGGAGAAGGGAACTTTAAGTACCGTTTGACAGTTCGCGACGTTGCTCAGGAGGACCAGGTCACAGCTCACATTCTGCCTCTGCTCTCGGACACTAATTCATTTCCCAGGCTCTCTGGCGAGGTCAGCCGCAGGTTCAAGGTGGAAATGACAAGGATGCAAGCTTTCAAGTGTGTAGCGCTCAGTTCTCCAGAGAGCCCGAGGAAGGAAGCGGCAAGTTTATCCAGGTCTGGCCCAGAAAAAAAGGAAACTGGGGGAAGAACTGAGTGGAAGGCAGAAGAGGGGTACCTCCCCACCCAGGGGAAACTCCCAGGCAGGTTGCAGATATTCTCAACTGCTCTCTGGGTTCTTGTATGAGGAAAAGGGGAATTGGTGGCAGAACTTGGAAAGACTTTCTGTCTTCCATAGGAGGAAAGCAAGGCCAGAGGTGAGGGTGGGCAGTGCATTTCTGAGTAAGCTTATGCCAGGAGTGGCCTCTGTAATAGAATGATCTTGTCACCATCCCAGTCACGACTCCACTTGGAAATATCTCCTGGGTGCTAAAACGGGTTGTTTGAATGTGCACACCAATCTCTTTAAGCTTCGTAGCCCAGCTTGCTAGATGCTATTATCCTCATTTATAAGTGAGAGGGGGAAAAGGGAAATACAGCACAGAGCACTTAAAGGCCCTGGCGATGACTGCACATCTAACAGGATAGCAGACTGGCTGAATCCACTCCTGATTCTGAAGGGCAGGATGCTCACGCGAGCAGCTGGTGAATTCTTAGCTTATTCAGGGACTAAATCCACCCACAAGACAAACAGGCTGGGGAAAGAGATATTCTGAGCATTCTAAAGATGAAGTACTAGTTTTTGTCAACCAAGTGTTATTACTCAACAGTGAGAAAAATAGGCCGATGCCATTTAATTCATGATAATGACTCACAAGGCCATTCCAGGGTGCTGTACTCGCTGCGTCTTTGTGAGTCTCCATTTTCTCTGGCCTGAGAATTTGGAGGATTACAAAGGATGCTGGCTGACAAAATGCTGGCGGAGTTGGCTCCGCATGTAGGAAGGAGGCAGTAAGGAAGAGCGGAGAGCTTCCGCTTCTTTCTGGCTTACTTCTCAGTTTCCACTGGCCCCGTGCCTGCTTTTCCTTATGTCCAAAAAAATTGGTCCATTTTTAGCCTTTTCTGTGACTCCAGAAAACTCATCATTATTGGCCACCACATGCTACATGTTCTATGGGATATGATGCCTGAATGTTAGAAAGCAATTTTGTTTTTAATGACACACAGTAACTGTGTATATTTATAGGGTTACAGTATGGTGTTTTGGTTTAGGGATTCATTTTTTAAATGATCAAATGGGGGCATGAAACATACTTGCATGTTAAAATTCTCTTTTACTACTTTAATATAGTCTCACCATATCTGATGTCAAGGGTCTTCCTCCATTGCTTTCAGCCTTGTAACAAGGCTTGTAACTTGAAACAAGGCCTCACGGAAGATCATGTGCCATTATCCTTCAAGCCGTCTCCCCAGCCCTCTACTTCTTCCATTTAACTGTAAACATTGTTGCCAGTTGACCCCTCCCCCAACAATCCCAGCCTCTGGTGAGATTAGTTCTCCTTTCACTTCTGTGAGATCAGCTTCTTTAGACTCTGTGCAGAAGTGAGACCTTGAAAGCATCTTAAAAAGTGCATTGCAGAGATCTGCACTTCCCCCGTGATGCTCTTGCTGGCTGTCATACTGCCTTCTGGGCATCATGTGAATCTTGTAAAGAGTTCAGTATCTAAGGGGTCAGAGCGATGCTACGATTCTGCGTGCTACTCTGCCAGGACAGGCAGCTCAGCTAATAGGAAGATTTGGAAAAATCTTGATTTGTTAAGACAACGGCCCCTTCAGACCTAAGAGGCTGAACCACCCAAGAGGCACCAGGAGCTTTTTGTCAATGATGGAGCTGCAGATTGGAAAGAATGTTTCACCAGAATGGCAGAGCATTGAAGCTGTGAACTAACATGAAAAGAATCAAGGCTCTTGCCCTGGAGAAGCGATGCCTATGCTGGTGGTTCTCACTGGGATCAAATAGAGCCAGAGGTTGATGTTCTGAAGAAGGGTTTCGAGGTCCATTTCCAGGAGACAGTTGATAAAAACCAGGTATGTTCGTGGAATATGCAGGCATTACAGAGTATGCAGGACGTGCTGAGGTAGAGGAAGAGAAGCAAAGGTTAGACCTCTAGCTCAACACCCCCAAGCCCTTAGAGGTCTTGGATGAGGCAACTTTGACGTTCACCAGAGTTTCACTGTCTGCATCTGTAAAGGAGAAATCATGCTATGGCATTGTGGCTTATCAGGTAGTGCAAGCAAAGTGACCAGCACTAGCAAGTGGTTCCTCTCCCATGAATATCTTGATTTGTTTGAACTCAAATGCTACATCTACTTTCCCTAGGAAGACTATGCACATGGCTTTACGCTTTCTGTATTTCCTCTACTGATGTTAAGAAAATAAGAGTGTGTTTAGAGACACACACGGCTTTATGGCTTCCCCTCAATTGGACCTATGACATGAAAAGGAAAATCATCATGTAAATTTAATAAGAGAGGAAAAGATAAATCTATAGAGTTTATATGACATTACATGTATTTCTATCCAACCCAGTGTCCATAATTTAAAGCAATGGCAGAGACTCTGGTATTTGACTAGTGACTTTGCATCATGAATACATACTGAAGTTAAAAATGGTGTGTTGTATTGGGCTGAATAAGAAGTGTAGAACATTTTATTTCCTTATCTCTCTATATCCATCATATCTATTATATATGTGTGTGGATGTATATACATGCATCTACCCACCCACCCGTCCGTCCATCCATCCATCCATCCATCCATCCATCCAGCCAGCCAGCCAGCCAGCCATTCATCCAATCTATTAAATATGTGTGTATGTATGTATGTATGTATGTATGTATATGTATGTATGTTTATATATATCCATCCATCCACCATCCACCCATCCAGCCATCATATCTATTAACTATGTGTATATATGTATTATGTGTGTATATGTGTGTGTATGTATGCATCTACCCACCCATCCATCCATCCATCCATCCATCATCCATCCATCCATCCATCCACCCACCCATCCATCTACCCACCCATCCATCCAGCCAGCCAGCCATTCATCCAGCCATTCATCCAATCTATTAAATATGTGTATGTATGTATGTATGTTTGCATATATCCATCCATCCACCATCCACCCATCCAGTCATCATATCTATTAAATATGTGTATATATGTATTATGAGTGTATATATGTATGTGTGTATGTATGTGTATGTATGCATCTACCCACCCCCACCCATCCATCCATCATATCTATTATATATGTGTATATATGTATTATGTGTATGTATATATATGTATGTGTATGTATGCATGCATGCATCCATCCACCTACCCATCCATCATATCTATTATATATGTGTATATATGTATTATGTATGTATATATGTGTGTGTATGTGTATGTATGCATCCATCCATCCATCCATCTGAAGCATAGTTATCAGAGTCACATTCTGTGGCCCCAGTGACTTGGAGCTCTCAGCCTCCTGTGTGCTGCAGTTTTAGGCTGTCTTACTTGTTGATGTTGCTTCTCATCTTGCTGCAACTCCACACTGAACTCTTGCAGGGGGATGGAGGGATCAGTTGGGATTCCTACATGATGCTCAAGACAGATCCTTCCTGACAGCAGCCTTTGAGGAATGAATGTGCAGTCTTTCACAAAAGCTCCTCTCTCTTCCTAGCTATCTGCTAGATAGAATACCTAGAATACCATTTGCTTTGGCACTTCAAAAAATCTTATTTTGATAGTAAGTACTAAACAATGCCTCCTTTTCTGCTGGACACTATCTACTACCCACGGACTGGGAAGATTTGATTCCGTGGATCAAGTCCACAGAGAGCCATAAGCTAAAGAGGAATAAGGAGCACATAGCACTCCAATATGAGATGGGCAGCAGCATACGGTGGTGTAAACACACACTCTGCTAGGATAGGCTGGAGACTGTGCCAGTCTGGTCACCTGCTGTCACTCAGGTGTAACGTTCAGGGACAGTAGACCCTTGTGCGTCTGGAACAGCAGTACCTGGACAACGCCGACATTGAAACCTCAGGTATTCCAGTGGAATCTCTGATCTTTCTGGTTATCTTATTTCATCATTTGATCATCTTCATATTTCTTTCCTATGAATTTCTATGATCTTCCTGCAAGTGTTGCCAGCGAGCATGGAGGCTGACCTCTGACACAGTCTCCACCCATCTTTATCGCCATGCTTTACATACGTGTTACATCACATGGAGGCAGGTTGAAGTCTTTTTAATATTTGGGTACCATGCCACCCCAAATCCTAGATATTTACCAAAAGGTGATGATTTGATGGGTGCTCTTGCCACCCCACCCCACCCCTATGTACTGTGAGAGGAAGAGTGACATTGACTTCTGGGGTCCAGCGGGCACAATGTGGGGGTTAAACCTTAAGCGATTACATTTCTTAACCTCCGTGGGCTGTGCAGAACGGCACTCCTGACAGGCCACACTACCAAACCTTTACCAGCAGAGACAGTAACCATTACCTCGGTGGTTTGCCATCTCTGCATTCTCCTCTTTCCCCAACAGCTGGAGGCAGAGGACTCCAAGATGGAAGAGCCTCAGGATGGAAGGAGTCTCGACTTCAGAGCTGTCACGTAGAAGAAGGCATCCAGCAAGTGGTCTGACCCAAACCACGTGTCCACGGGTGAGTCATATCCCCATATGAGGTTTTAACACTTGTGTTTGGAAGCCATATTTTATAGCAGACTGTGTTGATAACTCTGATCAATAAATCATTCCAGTTAAGACTAGTGCTAAAAGTCTAGCTCTTGCTCTTCTCAGAAGAGAGAAGCAGACTTATCGTCTTCACTGTGGTTGGCCATGTCCGTAATTCAGGCTGTGGAATAGATACACACCCACTAGATATGCAAACTATGGAGTAGAGGCTCAAATCCTAAGTGCAACACTATGAACCTCCAGTGCCATCCACACTTTGAATGTGGGGAGGGGCAGAGAGGGATGAAGTCTTGTTGAGGAGGTGACACACATGGCAGCGCTTTCAGGATGAAGAACATTTTCTAGGCCAATAAGGGGCAGGGAGACACCATTGGGGAGAGCCTATGCGAATGGAGATCAGGAAACGATGAATCTGCTTTTATAGCTGGAAATGAGAAGCATAGTGGTTAATTTCACCAGTAACTTTATCAAGAATGGTTGGTTTCTATATAGAATGGCCAGGCCGTGTGGGTTTGACTCTGGTCTTCAGAGGTTAGCCAGATCGGTGGGGACAGGCTGTGGCCTGTGCACTGTGCAGGTGAGTTAAGCTCTGAGTTCCTCCTGCCATATGGACCACACCAGGTCGTCTTTATTTCAGTAGCCCTGCTGTGCTACAGTGGGAACTCATATTTATTGTATCAGCCCTCATGGAATGGTTGGGCAAATCCAGTAAGAAAAACACATGAAACATGATACAGAATGACATGCAGCTCTGTGTTTCCAGACAGCTGACTGCATGGTGGCCCTGGCATCACAGCACCGCGCACGTCACCACTCTGAAGGACACATTTCACTTCTGTGGCAGTGGACTTGTATTCTCAGGCACATGTACCTGAGCTGAAACACCCAGCGAGAGCGGGTTGTTAGGGGTGAGGGCATGCTGACATCTGGAAGGCCAGGAGGTAGGGAGTGTGTGTGTGTGCTCCAGGATAGATACGCAGAACAGGAGTCAGGACTGAAGCTCGAGGACCCCGGACACCTCAGCCGGGGCGGCTAGTTTTGTAGTTTTGTGGGGAAGAAGGCTGTCAGGGAAAAGTAAGTCATCGGCTCTGAAGAGAAGAGGATGAGGACCAAGTGAGAACGTGGGATGTGTGAGGGGAAGAGGATCAGAACTGAGGTTCACACAGTAAAGTCCTCCAGGGTGCACCGGCCAATGTGCTCCATCCTTCAGGACCTGGTGTACAGCACAACACTGCACCTCGACACCGAGACGTCCAGGCTGTGACACAGAGATGGGGACCTCGACCATCAACCAGATATTCTTGTCTAAGCCTGCAGACCCAAGTGAGTGAGTCAGGTGTTTCCGTGTCATCTACCTTCCTTTTTCTCATTTCCACGTGCGAGTACATCTCAGAGTCTCCACACATCAGTGACTACCTACAAGTAGCCATTACAGAGCCCTGAATCAGGCACGAGGGGTGTCTTTGGGCCCCATAATTGAAAGTCTCCATGATGGGACTATAATCAAATTCCTCTAAAGCACCAGGAAACCTATAGAGTTACCTGTCTACTGTCTTGTGCTCAGGTCCTTGTGTGTCCTAAGAAAATGCTCAACCCCTGAGCCGCAGGGCCAGGTGGTTACAGTTGTGTAAGTTTGCAAAGTTGCGGGTCCCTCATCACCAGCTACTCTGTGAGACTGGATTTCCAGGAATTTGAGCTTCTGAATGGGCCTCATCAGAGTCTTTGTGGACCTGATGTTTGAGATGTGGTAAGTCACTTGGGTTTTATCTACTGAGCTTTTCAAGGATGTGACAGAGGTGGAGAGCTTTATCTTCCTAAGTCCCCACAAGACGGTGTCCAACTGAGTGTTCCACGGTGCTCTTGGGAGGTTTGGACCAAATGAGGCATGGACTGGAGGCTCTGGAGGCTGTTCAGACACGGCAGCCATCCCGCCCGCCAGGAAATCCTGGGGCTCTCAGTCTGCCCTCCCTGTCAGAGCGCCTGCACTTTGGGAAGAAGGGCCATGGGATTACCCCGCATTGGCATTGATGCTATGGAGAGCTGCCTTCTCATCCAAGCAATGCTAATTTGCCTCCATCCCCAGTCATTTGCTACCTAGAGAAATACCCTAACAGCCTGGGACTGGGTTCCGCATGCCCAGCTTTCCAGAGCAACCTGCAGAGGCTGAGAGGCTCGCCATGACTGTCTGATACCACAGCACTCGCGCCCGGATTTTCAGAAGCATCTCTCAGCTAGACCAACCTTTAGTGTACTGTAGGTACTTTTAATAATCTCCATAAAAGCCTGATTTCCAATCCCTAGGCTCAAGCTGACAGTGTAAATAAAATCACCCAAATCCACAGGGACAGAAAAATGAAAATGACATGGATTAAAATTTGGTCAAAACCTCTTTCTTTTTAAAAATTCTGCATCCCTTCCAATTGGATCACGACCCTCTGTGTGTTCAGCTTAAGGCCAGACGGCCTGCTTTCACTTTTATTCCTCTCTGTAGCAGGCTTACAGTATTTAGTGAGGGGCTGCAAAGAATGTGCACCGGGAAGAGAGCTAATACCATAATCCCCCATCGCTGGGGTCAGATGCTGAATAAAGTGAGAGAATTAGCAAATGTGTGACGTACAGTGGAAGCAAAAACACACCAGCACGGACACATCAGCATGGTGTCTTGTGAGCAGGAGCATCCAATGCCCAGGAGTAATGGCTGTGAGGTAGCGCAGTGTGCACACTTAAAAGTTGACCGTGGAAACAGGGGTGGAAGACTCTCGCCAATGTCTTAATGCGCTCTCTCTCTCTCTCTCTCTCTCTCTCTCTCTCTCTCTCTCTCTCTCTCTCTCTCTCATTGCATCTGCCCAAGCACCTGCCTGGATCTGTTTCCTAAGTCACACGTTAGCCACTGAATCATCATACAGAGCAGAGTAGGCATCTTCTCTTCGCTCTTCTGCCGAGGGTGTGAATGTGGCTCTGAAAACGCCGTGATGCGGCTGTCTCAGGAGGATTCTCTCAACGAACGAGTAGAGATTGGCGGCACTGTGGAAAAAAAAAGTGTTAACAGCCACGATCTCCTGTGCCTTGGGAAAGCCAACCACGCTTCCCTGGAGTAAGATTACAAGCAAATAAACAGCCACATGGAAGTAATTTCAGAAGTGGTGCATGCGAGCGTGGGCCCGTGTGTGTGTGTGTGTGTGTGTGTGTGTGTGTGTCCGTCCAAAAGTGCAAGCTGGATTGTTTCTTTCCAACGGTATCTTTCAAAACCATACCTAGTAGAGATCAACATTAAATATTAATTTAGTTTTAAATTTGCATGTAGTAAAAGGCACTCTTTGGGGTGTAGTATTCTATGCTCTGACAAGCCTGTGCCATTGTGTAGGGCTGGCCAGTCAGGAGGTGTAGTTTCATTAAACCCCACAATGCCTTGTGGCGCTTCCTTCATCAGACCTTGCACCTGAGCCCTGGGAACAACTGACCCACCCTTTGGCCTTTTATGCTCTGCCTCCCCAGAATGTTATGGATCAGAACCTCAGGGTACTTGCCTGTTTCTTCTGACTTCTCTCATTAGCAAGCCTATTTAATGTCAGTCCAGGGCATGGCGCCTGAAGTTTACTGAACTCCACCGTAGTCATTCATCTTTGTGGATCTCAGTGGTGCTTCAAGAGCCTCTTGTTTCCCAGCTTTGATAGATAGTATGTAAAATAAATGTATCTTTCTTAAACGTTCAGTTTTCACCAGTACTTTTACCCCCTTGGAAATCATTTGCTTTGAGACAGGACCTCACTATGGAGTGAACTTGCAGAGTCTTGGGACCATACTCTAAGCCAACCATGTGAGTGTCCACACCCTGAGAAGTTGGTGCAAGAGAAGGTGTCCACTGAGGGGCTGAGCCAGTTTTACTCAGGATTATAAAACTTCCTGACAGTCATATTTGAGATTGTAAGCTACAGGCAGAAAGAGAGGTGAAAAAAATGAAGAAGTGGGGAAGTGAATAAATGTGTGTGTGTGCATCAATGTCTGAGGATATCTATGTGTATGCAAGTATGTGCACATGAGTGTGAATATCATGGGTATGTGAGTGTGCCTGTGTGCACATAGAGCACACATGTGTGCATCTGAGTGCATGCATCTGCTTGTGGCTGTGCATGTATGTGCAACGGTATGCATGTTAATGAGTGTGTGAATGTGTGTGCACGAATATGTACATGGATGTGTGCACGCGGGTGCGGTCGAGTCCCTATCAGTTCTCGTAGCCACCAGCTAAATGATGGGGACTGGCTTTCTGCTCCACCAGACAGTATCCCACTAAGTAACTGAAAAGGAAGGTCTCCGGAGAAAACACTCAGGGACATTATGAATCAGAGATTGGAGCTGTTTGTGAAGAATAACCTTCTCTTTGCTATAAGACACTCCAGTACACGAAAATCCCCAGGGGAGGCTGAATCCTAACCGGGAAGCATAAGCTAGGCTGCGGAGAGTAATCTGGCATATTGTCTCTTTCCCACAGGGCATATTGACTAAGTCACAGAAGAGATCTTGTTTCACGTAAATAAAGCATTATTGTTTGGTGTCTTTAATGTCACTCACTATCATATCTCCATTTCTATTGGCCCAAAGTTAGCCTCAGTCTTCCTTACTGTCTCTTCCTCCTTTACATCCCGCAACTATCCCTGTTCTCTCTCTCCCATGTCACCCATTTTCATGGGGAACTTGTTCACAGCCATGAGAGCTGGGGCGGGGGCAGGCTACAGCTCCCAGCCAGGTTTCTGCACACTTCTAACTTCCTGATTTCTCTCCCTGGATGTCCCACCAGCAGACCAAATCCCACCATCAACAGCTGAGCTCCTAACTATCCACACAAAGCATTCCTCCTCCGTAGAACTTTCCATATACTTCCATTAGCTCTTATCTCACTTCCTGTTTCCTCCCTGGCTGAAGGTGACAAGCACGTGTCTTCCCCTGGTGCCTGGCACGGTGCCGGGCATCTGGTGGGCATTTATAGATACTTTCACAGGGAAAGAGAACACAGAGTTTGTTCTTCCGTAAACCCCGATGTTTACAAGTGACATTTAAATGGACAAGTGACTGTGAAGCCTCTGTAAACACATGCAGGCACTCAGCGTCCCCCCCCAGCCTCTACCTCTGCAGGATATTGAGATGTTAAGCAGCATATGTTTTATTCGGCACAGAAAACAGTAAGTCCACGGCACTCTTTGGCTCTCCTTTCTCTCACTGAGCACAGGCACATTGTTCTGCATCGTAGGTACTTTTCCACATCGTGGACATTTGGATGTTCTCATCTCTGCCTGGATAATATTGTTGAGAGGAGCCTTTCTTGGTTGACAGCAGGAATCTAGTGTGAAGGATCCTGGGGGCCTCATACAGAGCTTAACTCCCATTCAGCAGTCTAGACTCCATGCAAAGTGTGGACCCTAGACCGGTAGCAATAATATTATCAGGTAGGTCATTAGAAATGCAAATTCTCGGGCCAGAGAGATTCTCGGGCACAGCAGGTAAAGATGCCTATGGTCAGCAAAGCTTTATGACCTGAGTTAAGTCCCAAGGTCTGGCATGGTAGGAGAAAACCAACTCCCACAAGCTGCCCCCTACCCTCCACACAGGACACACACACACACACACACACACACACACACACGTGTGCGCACGCACGCACGCAAATTCTTGGCTTCACCCAGACCTTCTGAACGAGAGGCTCTGATGTGGAATCTTTGATTTAAGAAGTTTCCTTGGGAGAAGGATAGTATCATTCACACTGCAGGGAGGTCCACCCGCTCTGGAAACTCTTCTCTACCCATGCTGATGGCTCATGCAGGCCTCTTATCATTCCCAAATGGTCTTCATATTGAAAAAAAAAAAAACCCTCTACTCAATGTAGGCTAGAGCCTGCTATGCACAAAATCTAAGAACAGCAGAAAAGAATGGTGCTAAAACTTAGTTTTTATAATAGAAAGTTTCTTCAAATGAAATATTAGTCAGGTGTGTGTGTGTGTGTGTGTGTTGTGCCAGTCAAATGTGACTGAATAGATGGAAAAGACCCCACTCTTCTGGGCTTACTTTCACTCAACCCCTTTCCCAGGATACCTCCAAGAAGGAGCTGGGAACTGGGAGCCCTCTGATGCAATGGGAAGAGATCTAGATGGACCTTGCCTCCATCCTCTGAGATCTTCAAGCATCTCTGGACTGTATTAGATTCCCCACTGAAAATGCAAAACAATAAAATGTAAATGAATAAACTTTCTCTTCTGGGTGGAAATTATTTATATATCACACACACACACACACACACACACACACACACACACGAATCCAGGCTATCTCTGAATTGATCCCTTTCTTGGGGACACAGGAATAGATGTTTACTTTGCCAGTTGTTGGTCCTCTGTCTTCCCCCTTCAGTGCTGACTAAACAGTCGGGGCCAACCAAACCCACAACATCAGCTTCTGCTACCCTTCTCCTGGGTTCCACATGGACTTTGGAATGGGTCCATTTTACAGGTACCTCAAAATAAAATGTTAAGTCAAAATAACGATATTAAATTGTCAGCCTTCTGTTTGATGAACAGCATCATTCTGCCACCCAAGGGAGAAACTGACACTTGCCCTAGTATCCATCAAGACTAAGTCAGTCAAGCCGTTCTCCCGGACACTGACTTGAACTTTTCTTGCTAACCGATCCATTAATACGTCTGTCCATGTTTTTGTTCAGATTCATGACAGCGGCTCATCCATGCTGATGCCCTTGGGGTCCTCACTTCATCTCCAACACTTCCATGTCACCTTCAGTCCAGTGCAGATAGAGGGTCTTTCTAGAGTGAGACTGCCCAAGCTCGTGACCGCTTTAGAGCCTCCCACCACTCAAGCTGCACAGAGAAATGTAAATTTAAATTCATTAAGGTGTAGTTTCTTAGAAACTGGGGGGTTGTCTCAGAGGGAAAAGTGCTGGCTGTGCAAACATGAGGACCTGAGTTCAAATCCCCAGAGCCCACATAAAGAGCCAGGTTTGGTATTGCGTATCTGTAACCCCAGTGTTCCTAGAGGGAGGTGGGGGGGGGGCTGAGATGGGAGAATCCCGAAACACAAGGGCTAGCTAGTGTGGTGGACCGTGAGGGCCGGCACCCGTGCGCCATGGCAAGTGAGCACCCACACTCATGCATTTCACATGCGTGCACACATACAGGCACAACACATCATCCACACACACCACATAGCATACCCCCCACACCCAGTTCTGGTTCTCATTCATTCAGCCACATCGTAACTAACTGCACACACGGCCAGTAGTCTCTCCTAGTGAATGCTGCAGATAAGACATTTTCAGCATCAGAGCATATTTAGTGGACACTGTTGTTCAGAGCTTGACGTGTTACATACATGCCGCTCCTGTGATTTTTCATAGAAGTCATTTGAAGTGCCAAACTCACCGTTTGGCGCGCCAGATCCTGCCCCGCTGCACCTGGGACCTCATGCCTCAGTCAAGCCCGTCTCCTCGCCACCCTGTCTCTTTGAACTCAGTGATGCCCCACCCTCCACTCAGAAAAGTGGTGTCCCCTTAGAATTCCTGCAGAGTCTCTAGCTCCGCCCAGCATGGCTCCATTGTGAAGCTTCTCCTTGCTTTTCTAGCCAGAGTTCGAGCTCACCTGTTTAAGATCTCATTTGGCATTTTCTATCTTGCAGGACACTTGTCCTTTGCTCATACAAAACAGTGTGTTCATTCACAGTAGAAAGTTGAAGAACAGCTGCCCAAAGATGCCACATTCCGGTGTCCACCTCTGCACACGTTTCTTCCAACAACAGGGACTTTACAAATGTGACTGAAGTTTATGAAGCAGGAAGGGCCACCCGGATGATACAGAGGACCAAAGAAGTCACTGCAAGAGTCCTTTAGGCTATGCAATGCCGGAGGCTGAGATCAGCAGGATGGAGATGGAGAAGAGGAGTAGGAACGCAGGCATTCCTGAGAAGCAGAAGAGAGAGAAGCAGATTCCCCTCGCTGAGTTCCCGGAAGCAGCCCCGCTCTGCTGATGGGTTTCAAACTTGCAGGGTTATATCACAATGACTATTTGCCATATAGTTTGTGATAATTCATCACAACTGCCGTTAGAAAGCTAAGCTGGCCGCCCTGAGCAGGATCTTGCAGGTATTCCAAGACCCTCAATGGATGTATGAAGTCCATGTAAAGCCAAGCTCTACCGATACACTACTCCCTACATTAGTATAAACACATAACACTCAACTTACAAGCTAGGTATATTAAAGGATTGACAGTGTTAGCTCAATGGTCTTAGCAACCCAAGCATAAAATTCTTTTCTTATGACTTCCCATGTGATGTCTGATGACCCAGTATCTTTTTTTTTTGTACTTTGGGACCATGATTAAGTAAAATAAGAGTTCTTAGGCTGAAAGAACTGCAATACAACAGCAGTTGATCTGGTGGCTGAGCCAGCTACTGAGCGGCTGAAGAGAAGGTGGCATATATAGAGTGGATACTCAGGACAAAGGATTGTTCAAAATCTAAGATTCCACCATGCTACTCAGAATAAGATACAATGTAAAATTTCAGATTGTTTACTAGGGATTTACTCATTTCCTAGTCTGAGGTTGTGGTTGACCCTGTGACTGGAACCACGGAATGCAAAAGTGCCCACTGGGGTGACCATTCTGATCCCTCTACTCTTCCATCTGCCAACCCATGTATCTCTGCCCATGTCAGATGTCCATGGCGGACTCTTGCTCTGTAACAGAGCTGCCTCACCATAGTAAGTTAGAGCCAGCCTTGTTGTTGAGGAAGGAGAGGGCCCTTCCCAGAAACTAAGAATTTTCTTAGGAAAGGAAAAGGAAGCCAGAGGCTGAAGTTCATGGCGAGGGGTGAGGGGGCTTCCTTCTGCTGTGTGATGTCGGGGCTCTAATCTGTAGATGGGACTGAATGGTGAAGGATTTTGCACGACTGGTTTGTGATCAAACCTGTGTGTAACCTGGTTTGGATCTGAATCAACGCTGAAGGCTGGCAGACTTAAGGCTGCCACCGCTCTCTGGATGAGAAACAAGAAGGGCAATCAGGGAAGAGAGGGTGATATTTAGGTGCTATTCCAGAGACAGAGTGGAGAGGGCTTTGTGTTCAGTTAGACGCTGTGCACGAGAGGGCAGAATCCAAGATGACTCGGAGAACAGATGACTCTAAGCTCAGTGCCTGGCACAGAGTGGATAAGACGCGATTGTCTTGAATTGAATGGTGTGGCGAGAAGACAATGGGGTGGATGATCGCTGGGAGGAAAGGATGATGCCAATGAATATGAATAGTGGAGGGAAATAAATAGAAGAATAAGCATGTGTGTGCGCGCATGTGCGGGTGTGCAGGGGGCTGGAAAGGATGTGAGGCCTGTGCCCTGTCAGCCGGTATGATTTCTACGGCGCCGTTTATGCTTTACCCTGTGAGCCAGAGCCCTGCTCTGAGAGCACATTTAGAAAACTCGACTCACCTCGCAGATGCCAGCTCTCTCAATGGCATGCTTACCAACTGTTTTGATCTGGAACGGTCTGAGAAGGAGGGAGGGAACAAGCGGTGTGGGTCGACTTTCAGGTCACTCGTTGGTCCTCCCTGAACAAAGGCAGCACTCCTGGTTTCTCCCCGCTTGCTGCCTGTGGGTGCGGCAGTGCAGACCCCTTTAGGCTGGAGCCTCTTCAGGGACATGTGGCGGTGCGTGTTCCGTCTATCAAAAGGACACGCATGATCACTGCTCCCAGAGTGCATCCTGGTTCCACCGCACCGATGGACTGATAAACAAAATGATCCAGAAGAGGCCCTGCCACCACTCTTTCTTCCTACCACCCTTGTTCTGCTGTGGATCAGCTGTAGTCCCAGTATAACATGGCAGGGACAAGGGCAGGAGGACCAATCTTTTCCTAGACTCCTGTTTCATCTCCAGACATCATTGTTTTAACTGCTGTTAGCTGTGAGCTCATAGACTTAGAGACCTGGGACAGCCTTACTGTCTAATTAAGTTTAGAAATCCTGGGTTGAACAAATGTTCTTCAGTCTGGGTGAATTCTGAGGCCTTTTCTCCTTACCTGTGGCCAGTGACTGAGGAAGAAGCAGAGATTTCCACAAACACGCTTGTCTCCAGAGTTCCATGAAGCCTGTGTGGAAAGGCAGCTCATGAGGCCACAGCTGGAGTGGAAGGCCCACCCAGGACTCTGTCCTGTACCTGCCACACTCAGCAGGAGGCCACAAGAAAGAACCAGCCCGCATGCGTCTTCATAGCCACCAGTGAGCGTCTGCTACCAGAGCAAGACCACGGTGGTAACTGGACTGGTGGCCTTGCTTTCATTTCATCTGGGTTCTAAAATTCAACTCTTCTGCTGAACCAGAGCATAGTTATAAGTCAGAACCATCTGTCACCACCCTGTCACCCTGGAAGCTCCACCCATCTTGCTCCCATTGGGACACTTTACTAATCTATGGCACTCTGAAGTTTTCAGAGAGCCTTTGTGTGTGTGTGTGTGTGTGTGTGTGTGTGTGTGTGTGTGTGTGTGTGTGTGCTTGCGTGTGTATATTTTTGGTTATGTATGTGAGCACACGTGTGTATACGCACGCAGGTGAAGAGGCCAGAGAATGGTGTTGGAGACCATCCTTCTGCTTTCCCGTTTTATTCATTGAGACAAGTCTCTCAATCAAACCCAGAGTCTGCCAGTATGGGTAGTCTGGTAATCAGTTCTCTGTGGGGGATGCCCTGCCTCTACCTTCTGAGGCTGGCGTTTTATGTGGCCGTGGGGATTTGAACTCCTCATTCCTGAGCAGCAAATCCTTTAGCTGAGCCATCTCCCCCACCGTTTTCAGAGATCTCTGTCGGCAATTCTCTCCTTGGATCCTCAAGCAGCCCTATGAGGAGGAGTGGCTTAAGGTTCTCCTATAAGAAAGCAGCAGACCCTCATTTGAAAGTCTACTTTGAGCCAGGTATTCTGTGAAGTGTGGCACTTGAACGCCCTGAGAGCTTGCCTCATTCTCAATGGTAGGGTGTATTATCCTCATAGTATTGTTGAAAAATTAGGGGCAAGAGAGTAAAATAGCTTTCCTAGTGCCTTTACTTTTAAAAAGTTGGATCTGGCATTTAAACCCCTGATGTTCTACCATAAGAATCCACTCTCCTGTCTCTAAGCCGCCTTAAGGAGGCCCTGATACCAGAGCTGAGCATTCTGTTCTGAGACTGTAGAGTATGCGAGTTAGGTCCCGACCCCTGGACCCCAGTCCTAGGCTCTGGCTTCCACTGAGTGCTGGCCACTCAGGGAAGTCAAGTGTAGACATGGACCTGAAAAATACCCTTGATGGCAATGGCTGATATGAGCAATGGAAAGAAAATGGTTAGTGGCTCCAAGTGCCCTACCCACCCCCAGAGACGCACACCTCATGTTTGTGTGTGTACGTGTGTGTGTGTGTTTTCATGCTGTGTGTATACAAATGTGTGTATTATGACAGAACTTTTCATCTTCTTTTCACTGAACCTGAACCTCACTGATCCCCTTAGGCTGGCTGTTGGCAAGTCCCAGGATCCTCCTCTCTCTGCCTCCCTAGCACTGGGTTGCAGGTGCATGCTGCCATTCAATGGCTGTTTTGTGTTTGTTTGGTTTTTAAGAGCATGCTGAGGATCCAAATGAGACCTTTCCTGCTTGCACAGCAGGGAATTTATCAACTAGGTCATCTCCCCAACATTCTTCTTTCATTTCTGAGTTAGTTTCACTATATAGCCTAGGCTAGGCTGGCCTGGGAGGTGTAACCCATGCTACTTCTACACTGCTCTGTGTCAGATGAGATGATGTAGCTACACTTGCTTACTAAGCATCCCTGCAGGTGTCAGGGCCCAGCCAGGCGCATAACCTAGGGGCGTGCATGGAGTGCTGGGAGAGGGAGAAGCACCTCTGAATGGATACCAGATACCTGGAGGACAGGAAATGAGGTAACTGACCCCTGACCCGAGGGTTGAAGAGAGAGTGCTGGGCTCCTCGTGTGTGATGTTCACCTCCGTCCCTTATAACAATGACCAAGGCATACCTCCTCAGCCGTCTGCACTAAGCCCGTCAAGGGTAGTTACTGTCGTCCCCATTCTAGTAGGGTGCATTCTCATTACCATTTCCTCCTATTCACGGCTCTTAGAAGTACTTTGAAACCAGGATAGAACAAGTAGATGGGTAGCTACCCCATCCGGAGGTCTTTGGTTTGAGACTCTTCCTGTCCTCTGTGACAACACTTGACATAGCCACAGGATGGCCCTTTTCCTTCCATCCCATACTGGTACACCATTCCCGCAGCCCTGGACCCCAAGACATTGGCATCCTAGCCTCCCTAAGGAAAAGTGATCCCACTGGCCCAGTGGGCAGAGGTAGCTTCTGAATCTCCATTGATAAACTTCCCTCTCCTTGAGTGGTCTTGAGTAATGGCCGTTCTTGGCCCCGAGAGATGATGTGTCCGCTCACAACCCCAGATGCAGCAGGGCTCCTGCATTCCAGGTAATTTTTGTTTTATTTTGACTCTCCAATCTTTAGCCCTAGCTGATCAAAAGCCCCTGCTTCCTAGCTTCTGTGGGGTTCTGCTCTAGTTTGGAGACTGTCCGTCCTCCAAATGTGTGGCAGTGTGGGAGGTGGTAGGACACCAGAGAAGTGGCATGTGGAGCAGTCTTTAGGATTCTGGGGGAACTGACTATAGGGGGTCCAACGTGCTTCTCACGGGGCCTGGAGTAGTCTTCAGAGATGGCGGCCATGAAATCCTGAGCCTGGCTTCACAGTCTCTGTGGCCTCCTGTCCTTCACTGTCACCTGTCAGTTTCGCGCCCCCATCACTGTCCTCTACCATGAGGTGATGTCAACAAATCGGGGGGCTGGGAAGGGGCACACACAAACAATGTCCCTACATTTCAGTAAGCTGTTCTGACTGTTTCTGTTCTCATCCAGACTCTGGGGGTTGGGCAGATGTGGTACAGCCCCCTGGGGGACCCTGATGTGCAGAACAAACACTGGGTAGAACAGAATCCACTTCCAGCCCCCTTTAGACTCGATCGCTGGCTCGCCAAGGCTTCTCCAGCTATTGCGTGGAAGTCTGTATTCCAAGCCTGCCTGCCTTCTGTGATGAAGGAAAAGTTAAAGGATTATGATGGAAATATGGAAAAAGGTTCCCAGAGAAGAAACGGAACTGTATAAATCTAAGGCAATTACAGCCTCCTGGGGAGGGCTTCCAGGGGCTCCTTGGCTTTGGCCATGCGCACGTGTGCCTGTTGCCCAGTCATTGCCCCGCTGGCACACTTAGGCTTCAGGTCATTAGGCTGAGGGAAACATGCACTTCCCTTGAGGAAATTTAGTCACTCCCCTCCCTCCCCCACTCACGACCACAGACTCCAGGAATCCCTGAGCATCTCTTGGAAGGGACTTAGAAGTCATTTAGCCCAACTGCCAGGATATTCCCTTGGTGAGCAGGCTAGTGGGGATGCGAGATGACAGTGTGGTTAATTCTCCATCATTGGACGTTGAGTCTTCGGAGACAGCGTGAGGATGCGCTCTCGTGGTTGCTGGCGGCGGAAGCTCCTTTCTTATCTCTTCCCTCTCCAAGCAAAACAACCCCGTATCAATCTGCTGTTCCTCAGAGGACGGGTTTTAAACTTCTGAAAACACATAAATCGAAGCCACCTTCATCTAACTAACGTGGATGCCGGCTTCATGTTCCTTCCAAAAACTTTTGGCGACCCCGCATTCCGGAGGGATGGACGGCATTTGAAATCAGATGGCAGGGGATTACTCTCGCTGACACTACCCTTCAGCTACATCCCAGGACCAAGCGAACTGAGACTGCCATAATGATAGCAATCACGGCGCCATCCCTGAAATGAATTCAATTATTAATTTCAATAGCACCCCACGGTGCGTTTATAAATCCCACCATCTGGGGAACATAAATATGGAGGTCTACATTCTAAACTTGGAGGCATGGTGCTGAGTGCCAAGGGCTGTATCTTTGAAGGCAGCAAAGATTTTTCAAGATACTATATGTGGAACGGCAAGCTGTGCAATTCTGAGAAAGCTGTCCCTGGGCCTCTATGGCTCTGCCATTTATTTGAGGCTCTGATGGGAGCCTTTTTCTTTTTTAACTGGTTCTTACCAATAGACCCAATGAATTAAAAACTTTTCAGTTAAGAAGGATAGAGAATGGGGGATAAAATAAAAACGGTGACTTGGCTGTTTTGTCGCTTCCCTGTCCCCCCTGAATTGAATTTCCTTTCATCTTCTCCCAAAGTCTCTCTTCTTACTCAGTAGCTTCAAACATGTAGCTATCTGTGTTAGCATGTGACCCAGAGCCAGCTATTCTTAGACATTGAATATTTTCCAGATCTGTCTAAAATGTCAGGACAATTGTTCGTAAAGAAAAAGGGATGGAAGACCTAGGGTGGGCATTTAACAGACTCCTGTAAGAGATTTAATTCTCCTTCCTTATGTGGAACCATTTGGCCAGATGTTGGGGTTCAGGGACCTTCCCTGTTTGCCATCTGTGACATCCCCAAGGGCTGGCGAGAGAGGGATACTTCTAAAGCACGCATGTAAATGACTTTCATGGAGCCCTGCAGGGGCACTGCAGGCTGCCTTCCCCTAATGTGGGTTGCCAACTCAAAGCTAAGTCGCAGCCCAGCCTTCAGAGGGTCTCCATGCCAGGGTCCTCACACCCACAACAGCCTGATTTCCATGGCTCAGGGTGTCTTCTGACACCAAGGAGAAACACAGTGTGTTCTGCAGAGCACATATGCTGAGTGTGATCACACAGCTCTTATCCTGTTTTCTGGGTGGCCAGGCCTTTGGTGCGACTTTCTGTCTTGACTCATTGATGGTAGGGAGCAGCGTTCTGCAGCCCAGTGACTCTCCAGGGCATATACACTTAAAATTGGACGTAGCATAGTGTGCGGTGCCAATCAATGCATCCTACAGACCACTGCGCTGTCTTCCCCCATACGTGCCACTGACAACCGCTCTAGAGTGGCCAATGAAAGATACTCCTAGAATGTGAAGAGAAAGGGACGCGTTTGGGGATGGGATGTTTCCAGACTCTGCCTTGTAGGTGGATTCCCTGTATTCCCAACAGAGGTAAGCATCAGTGTAAAGAGTACATGGGGAGTCCTGGAAACAGGTGGCTTTGTGCCCAGTTAGAGTTTCATCTCTTCAACATTGTACATGCGCGCCTTCTATCACTTAGCCAAATTAGCCTTCCGTGAGCCCTCTTAGGACAAGCAAATAAATCGAAGCTGCAGTCACCATGGGTTTAAATGAAACTTCTGATCTTCATGGCAAAGTCCTTGCCCGCAGCCTAGCCTCCCCTCTCCTCTCTGGGTTATAAAATCAATGTACATGGAATTTGAGGGAGCTGATCCTTTGGGGGCTTCCATATCCTGAGCTTATTAATGACAACGAAGGACCCAGAGTCGGTGATTTATGCACTATAGACAGGGCTCTCCCCAGCCTCTGCCGGAGTTAGTAGGCTGAAATAATTGCAGACTAAATAGCGATGGTAAGAGAGAAATGTACTGTAGTTGGAGTTAGTAGGCCGAGAAAACAAATGCTCCCAGTCTCAGAAGAATCTGTTTGCTGCAACAGGGGAAGAAAAGGCAGAAGCGGAGAGACCTTGCCCTGATCTGCTTGAGTTCAGTAACTGGGAGGAACTGTGCACGGCCCTCCTGACCTCGACAGTATGATAATCAAGGAGAGCCCTCCAGCAGTCTGCCCTGGGGAGCTACCCACCGGCACGCACGCCGTTGAGGTGAAAACACTAGAATGTGCATGGCTCTGCACCCAGTCCGGCTGCTGCTTCTGAGCTGAGCCTGGAAGAAGCAGCGTGAGCATGCACTGGAGCTCACATTAGCTCTCTGCAGAGGAACACGCCCTCAAAAGAACGGAGAGACTCCCTGCCGAAAGCAAGCTGTGCTGTGAGCAGCGCATGACTGCCCTGGAAATTTCAGGATGTGGTGGCTGGGGTTCATTGCCAGCTGCATCCTAGAAGCATCTGAAAAGTGAGTCTTCAGGAAGCATCATTTCGATTAGGTTGGCGGGCAGGCATGTCTATGGGAGATTGTCTTCTCGGTGGGCAGACTGCCTACTATGGGTATCACCATTCCTTAGGCAGGGGAATGTGCATTGTACAAGCATGGAGAAAGACAGCTAAGCACTAGCAAACACACACATACCGCTTTCTGCTTTTGACTGTGGATGTAATGAGATTAGTGGCTTCAAGTTCCTTCCTTGATTTCTCCACAATGATGGTCTATACCAGAAACTGTGTCACTTTTGACAGGATGTATTTTCACAACATTGAGAAAGGAAACTAAGATACAGGGCTTCTTTTATCTTGGAGTGTCCCAAGGACTCACCCTAAGTAAACAGTACTTACGCGTTTCCAAGCTGAATCCCGTGGTGTCCAGTTCAAGTGTCCTGGCCCAGTAATGGCTCAGTGTTCACAGAGAACCTGGTGAGCATGGCTTCCTGCGGCAGAGAACGGCTGTCCTTCAGGGTTCCTAGATTCTCTACCAGGAGACAGCACTGGTTGACACTGCCCGTGGTGAAGAAGGGGAACAGAGAAGACATCCCTCGTTTCATACGGCGCCCTTGAACAGGCTGGGAAGAAAGACACAAAAGCGCGCGGGCAACGTCTTCAAGGACAAGCGGCACAGAAGAGAAATTTTCTTACTTCTTGGGCAGTGTGTAAACAACCTTCACCCTGGGAGGAGAGAATGCCTGCCTGAGCTTAGAACACCGGCACTGAATCCCCTGAATCCACTCAGCACTTCCTGTTTGAGGGTAAATGCTTATCCTAGCAACTCTCTTTCAGAGAATCGTTTTTTTTTTTTTAAATAAGATGTGATGGCCAAATTAATTGACCCCAAGGCCACAGGATAGAGAAACAACAAAGCTCTGTAGAGAATTATCTAAGGAAAAGGGACACAGAAATCTAGAGCATTTGTGATTCAACCCCATATAATAGGGTATGTGTGATTCAGCAGACATGAAATAAGATCTTTTGAAGGTGTGTGTGTGTGTGTGTGTGTGTGTGTGTGTGTGTAAGGGTATGTGCATGTGAGTGTAAGTGCTCACAAAAGCCAGACATGGATCCCCAGACTTGGGGGTCACAGTAGTTAAAAAATGTCTGGTTTGGACGTTTAGGACGGGTCTCTGCTCCCCTATATAAACATTACTTACCTTTGATTACACAGTCATCTCTTCACCCCTCAAATAACACCTGTTTTCCTACAACCTTCACTTTTCTACTTGGTTGTGTACCCCAGGAAGAGATAGGGCCAAGGGGAAGGCACCTCTGTCTGGCCAAGGACAACTTCCACAGAGAACAGCTGGCTGAGCTTTGTCAGCTGGCAGCATGCCAGACAGCTGGGGACGTAAATGCATTCTTGAAGTGGGCTCTGGTGGCGTGTCCCGGAACTCACCATACCTGGCACAGCCACTGTAACACACACACACAGAGAGCTCAGAGCTGCTTAATTCAATCATCTGTCAATGCCACAGCGTTTGAATATCATCACTTCATTTAGTGTGGGTCGCCTCTTAGCCTCCAAGAGCCTCCGGCAGGGGGTTATCTCTATCTCCCAGTCCCCAGCAGGACAGCAGATCCTTCATCACTGAACAGTGTGCCACAATACCCCAGCTCTTCTACACCCCTGGAATCAAATTCTATGCAAATTCCAGTGGTTCCCGCTAGTGCCATGGGCTACATCCACACAATCCTGGTCACCAGCCCCTCAGCGGGCACAGCTGGACTGGACTGGAACCCGCCTCGATTCTGGCCTGGTAGCTGTATAGAGAAAGGGGACGATCTCGCTGATCACCAGCCCCTCAGCGGGCACAGCTGGACTGGACTGGAACCCGCCTAGATTCTGGCCTGGTAGCTGTATAGAGAAAGGGGACCCATCTCGGGGTCTGCGCTGTCATGGGCAAGGGCAGCATGTGTCCATCTCAAGGCCCAGGACCCAGGTCTTTCTAGACCAGACCTTTGTTTCTGGCATGGAGAATGAGCTGGGATGAACCAGTCTTCTTGGAAATCCCCAGTCTTTAAACCCAACAACAGGGCTTGATTCTTACATTTTTTTTCTGGTATTTGGAGGCAAGGGATGAAATTTTAAAGATTTTTTATCAGGCAGGTCATTGGGTGTTCTACCGAAAACTGGAGATTAGCTAGCCTCAGGGTCTCAGCTACTCTCCTCAGAGCAGCTCAAGTACTGAGGAGCGACCATCACATCCCATCATCCTTACAATTTCTACGCTCCCCGGGGCTCTCAAACACTGGAGAGTCTCTACCTCCAGTTCATCTCGCGCGACCGGCACCACTCCCCTCTCACCAGGGAACATCTTAGCAGCTGGACCACTCAAGAACCTGGGGCTCGTTGCTGGCATTTATCACCTTATTGGGTTCCTTGTTACCAGCTGACCAGCAAAGGCCCAACTTCCAACCTCTCTTAGAATGTCTTTCCTTAGACTGCTCCTGATACCAATCCCCTGTGTCATGTTCCCAAGAAAATTGTTTCTGAGATGGAGACAGGTTTGCATGTCTTCTTGGGATCCTGCTTTTAGAGCAACACCTATGAAGGGAGGAAGGGAGGTGGTGCAGAACACGCTTAGGCCTTTGCAGCAGCGGCAGCAGGCCGTGCACGAGATGCCCTGGACTAGGCTGTACCTTATTAGTGACTCCTAGCTGAGACAGGGTGCAGAGATACCGAACAGTCATTGGATGCAGACTGAACACGGGAACCCAAGAGTGATCTACACTCCTGGCAGCAGGGTGGCATCATGAGGAAAACTGGGCACTGCACCCCAGCATTCCCACACCCTTCTAGCTCTACGGGTCCTCTATCTCCACTGAATCTTTGCCTTAACACACCCCAGTGACTAGGCCCTGCCTCATAGCTCTAATACCTCCAATAGTGCCAAGCTGGGAACCGATATTTTAACCTGTGTGCCTTTGGGAGACGTTGCAGAACCGTATTAGAGCAGTCCTGGAGGCCAGCATCAGAGACCAGTGTCTCCCTGGTGAATGCTTGGGGCAGTCGCTAACTTACTCAAGGCAGATTGCCTGACTTAGATGCAGGCACTGGTCACAGCTGCCTCCTTTCCGTTGATAACATTTTGGCATATGTGTAAATAGTTATGCGACTTTATATTTTCTACCCATATCAAGTTCGGGGTGTTCTGCCTGCCGAGGTTCACTACATTCTAGGTAGCCCATCTGCTCTGACGTGCATCTTCTCTCACCTGGCTGAGCCCTCTTGCCTAGCACACTTTATTTTGAAGATGTTGCTCAGGGCACACACACACACACACACACACACAATCTTTCTGTAGCTCTAGCCAATCTTACATAAAACCGATGGTCTGTGTGCATGTGCATACATGGACATGCGTGTGAGTCTGTGTGCATGTATGTGGAGGCTTTTCTGACTTTCTCCTGACACCCACCTCTCCTCTCTGCAGCTCGGTGGCCTCTGGAGATACACGGACACAGAAGTACCCACTGCTTAGTAGGCTTCGACATGACTTATAGTCACCTTTTGCATGAAAAAGAGTGACTCCCTAAGGAAAATCCCAACTCCTGTATTCATGCTGAAAACCTAGTGAGTTCCCACTGGATACTGGCTGATAAAGACATTCTATATGATTAGTTCCCTGGCCAGATTAATCTGAAGCAGCATCATTGCCCCTGTGGTATGCAAGGAGCTAAAGACGTCCTGAAATTGAGGCTCAACACTCTATCCACCAACCTACATATTCTCTATCCTTTGAGGAACTTGTCAACATTTGTGCAAAATCATAAGTTACTTCTTGAAGGAGTTCCACTCTAGAAAATGCCACTCCACTCTTTGCTAGGTGGTCTAACCAAGGTGTGCCTCCCGGTGAAGACCACTTCACTGAGCTTAGAGCCCAGCCTATTTGGCCACATGCCAAAGTCCTTGCCCACCCTCGTATGCCCACCCCTCTTGGAGCAAAGCTCAGGAAAAGTCTTGGGCACACCACAAGCAGTCTAAAGAGCAGCAGCACAGCCCTCTGGGACTTGGAATTCCTCAGGCCAGGGACTAGGAAGCAGAGTCGTTGGTAAGACTCCTTTCTGAGCTGTACCCTGGGCCTGAAAAGTGGGTCCTGTCTCACTCCATGTCTCAAGACTGCAGCTAGGAGTCCAACATCAGCCTTTTCAAGGGTCTATTAGATCATGCATTACCTTATTGCTGGGTGACCCCCTGGCTCTCCCGGTAATGAACTCAATGGAAATTTTAGTATAGATTCCTGTCTTATATCAGTTAAATCTCTCTCTTCCCCCTCCTCTGTGTGTGTGTGAGCATGTTTGTGTGTAGGTACACATATAGGCATATATGTGTATGCATGTGGAGGTCAGAAGACAACCTTGGGTGTCGTTCATCAAGTTCCCTCCACCATTTTTCTTTGAGTTCTAGTCTTTAATTGTCCTAAAACTTCACTCAATAAGCTGGTCTAGGTGGCCTGTGCTCTCTAGAGATTCACCTATGTCCCCTTCTCTTCTTACCAATGCCAAGGTTACAATGCAGGTTCAAGGGATCTGGATTCAGGTCCCCATGCTTGTGATGCAAGCACTTTACCGACCTAGCTACCTCTCCATCATCTCGAGTCAGCTTCAACCCCAGTCCTTCAGCTAATTACTGCCCAAGTCCTTGATCTGTCTGTAGGATAGGACTTTTTCAGTATTGCTACAGAATTTGGTCCCTCCAACTGCTACTGTAGGAGCAGATTTATTATAGAAGGTCTTCCTTCTCAGGTTGCCATGGGATTTCACACACGATTCTCTCCTTGGAAATGAGAGCAAATGGCATTGAAACTCGTGTGGCTTCCTGGGAGTATGCATTGTTAACTTGACAACCAAGAAAGAAAGCAAATGGAGAAGCAGCAAGGAGAGGAGAAGCTGAAGGCCGAACCTGATGGAGGTTGCACAGTGTGGGGGAGCCACACCCGGAGAGGTTCAGACAGGGTCTAAGTTCCAGCCAAGGGAGGGGATGCAGCACACTGCCCCCTCCCTGTCTGCGCTCTACGCACTACAATACAGTTTGTGAGCTTCGGGCAAGGGGCTGGAAGTTGAAACACACACACACACACACACACACACAGAGACAGACAGACACACGGATGTCTAATCACTGGTAAAAAGCTTTTTCCTTAACAGCACCATGGAGGCTTAAACACCCAGTAGTCAAGTGGGCCAACAGGTGAAAACCCCCATCCTCTGATCCTCTAGGCAAGGCACAGCTTTTAGTAACTCCAATCAGAAGTCTCTAGCAGGGAAGAGCAGCTGAAGGCCAGGACTCCAATTGGTCCCGACAAGGGGATGTTATACAAACGCAGGGAACAGGAAGGGGAATCCCAAAACTATGGTGATAGAGACTGTCCAGTCCAGACTCAGGCTGATGTAGAAAGAACTGAGGTATGGATCCAGTTATGTGGTCAGCACAGCAGTCTTGGTCCATCTGCAAGGAGGATTCTGAGACTCCGAGCGGATGCCTGAAAACACGCAGTATGAAATCCTATGTGCTGTGTTTTCCTAAATATGCAAACACAGATCGAGTGTTTCATCCATCTTTGACAAAGAGCCAATGCTCTATCATGTCTGTAATTTTGTTGTAACACAAAACTAGCATGGAGTTCTTTTCCCTATCAACTTCACAGAAGGAAGATCCTTTCTTACACAGATGTCAACAACTAAGATTTACTTTTTTTCTATTCTTCCTGCCAAGTACATCTACCCTTTCATACAAAGACTGGACCTCATGGCCTCTTTTCTGTGTCCCCCAGTTTCCAGAATCCATACTCTTACACACTGGGGACAAGAGTAAGTAAAATAAGGTGACATGATCTCATGTGTTCTGGTATCTTAACACTCTCTCTGATAGCCAAAATGTCCACCAGATGACTAAGGAAAAGGCAGCCTATGTAGTATGGATACTGTGGGCAAAGGAAGTATTCACATCCCAGGTGGGAGGGAGCCGGGTAGAAAGGGATAGGATCATGCTATTCAGGACGCAATTTAAAGCATAGGATTATTTGCTTCCGAAGTTAACCTTCTCAGACCTTAGTTGGTCTTGGGTAAACGGATCTGTGAAAGGGGAAACTGCAGCTAAGGGAACGCACATCTTTTATTTTAGTGGGCACCCAGGTTCCAGGACCTGGGTACTGCCATAAACATCTAAGGTGACTAAATACTTTCTTCATGGCTGTGAAAGCCAGGTAGACTCTGGAAAGGAACATCCCAAGTCCCCATGATTTAAAGCAATGAAGACTGATTCCTTGTGTTCTCTAAGATCTAAAGGTGATGATGTAGGGTCTGTCCCTCTGTACTCCACGCTGACAGGACCCGAGGATGAGCCCATCCAGTGTTAACTCTCAATAAGAGGCTCAGGTTTGCCTACAAGTCTGTTGATGCTGACTCTAGAGGGTGAAGTATAAACATTGCGATGTTTTTTGGAATATTCTGTTCATATTTTGTTAGTCTAAACCACTCACACTGGCCATAACTGATTTCAAACTCTAGAGCTGAGCTGTCGCCTCCCTTCCTGGAAGCAGAGGAGAATGGGATGCGGGGGCATTAGTGATACATATCATATCATGATCACGATACATACCATATCATGATCATGATACTTATCATGTCAGGTCATGATCAGGCTCTAGATCTTGTGCATAGTTGGTGGGAGGAGAGGGGAATCTCCTTATTGCCTTGTGTTGGGAAGAGCAAAGAGTGGGGGGAGGTGGGTGAGTCACTGAGATCTTAGGTCACACGGGCACCCCACAGAAAGGAATGCACTCTAAAATACAGCCAGTCCACAGCCAGGAACTGTAGGCCACTGGGAGGAGCCAAATCTAGTCTCCTAGAATGGTCTCTTCGTTCTTTCAATAACAAACACTGCGCTTAGCAAATGAGAGCAACGTGAAGCTGAACTGCTGCTCTCAGGCTCGGCTCCCCACCCCCACCCCCACCCCCACCCCCCGAGGATGTCTCTTCAGTGAACTGTCCATATTCTACTTCTTGTCGTCACTATGTCAATCATCCCGTGTGTTGGCTTCTGCTAATACTATGGGCCATGGCAAGAGAAAAGTCCTGCACCTGGTCCAGGGATTGAGCCACCATCCTTGGTTTTAATAGCATCATGTCCTGACTAACTCTGTCACTATATCTCAGGATCTTACTGAAATAACCCTAATCTATAAAAATATTAAGTATGATTACATATCCATGCATCCTAAACAACTATATATGATTAGCGTTGTCAACTTGATAGAATCCATTATCACCTGAGAGATGAACTTCTTGGCATGCCTGTAGGATACACACACACACACACACACACACACACACACACACACACACCCTAACCCTAACCTAATATATATATATTATATATATATATGTATATAAATTTATTCACTTATTTTCTATCCCTACTGCAATTTCCCTCCCATTCCCTTCCCCACCTCCTCTCTGCACCACCCCAATCCATTCCTCCTCTGTTTCTGTTCAGAAAGGGGCAAGCCTCCCATGCTATCCACAAAACATGACTTACGAAGTTGAGGTAGGTTGAGGTAGGACTAAGCCCCTCCTCTTGTATTAAGGCTGTAGGAGATTATATTAATTACACGAACTTAGCTGGAAAGACCCACCCACTGTCGGTGACACCATTTCCAGGATGGGATCCTATATAGGTCAAGGAAGGATGCGAGCAGCAACATGCATGCATTGTTTTCTGCTTCCTGTTTACAGATGCAATGTGGGAAACTGCTTCCTGCTGCCTTGACGTCCCTGCTGTGGTGAATTGTAAACCTCTTCTCCCTCAGATGCTTTTGCCAGAATGTCTTATCATAGTGACAGAGGCTAAGCACCTAAGACACACATACATGGAACATATGCATACAGTAACATAAAGCTCCCTTTCCAGACACTCATAAAAACCCAGTGTGGAAATGCCCCAGCCTCAGATTCTGCAATCCAAGACACGCTCCACTGCTAAGCAGACACTCCTGGGTCAAGACCAGTGGTGCAAGCTGGATCCAAAGGGTGTGCCAGGGATGGGGTCACAGCTGCCAAAGGCCCAACACGGCCTTGACTTGACAGCTATGGGAGAAGGAACACCCGCACACCCTGAAACCGCCATCGCCTTGGAGACTGGGAGCCACACTGACCACTGTTCAAGTGAGCCACGCAAGGAAGGGAGGTGTTTTGGAAAACTCCTGTGGCTGTGCAGGTCCCGATTAGCTCACTGCAGCCACGAGCTCTCAAAATCCAGCCATCTGGGCTTTCCTTGGCCCCAGGTGAAGAGGTGACTTCCTTCTTTGAGTCGGTGTCTGTTGGGGAGAAAACAATGTTATAAGAGGTCAGAGGTTCAAGGCCCATGTGGGTTAGTTAGTGTTCTTCTGTTCTTTGGCCAAAAGTCTATGTCCTCTACGTCTGCCAGCCCCTCTGATGATAGCAGCGGGAGGGGTGCTGTGAGTGTCTCTCTTTCCAGCCCCGCTCTTCCTGTTACAGAAAACGAGACCTTGCGTCAGCGATGCCATCTTCAGGGCCAAGGGCTGTCCATTAAGCAGCAGTGAAGAAAACAGCTGTTCTCATTCCCCAACCGTGGCCAGGAGACTGAGGGACAGAAACAGTGGTTACAGCCCAGTACCAGCTTGGTCACTTACTGGAAATCCTTGTTACCCTGACGTGGGTTTTTTGTTGTTTGTTTGTTTGTTTGTTTGCTTGTTTTGTTTTTTTTTTTTCCATAGTTGCCAGAGTTTCAGCATTAGCCCCACATGGTGGGAAAACCACAAGCTACCACATGGACCACGTTTGGTCTTATGACTCCCTAACTTCATGTGTGTGTGCCTATGGTGCCTGCTTGGGAAAGCTGCCCTGCTTCAAGAGTCTCCCCTTCATTACCGTAAAACGGGAATATTTTAGCATGTATCTCGTAGGGCTGTCAGGAGAACCATATGGGGATGTATACAGTCTGGCAGGCCTAGAGTGATACTTGGCTTATGTTGAAGCCTTTTCTTCAATGGTTGGAGTTCTCAGTACAACTCTTTTCATTGTTACATTTCTTCCACCTTACCTCAAGGCCATGTGCTGAGAACATTTCTTTCTAAACTGTCATGGCAGATGCCGTGGAAGTCTATGGACATAAGACAGCTTATCAAGCTTAGGAGACAGTAGGACTCACCACCCGGGGAGACTGATGACTCTGGGTGCTGATAGATGCTGTTTCACCCCAAGCCAGAATGTTCTGAGTGCTCAGTACCTGTGAAGCCTATATTCCCATTCCCGTTCTCTTCCCTTTGCAGGTCTCTGCTTTAGCCGTCCTTCTGCATGGGTTGCCCTTTTGCCCTCACACCAGACCTCTCACTCCTGATTCCTATCACTTTTATCAAGGGCATCCCCAGCTGCCCCTGTCACTCTCTTGCCATTCCTACCTCGGCCTTCAGTGAGTTAGGAAGCTGTGAGTTCCTCCAGGGCAGAGGAGGTCTTTATCACGCAAATGGCACCTCTGTCCGAGGGATGGATGGGTGCACACCTGAACGAATGAACGAACGAACGAACGAATGAATGAATGAATGATTGAACGATGAATGAATGAATGCTTTCATTTTATCTCTGTCTGGGACTTCCCATTGGATGTCTCCTCTGAGCACGGCCACAATGCAGCCTCTTCGCAGTCTGCGTGGGTCCCTGCAACTCCCTCCGGGACCCTGCTTGCCGTCAGCCAAGCACACGTTGCATCTTTGACAAGTTGGATGCCGAGTGGAGAAACTTGAATGCTTTCATCTATTTACTTTTACCACATGCCATAGAAATTAAAAATACATTGTACCACCAGTGCTGTATTTAGTGTCTCCCTTTAATTACATTCAAGTGTGTTGCTAAACAGTCTTGAGGAAACTGTAATGACCAGCTGTTCTAGCCTTTTCCCATATGTCAGAGACGGTTTCTAAAATCGCATTCTGGGACGGGCAGGTCGTATAATTAGACAGTGTATAGTTAACACTTCTAGATTTCCCCCTCAAACTGTGGGGCCTTTACACTAACATATTGCCTGGTCCTGCCAGTTTGGCACAATACAATTAAATGACGTGCCAATGAGCAAGGAGAATAGACCAACACCATCAGTCGTGCGATGGCAGCGGAAGTGTGTGTGCACTATGCAAGATTCAGTGTGCTCAGCTGACAAATACACTTAGTAAAGAGGGCTCTGAATTTTTAATACCCCCTCATAGTGCCATTTATCTCATCATAATTAGATGTGAAAGTAGCCCCCTTTTCTAGCCCTTCCAAACAAAGAGGGATCACTCAAAATAAATGGCGGCCATTTAAGAAAACAGATCAAAACTGAAAATCGCCAAGAGGGGGACGAGAAGACAATATTTCACATGGATTCTTCTAGGGGAAATGGGAATTTTTTTCTATTGCCAGACTAGATTTGGAAGATGAGAGAAGATGGATTGAGATGAACAACTGATGGCTTTGACACAAAGTTGGGGCTCCTGCCTGGCATTACTTCCTCAGCTTGGGAAGTTGTAACTTGGATCATAGTAATATTTCACTTGATCAAAATCAGCTAGTTCTTTGATTTTTACAATACAACAGACATTAAAATAAAAATATAAAATAAAAGAAAGAGACAAATCTGACTAGATATTGTTCCTCTCCTAAGGAAAACTCCCTTGATGGTTGTCCTGAGCCACGAATCAAAAATGTAGCTGTGATTTCCAGTCAGACTTATCCTCGAGAATATAGTCAACTCATGGCCAAGGCTTTCTTCACTCCTAAAATAACAAAATCACTTTTATAAAAGCCTGAGAGAGGGAGCTCCACTCTCCTGAAAAGACCGGTTTACAGCATTTTGTTTGTCCATTTGAATCTCCAGTGACTTATTTAGATGTGAGCGCTGACAGCGTAATCATTTTAAGTCTTGCTTTGTGTCTGGAGTTAGAATAGTGTTCAATTGATATTCAGAATAACAGAATAATGGCAGCAGTGTGGTGTGTTCCTTTGAAAAAAAAAACCTGGGTACAGTCCAGTGCTCTGGGAAATGGACTCGCTGGAGGCTTAATCCACATTTAGAGCTCGCTTTAATGAAAACCCTACCCTATGCCACAGGGTGTTCCGAAGACTCTGTTTTTTGAGTGTTTTAGTTCAGCAGCATGGCCTCCTTTGTCCTGACCTTTAAAGGGGTTTGAGAGTTGTGCTCCTGCGACTGTCCTACACCGCCTGCCACACCAAGTCAGACACTCAGCTCCCAGGTACGAGGAGGTCTTCTGTGTGGTGCACTGACCTACATTTCCACAAATCAGCCCAGCCATCGTGGGCAAGGACTTGATCTCGGTTCCTTAAAGCTGTGTCTCCAACCCATGTCAAGCTGTTGTTTACTTCCCTCCACCTTCTCCAGATTTTGGTTAGCCAAAGCCGATGCATAAGAGAGCCGAAAGTTGTTTAAAGGGGAAAGATCCACGGACGAGACTCCTCCGCCACAGACGGTATCCGTCATCGGTGACTAGAGGGTTCTTTTAAACACATAAAACTGAGTCCCTCATGTATAAACAGGGTCTTGTATTCAATTTAAAATAAATATCAAGATGGAAATGGAAAATAACCCAGTTCTTCAAAGAGTGGACCTAACACTCTAGTTTATCGCTGTGTGGAGAAAGATTGAATTAGAGAGAATGGCAATGAAAACAGCAAATTCTCTGTTCTGTGAGCAGAGCGGTGCATTCCTTTAGGACCTGGAGTAAAGGCAACAGCCGCGTGCTTCTGTCAGCGTTCTCCTTACATAGGCCTGTGTGTGCTTAGCCCATGACTAGCCACTTCTCCTATGCTGAGGGAGACTCAGACCCACGAGCAGGAGGACCCCTATCTTCTGTGCAAACGGTGTGTGGAGGTGGCAATCCACCTGTGTTCCCAGCACCCTGGAGGCAGCGATGGGGGACCCCTGGAACAGATGATCAACTAAACTAGTCAAATCTGAGGGCACTGGGCTCAAGTGAGGTACCCTGTCTCCATATATAAGGTAGAACATAGTCAGAGAAGATGCCCCCACATGAACCTGTGACCTCTACATGCACAGACACCTGTACACAAATGTACATCCCCCACAACACACATATATACATGTATGCACACCACAAACATACATGTGAAAGAATGCTACCCCTTACTGTGTGCTCTTTCTAGCAGGCCCTTGTGTGTTCTTTAGCTTCACTCCAGAAGCTACTCACCCTCTAATGCGCAGCTCAAAAGTCACCCTGGCTGTGGTTCTTGCTGAACTCCCATGACGCATCCTCGTCCGTCGTTTCTTGCTCTCTGGCCGCCGGGTTTCTGCACTGTCTAGCACTTATCACAGGGGTTCTGGCTACTTTCTTCTTTTCTCCCACACAGTTGTGTTATTTAGGATTCAAAGTTTGTATACCATCCATTTTTGTTAAGGGGCACTTGCCCTTCGAGATATATTAAGCACACTTTAGACTTTAGAGAATATCAAAGAACGTGCATCCCAGTGTTAAATTCTTTCCTTAGACTAAGTAAATAAAATAGCTTATAAACTAAGAGCTTAAGCCTACTGTTGAAATATAAACATTTTTCAGGTGAATGTTTGTGTGTGTGTGTACACATTTCTCATTTTCAATATCAAACCGTAAAATGCAATGATATAATACAATGTAATGAATTACTTTTCTGATCTCAGAGGAAAAATTAGAATGTAATCAGATTGATTTATGATTTTGATTGTATCTGGTCAATCTTCCTACCTCGAAAAAACACTACTGCCTACATTATACATATCTCACAAGATTTTGATCTGATTCAATGTAAGTACGTATAGATTACATTCGGGACCTGATAAGAATAATTTTCTGTACTACATGACCGAGAGAGAAGTTTTTTTGTTCTGTATTGATTGAAAGCCAAGGTGGCAAAGGGGAAAACGCCCCTTTTCTCACCATGGAGGGTAGTGGTTGTCATCACACACGACGTTGTCTCCCCAAGCAGATCTCAGTGAGACTCATACAGACCAGGCTTAGACCCCTGCAGGCACAGGCCAATTCGGCGCCCCACTTAGTCCTGTGATAATCAAAGACTACTGAAGTCCAGTTGGGCTCTGTGGTCCTTACTCCGTCCCTGCCTGCGTTCTGCTCACCTTGGCACAGGTGAGGCATGAAGACAGATACTGACCAGCAAAATAAAAAAAAAAAAAGTTTGCTCTCAAGCTCCTTACTGAAAATATTTGCCAATATTTGACCTAGAAGCTTCCTTTTGTCTTGAAGACACTGCAGCTAGGTGAGCCCTGCTCTGTTAGTATGGTCACTTGTATCTTTGCAACATACTGAAATGATTCTCATTAGAGACTCTAGTTTGGGTTGTTTTCGTTTGGTTTTGGTCTAAGAAGTTCTCCCTAATTCATGCCAAGCATGCCAGGTGTCCCTAGAGGAAGCACATGTGAGCCCGTACTTGATTCACCCCTGCATGCTACCATAGGGCCTAGCGTGGCCCCTGACGCCATCAGATGCTAACGAAGCTTTGGTTAAGTGAATGTCTATAACAGAGCAGGAAGAGAGTGCAGATCTGTGGCTTCAACCATCTCCCACTCAAAGCCCCAGTGGGCCTTCTCAGGTCTTGCACACACTTCCTATTTTTTATGGATTTTCATTTCTCTGTCCCAACTCAATCTAACCTAAGGAGACACAAGGGCCATCCATTGTCTGTGAGTCTGAAAAAAAATAAATCCGAGAGCATCAAATGATGCATGCCTTCCTCTGGAAGAAAAAGAGCATGGGCACATTCTCGTTGCTCAGGACATGCAGGGAAGCACAATTGGACTCGTCCTGAGAAATGGTGCAGATGGCATATTTGGCATCACCAACCTGCATAGATCAGACATGCATTTGTTCCCACGACTTTGTTTGCATTGTGACCATTTATCTGGGATCCTGCTCACATCTGACCTCTGAAAGGGTCAAGAGAGAGTGAAGTATTTTGCTCCTGGGATCAGAAGGCATGGGGATGCTTGCATTTCCTTCTACCTGCAAAATACTCATTTCTTGCAGCATCGGAAAACATTTGGTTATGTTATCTCGTGGGTCCAGGAGGAGCATGCAGTGTGCCAAATTTAAGAGGCACTGCCAAATGCCGTAGCCTGCATTATGTAGCTGGGCCTGCCAGTAGAACTGGTGCGAACTAGTTGGACATTCTAGCTCTTGCCTCAGAAGAAAAAAAAAAAAAACGTTACTCATTTCCATCAGGGCTCCCAATGCTCGCCCTTGGTTATAAGATGTCTTTGTTTCTGATGCTGGCCTGCAGGCACAGCTGATTGGCTGCCGTGGCTGACCTCCAAAGGCTTGGGACAGTGAGTGCTGATCACCACAACAAATGACTAGGACCCTCTGGGAACTCAGACGTGGTGATGTTCTTAGCAAATCCCTCTGAGGCCCAGGCTCTCTCCTTGACCTGAGCCATCCTGCCCAGGGTCTTCTTAGAGTTCTTATTTGTGAAATGGGGATAGATCACTTAGTGCCCTGGAGCACTGGTGTCTGCCCCCTCCAGCAAGGACAGTCATAGGGCTGTTGTGGAAAACTTGCCTTTTGGGTGGGTGCATTGGGTACAGACGCCTTGGTGTCACGGGCTATTGGTCTGCGGACACGGCAAGTGTTTAGTACCTGAAACTATATGAGGTGCTAGAGATGGGGCCCCCATGATGGCATCACCACAATATCCTGCACTCCTACTTGACAAGAAGACCATCTCCAGTTGTGGTGCATGACCTTAGACCTCAGGAACTATGATTCGAACAAACCCTTAGGCTTCACAAATTAACCAGTCTGTGGTACCCTTTGTAGCAGCAGAAAACAGACCAAGACAGACTGATACAATCAATCCAAAACCTCTGGCCTATTAACTAAAACAGAGAGGGCTCTCAGCAAAAAGATTGATTAATTCTTAGTATTATTATCATATTGGCTACTATTGGCACACACCAGTCGAGGACATCAAATGAAGTACAGGATGTTAAATACCTAGAACTTGACGGATGTGGGACTTTATGTCGATTTAGGATGAGTACTTGACTCTTGCTGCAACATGGCAAAGCCTTTAGAGCCCACCTGTGCTCCACCAGTCCCGACCCTGGGTGATCAGTTTTGCAAGGTGTCATCTGTCTGTGACATGCCTCTGGCAACACTCCTGAGTAGAATCAGGCCGCCAAGACCTGCTAGGTCATCTCAATGGAGACATTCTTCAAGAGAGACTGGGTAACGACAACAGTGTGTGCCGAGGGTCACCCACTGACGGCAGTATCAGGACAGACCTTTCTGGATTGCCTGCCACCCAGCTGTCTCAGGTGACCTGCCTCACCCTCCTTGGCTATTGCGGAAGGGTTGATACTGAAAGAGACTGGGCAGAGGTGGGAAGCACTCTGGTCTCAATATGGAAAGGAGGGACTGAGACTGCTCTGGGTGATAATGAAGGGTGTGGCTGTCACAAGCCATCCTTTTTGTAAGCACAGTCTCTTCTGAAGAAAGGTTCGTGCAGTGCTCTCACGGCCTTGTAGTGAGAGAGCAGAGATCCCAGATGCTCAAGGAGACAGCTACGAGTTACTACAGCAGAGACCTTGGTGTCACATGTGCTTCCTGGGGAGGCAGAGAGCCTGGCAATCCCCAGGCCTGCTGGCCTAGCCAAATAGGTGAGCTCCAGGCTGCTGAGAGCTACTGCCTCATCTCAGAAAGTAAGACGGAAATGTTGAGGAAGACGCCTGCTGTCAAGTCCTAGCCTCTACACGCATGTACACGTGTGCATTTGAAAACTCACACACAAATACAACGGGGGCAGGGACGTCCCCCTTCCCAGGCTCCAGCAGTGTGAGTGACAGAGAATACAACCCAAAAAATCTTATTCGTCATTCTCTGACACGCGGTAACTGACTTCAATACAAAGCAAATCTGCTGTGTATTTCTTTTTAGTGCTATGGGCTGAAGTGAGTTCTCTAAAGTTCATCTTGAAGTTCTGACCCCACACGATGACAGGAGCAAGGAAGTAGCCCAGCTAGGTGGGGTACTGAGATTGACATCATGCAGGATCCACCTCCTCCAGCGCCCGTTCTCGCTGTCCTTCGCCACGGAAGGACACAAGGTGAAAGCAGTTGGCTGTCAGCCAGGCAGAGGTCACATAGGCGGGACCTTGATCTTGGCTATGCATCCCCCATAACTACAAATGGGTGAAAAATGGATTTAAGCCACACTGTCTGCCTTGTGTGTCAGTAGCACGGGACGGGCCTGGGTGGAGGATGGACAGGGCCCCATCCACTCCTGAGACTGTCACCTGCTGCTGCATGGTGCCAAGAAGTTACCCAGCATGGATTGAGCACAAAGGCTTCTGTTTTGGGGGTGGGGGGCTCTGTCAGCATTTTAAAACATTATTTAGTACTGCTGTTTATGTGTGCGCGATGTGTATGGGGTGGCTTCATGTGTCACTGCACATGTGTAGAGGTTCAGAGGACAGCTTTTGGCATGGGTTCTCTCCTTCCACCTTTATATGGGTTCTTTATGCAGGCCACCAAGCGTGCAGGCCACATGGCATTGTTTGCTGAGTTATCTCACCAGCCCTCTATACGCATGTCTGCAGATGTAGAAACTAAACCTGTTAGATTCATGCATTTGCAAAAACAGAGAACTACTACAAAAAAGTTAGGCACATCTTTATTGTCTGGAAAGTGTGAGTAGACCACCTTCAACACTGAATACTCCATTCTAAAAAGAAAATCCATGGAAGCTCCATGAGGAGTCCCCAAACAGGCTCAAATCAACTCCATCAACAAAATCAGGGAACTTTTACAAGGGGAGAGTTCGTTTTGGAGATACCGGTAATTCATTTTCTCATAGGGTAAGAAAAGGAAATTGATTGGTTGGTTGTTATGGGGAGTAAGGTGTGGGACAACAGCCTGTGTCTCTGAGGGGTGTGCAGCTCCCCTGCCTGTGGGGCCATCTTCCCCCCCTGCTTCTGATGAGGAACTGCTTGCTCTGTGTTCCAGTCAGGGACTCTCCCCTTACTGGGTCCAACAGAGGTAAGTCTTTGTAAACCAAGGGCTGCAGGAGGAAACCATTCGTATCTCCCTTCTCTTAATGCTGATGGAGTCTCAGAACGACCAGGCTCGTTTGTAGTTAGGAAGGAGGACGAGGGCTGAGACGTGCGGGCATGGAGTGACGGGTCAGGTGATGCAGGTTTAGGGGGAGTCTAGGGAGCGAATCCAGTCACAGGCAACTGCAGGCCCCCTGGGACCATGGGTCCGACCTGCGTTCTTCCTCCTCAGTGGGTGGTCCGGTGGTGAGGGTACTGAAAGTACCGAATTAGTGTTTATTAAGTGGGTCTTGAAGAAAGGACAAGCAATAAATTTGGGATGAAAATGGAGTCCTAGACATAATTGAAGAAAAGTTCAACATAATAACCCCTTTCCTATAAACCCATGGAAGGGACCCATTTCTTCTTGTACCATAGATTATAGCACGATTAATAAAAACCCAGAGACAGAAATTGGGGTTTAACCCGAAGGTCAGAAAAATGAAAACAATCAGCCACTGGCCCTTACCTCTACCTCAGTCCAAAATGGTGATTCTGCTTCCAGGAGTGGCAGAATGAGACCATGTATAAGAGCTGTCTCCTCCCATTTTTTATTCCTCTCTAGCCCTAGGATTAAGGGCATGCACCACTATCACCTGGTTTCTATAGCAAACTAATGAGGCTGCTGGGATTAAAGGTGTGTGTCACCACTGCCTGGTCTGTAAGGCTGATCAGAGCTGCTGTTTTACTCTCTGAACTTCGGGCAAGTTTTATTTACTAAAATACAAATGGAATATCACTACAATAGATCATGGACTAAGTAGCCATCAATGACAGGAAGCTAGGAACCTTTTGTGGCATGGACTTAGTGGGGCATTTTAGATCACATGATTCTGTAAGAAACTTCTCATTTTGTGTGTGTGTGTGTGTGTGCATGTGTGTGTGCATAAGTATGTGCAAATGTGTATGCATGCTGTGTAAGCTGATTTTGTGTGTGTGTGTGTGTGTATAAGTATATGCAAATGTGTGTGCATGCAGGTGGAGGCTGATTGTGTGTGTGTGTGTGTGTGTGTGTGTGTGTGTGTGTGTGTGTGTATGAGTATGTGCATGCATGTGGAGGCTGGAGGACAGCCTCAGCTTTGTCTCCTCAGGAGCCATTCCCGTTGGTTTTGGAGTCTGGCTCTCTTCATTGACCTGGAACATGCAAATAAGGGTAAGACCACAGGCCCTATGGCTCCACTTGTGTCTGCCTCCTCGGAGTTGAGATTACATATGGGCACTACCATGCCTGGCTTGTAAAATGTGGGTTCTGGAGAATGAAAATCAGATCCTCATGCTGGCATTTCATCGACAGAGCCAAGCCCCCAGCCCTGACTCTTATTTTAAAGATGGGGTATTTGAAGCTCAGAGAGCTTGAGGACAGTGTAGGGGCCCATCTTATAAGGGGTAAAGACTGTGACACAAACAGGGATCTTTCTGGGCATGACCTCCTCAGGTGCTTGTGAGTCTGGAAAGGTCACGAACCATCTTGGCTCCACTGGGTTTTGATGAATGATGGACTCTGAGCAAGATGAATGGATACATCCTCTCCCTGGACTCTGCCATGTGGCCAAAGGCCATGGCGTCATACATTATTTCTCGTCAAATTGCTGACTGCACCCTCCAGCAAGGGGCTGAGTTCAGGGATGGGACTTGACTGGCCCACGATTTTGTAAGCTTGCTGGCCGAGTGTGAACTAGCTATTCTGCCTTTTGACAACTATCTAGGGCTATCTAGAGGAATGGGCTGGATGTGAAGTTGAATGGGAACAATGGCACAGACCAGAGAACACACGGGCCATGGGGGCTTCCTTTGGAGAGCCCACCAGCCCCTAATTATCACTCCTACACTTGAATGTTTTCAATAAGCTGTCAACACTGGCCGAGGCACTGGGTCTGCTCCCTGTGGCCCTAAGATAAACATGAGTACTGCCATCAGTACTTGGTGGTTCTTCTGTGTGTCCATCTGGGCAACTCTGTGTCAGTTTCTCGTGTGTGTCGGGGGACTTTTACTAATCTCTGTGCTAAAAGGGTGTCTTTGGGGTAAGGAAACAAGGACAGAAAGGACTGACCCAAGATTGTGTACAGCTACATGGAAACAGACAGACCCCAAACAGACAGATATTCTAAAGGTGCTGTCATGGACATCTACACAACAGTATGGGAAAGTGAAGTAAACAGGACCACATAATGAGTAGCATCAGGAACAGGGCTCAGAGAAGGGGACTTCTGAGGCCATTTCTTTTCTTTTTTTTTTTTTTTTTTTTTTGGTTTTTCGAGACAGGGTTTCCCTGTAGTTTCTAGAGCCTGCCCTGGAACTAGCTCTTGTAGACCAGGCTGGCCTCGAACTCAGAGATCCACCTGCCTCTGCCTCCCGAGTACTGGGATTAAAGGCGTGCGCCACCACTGCCCGGCCTGAGGCCATTTCTAAGGTGGATTTGGGGTTGCTATTTGTAGAGGAGGGGTGCAGAGTCATCAGTGGGAAGAAGACAGGGACCGTGCTGCATGTGGGGAGGGGTGGACCACGCTGCATGGGGGTGGGTGGGAGGGGCAATGAGATGAGAAGATGGAGCTGGTGGAGTCTGAAGATGAAAGGGTCTGAAGGGAAGAGCCCACATCTCAAGGGCGACTGAAGATTCTTAGTTTTTGGCACGAAAGTGATTTAATAGAACTTCTCAAGAATGAAGATCTCAGTTGACGATTATGTTCAGAAATGTTTGACAAGGTCAAGATCAGAGCAGACAAGTTTTATTTTTAAGGAGGGAGAAATGTGGGCAGGATGTGGAAAAGCCAAGAGGTTGGGAAAATCGCAGTTCACGGGCAAACACTCAGAGCAGAGGCTGTGGCCAGGGAGCTGAAGAAAAAGAAGTGGGTCAGGGTTGCCAACAGGATGGGACACAGGAGCAAGGAGAAGGACAGAAGCTGGAAGAGAGATCTTAGAAGGACTCCAGAGTGAGAGGGGTTGGCCAAGGGGCCCCGTTTGGCTTTACTTGGTGGACAGTTAGGACACTGATGGCCAAGGAGAGATTTGTGGAGAGGAGGAGACTTAAAAGGGGGGCTGGTAATACTGGTTTGAGGTGTTTGTGGAGATCCAAGTGATGCAGGTGCCATGAAGTTCAGAAATATGTGCCTGGGGATGCAGCTCAATTGATGGAGTACCTACCTAGCACACACGAGGCCATAGGTTTAATCCCAGCAGTGTACAGATGAGGCAGGGTGGTGCACAAGTTCAATGCTATTACTCAGGAAGTGGAGGCAGAAGGATCAAAGATTCAAGACCACTCTGACCAGATGGCTCAGTGGGTAAAAGCCCTTGCTGCAGAGACACATGGTAGAAGGAGAGAGCCAACTCCTACAATAAGTTGTCTTCTGACTTGTATATATGCATGTGCATACACAGATAAATGATAGATAGGCAGACAGATGATAGATAGATAGATAGATAGATAGATAGATAGATAGATAGACAGACAGAGACAGGCAGGCAGATATACAGATGATAGATAGATGGACAGATAGAAGATAGATGGATAGAGAGATAGAGATAGAGAGACAGACAGACAGACAGACAGACAGACAGGTAGGCAGATTATAGATGATAGATAGATGGACAGATAAAAGACAGATGGATAGATAGATATATAGATAGGCAGATGATAGATAGATGATAGATTGAAGACAGACAGACAGACAGGCAGATAGATAGATGATAGATAATAGATGACAGATAGATAGATGATAGAGTAGATAGGTAGATAGATAGATAGATAGATAGATAGATAGATAGATAGATAGGAGATAGATAGAAGATAGATAGATAGATAGATAGATAGATAGATGGATGATAGGTAGGTAGGTAGATAGATAGATAGATAGATAGATAGATAGATAGATAGATAGATTTTAAAATAAGTTCAACTCCATTTCCAGTTTTATAACAAGTTCTGGCTATATGCCTCCTTGTCTCAAAATAGAATAAAATAAGGCTGGATTCCAGCATCCAGTGATCAAAGAAGCAACTCCCATGCCTACACTCACAGTCAGAGTGACGCTGTTCTCCTGACCAAGTAAGGTCAAATATGCAAGAGTCCCCAAGTTCAGGACTAATTCTGGAATTCTCCATACCTTCTCCTCATTCATGCTCTTACCTACAGTTTCATAAGGAAAACCACCCATCCTTCAGCATGACATCAGCCCCTTTAATCTGTCCTACATCCCATTTGGATGTGTCTTATTAGGGGCTGTGTTTTCCTTAGCCAAGATGGAGCATACTACATCACACTGTGGTGATGTCAGAAAAATGGACCAGAAGACCGTTGCTTTGAGGGGACAGAGAACATCCTCAGACGATAGATGGCCTGACTAGCCTAGAGTAGAGCATTTTTGTGTCTTAGGTTTATGGCCAAGTGAAGGCTCCATCTCTGGAGAAGCAGTTGATTCCTCAGAAAGAGCTTGTGGTCCAGGTAGGCATCAGGAACTGGGGAGATTTATCAGTTGGTAAAGCTGGCAAAGAAAGCAAGCTTCAAAACATGAATACCTCAGTTGGATCACATGAAAAGGCCAGGCTAGAGAGTGGAAAGATGGCTCAGAGGTTAAGAGCACAGGCTGTTCTTGCGAAGGTCCTGGGTTTGATTCCTACCACTGGGAAGGTGACTCACAGCTCTCTGGAACCCCAGTCCCAAGGAATCTGATGCCCTCTTCTGGCCTTTGCATCCATTGGGTATGCATGTACATACACAAATTAAAAGAAAAAGGAAAAGCCCAGGCTAGTAGAATTGGGAAGCTCCAAGTTCTAGTGAGAGACCTTGTCTCAAAAATCCTAAGGTGTATGGCTCCTAAGGAACACCCAGAGGTGACCCTCTGCATTCCACATGCACACACATCCACACACATGGATGCACACATACATTTGCACACATGCATATGTATACATGTCAAAACAAAACACCACTGGCCAAAAAAAGCTTCAGACCAAAAGCTGGTACAGCTTTCTCAGTCAAACAGACAATATCTGGGGAGAGCTAGTCAAGACAAAAATGTATAAACTGAACATCAGTCACCAACCTTAGAACCGCTTTATAATCTAGTAATACAAACGTTTTACCTTGAGGCAACTTAAGATTTCTCTCTGAAACCCACAGCCCATGTCACACTTCACGGGGAAATCATAGAGCCTTCTTACCAAAGTCAGAGGAAAGGTAAGGATGAATGTTGTCATAATTACTTATTTAATACTCTTCCGAAGCTACTGCCAGGGAAAGGAGCAGAAACAGAAACAATAAATATGATTATTAGAGAAGAAAGGAAAATTCTTGATACTTACAAATGATATGATTATCTGCTTAAGCAGTCACGAGAAGGAATTAGAAGGTTTTTAAGCAATTAGAAAGCTTTGAAAGATCGTTAGTTACAAGATAAATATATGGAAAGTTTAGCACGTGTGCCAGAAATGATCAGTGAAAAGCATAATGAAAAAGAATGTTCTGCCCACCAGGGAAACAATTTAAAACACAAAGGTATAAATTTATTGAAAGTTCTACAAAAGTCACATAAAGCCAATTGAAAATTTTTACTGAGAGACATTAAAAAATAAAACAAACCAAATGAGACTCAAGCCTCTGTTATGTCCATAAAAATCAAAGTGCAGTGTTATACAGGATGATATTCCCTGAGGAGACATATTAATTTAATGTGAATTATCTACAAATTCCCAATTGTTTTATGCAACTAGTTAAAATTATTATGACTTTACCTTTATACATGAGCTTTTAAGGACAACCAAGAGAAAAAAAATAAAAAAAAAATATGAGAAAGAAAATCGCCTCATGGCAGCCCATGCATTTATGCATAGACAGAGACTCAAGACGACGAAGAGAGGATGCTAACCCCACTGCAAACCAGCAGGAGCGATTGGCTGCTTGGGGAACAAGCCCCAAGCAACCCATTTGTGAGGCTCACCCTCAGCTCAATAGCATCAGGAGGTCACCTGACAAGGTTTCCCTGTCTGCCCAGGCATGACCTCCACAGAGCAGCCTCCTCCTGCCAAAGTGCAGCCACAGCAGTTCTTCCGCTCTGTGGCACCTGGTGGACTGTCCCCGCAGCCCTCTGGGGTGCCGAGACATCATTCCTGTTGCTATGGTAAAATATGCTGACAAAGGCGATCAAGGGAGGAAGGGCTTGTTTGGAGTCATAGTTCAAAGGTACAGTTCATCAGGGCGTAGACAAGCGGCAGGAGCTCGGACCAGCTGGTCACATCACATCCACACTCAGGAAGCAGAGAGAAACGCAGGTTGGTGCTCAGTTGGCTTCCGCTTTACACATCCGGGATACCAACCCAAGAAATGATGCCACCCACCATGACCGGGTCCTCAAGCCTTAGTAACCTAGTCAAGGTAACCCCACACAGGCATGTCCAGAGCCCGTCTTCCAGGTGATTCTAGATTTTATTGAGATTAATCACCATACTGGGCGGTGCCACTCAGAGGCGCTGACTCCAATCCCTGGAAGCTGATTGGTGATTCCTTGTCCCGCCCTCCACCTCTGCATCACTGGTCTCGCCCATTGGTTTTCTCAGCCTCTGTGGTCCCTTAACCCCAGCCTTAGCTACATCTTCCCGTGACTCCTTTCTCCCCATTCACCCTGACACCCCGGGATCCATCTCTCCCCAAGCCTTGAAAAGAGCAGCACCTCAAATTCTGTTTCGTAAAGGACTACAGTTAAGACACACTCCTCTTTCATGACTCCTACCAATTAAATCCTAGACAACCCAGAGCGCGACAATATCCCAAAGACACAGAATAAAAAAGAAAATATTAGCTTATCCATCTGTAAATGAGTTCTACTGAGATATGAAAAAAAACTGAATATAAGAATTTAATAAATTTGACTTTCTACAGAGCTGCACCCTCTGCAGGTTAGAAATATCTTAAACAACATTAAATGACAAGAAAACCAAGAAGAAAAATTCAAACAACTTCTGGCAAAAGCAGGACAGTGTGTGATAATAGACTAATACAAGTTAATATAGAAAAAGCATTTGAACATCAACAAAACCCATGAAAAAAAGAAATAGAATATGGGCCTGATAAGAAGATATAAAATACCCAAAAACAGCATGTGGAGAAATACCCAGTTTCACAAGTCAGGAAAATGCAAATGAAACCATTCCTATTAACATATTTGCTGACATTAATCCCAAAGGAGGGGCAGGGATATGGCTCAATGAGAGGAAGCTGGCCTAGCCCTGGGTTCAATCCCCAGCAACACACACACACACACACACACACACACACACACACACACACACACGGAGGACAGTAATGAATGCCTGTAATACCAGCATTCAAGAAGCAGGATGGGAGGCTCAGAAATTCAAGGTCATCCTTGGCTACAAAGCAAAAAGTTCCAGAGTGGCCTGGGACACGTGAGACTCTGTCTCAAAACAAAAACAAAAGCCAACAACAACAAACAACATCCCTGCCCCGCCCCTCTTCCATCACCCACCTCTCACACCCTCACCCCACCCCTGCCAGGTCGGCTTCTGGAAACCCCAGGAGGTCTAGTCCTATGAGCATTCTCTTTGGGATACTCTGGAACCCTTAAGAATGTTCTGTCCTACCAGGCAGTGGTGGCACACACCTTTAATCCCAGCACTCCGGGAGGCAGAGGGCAGGCGGATCTCGGTGAGTTCAAGGCCAGCCTAGACTACAGGAGCTAGTGGCCAGGACAGGCTCCAAAGCTACAGGGGAACCTTCCTCAGAAAAACAAAAACAAAACAAACAAACAAAAATAAGAGTGCTGTTCTCAGTGGCTAGCTACAAGCCATAATTTATCACAAACAAATATTGGAGAACTCTAACTTCACCCCAGGTTCCGTCAAGACAGCATTGCTGACAACTGGAAACCAACAGGTTATAGCCACAGTTTTTAAAACAACCAGCAGCAAACAAGGAAAACCCTAAGCAGGGCCTTAGTGCCTCTACATGTTAACTAGACGTGATTCCATGCCTTGCTTTTAAAGGGCTGTTTTAAAAATATGATGGGAAAGTTTTCAAAAATATTCCAGAACATGAAAGTTTACAAATAAAGTTACAGCAAGTAAAATCTGAAGTACAAAAACTCCAAAGTGGTCGCACCGTGTGCGCAGACAAGGCTCTTGTCTCCTTTCTCATGCTGGAATGCCGAAGGAAACCAAGCAAGAACACGAAGCTCAGACTCTGAGAAACCAGGTATCAGTCTCACAGTGGTATCTGAATAAATGATTCTTGTGAATTTGGTACTAATGTTATTGATATGCTTTTAAAATAATTTTAAACTATAGACCTAAATGTAAAAGCTAAAACTATAAAAAGTATTTCAAGACAAAAGCCCGAGGGGAAATTTGGGAGAGTGTAAAACAGGAGATTATTTCTTAATAAGATGTAAAATCTTAAACCATCTATGGAAAAAAGATAAGTATCAAGCTTAATCAAAATGTCATGCTCTTGTCCCTTAAACAAGACCAGGGGTCCAGAAGACGGCAAGCTGAAGCATGGATGTATTTTGTATCTGCATTTAACAAAAGAACTGTGTGTGCAATGCATGAAAAGCCCCGTGTTAACAAAAAGATACCTCAACCTGGGAAAAGGGGGAAGCTGAACAGATTCCACAAAAGCAGCGCTAATAATAAACACACCGGGAGAGGTAACGGACAATACAATGAGATGCCACCACATGCCACTAATATGGAACCCAGTGACAGCGAGCAGGTGGTACAGCCGTGGCACCCTCACAGTGCTGGGGAAAGGGAGCCCCATTTTAAAAAGCCGTTATTAGCCTGACAGGGAAACACTGACTTCCTACCACACCATCCACTCCACTCCCAAGTACTTGCATCAAAGACATGAACATTTGCTCACAGGGTTCTTATGCAAAGCGAACATGGTGGCTTAGCTGAAACATTCCCCAAGTGGAAGCAATCCAAATGCCTGCCAATAAGTAAATAAAGGAATTATCATCCATCTGCACGATAATAGAGTGTTAGGCCACAAGGAAAAGAACTAAGGAAAAACAAAACTCAACTCATTGATATATCCATCATTGTGGAACAATTTCACAGTTATCTTGCTAAGTGAAGAGTACCAGAGATGAAAGAGGTACACGCAGGGTGATTGCATTTATACAGGGATCCAGAAAACACAGGCTGAGTCAGAGCTGCAAGTCCGCGGTCACCGGTGACCGAGGGGGGGAGCAATGGTGGAGGGTGTCCTGCTTTACTCTCTGTTGCTGTGAGAAAGAGTTCATTTCATCTTACAGCTTACAGTCCATCATGCAGGGACATCAGGACGGGGACATGAGGAAGGAATTCAAGGCAGGAACCAAAGTAGAGATTCCAGAGGAACATTGCTCACTAGCTTGCTCCCACGGCTTGTCCAGCTACCTTTTTATACATCCAGGACTGCAGCGGATCGGGCCATCCGCATCCGTCATCAATCGAGGGAATGGCCCACAGACATGGCCACAAGTCAATCCAAGGGAGGCAGTTTTTCAATTGAGGTTTCCTCTTCGCAGGCATGTCACGCTAACAACCGAGAAGACATCACAGAGGACCAGGGGACGTGGTGGAACTTGGGGCACCCGTGGTGACAGTTCTATTGACATTCACTTTCCTCAAAGACAAACTGTGTACTTTGAACAGTTGTAGCGAGTGATGTTTACATCAGACACCGGAGGAGTTAGTGAAGCTACTTCCCTTCTTCTGTGCTTCTGTGTTCTCTGATGGATGAGAGCTACACAAACGGCATCCTTTTGCTCATGGTCCTTTGTCCTGCCTGATGTTGTATTGTCTTTAACTGCTTTTGTGGAGGTTGGCATGTGCACCCACGAGTGTGTGTGTGTGTGTGTGTGTGTGTGTTTGTGTGCGTGTGTGTGTGTGCGCGCGCGTGCACATACACGTGCATAATCGGGGAGCATCAAAAATTCCCAAATGCTGGAGTATGTGTGAAGGGAAAGACCCTCTGTCATGGGACCGAGGATGCAGATGGGGCCATGGGGCTTGGCACGCAGCAGGGCTGGGATGAGCTGCTTTGGGCTGGTGTTCTGTAGGAACCAACCAAGATGTGAAGAATTCAGCAGAAGCAGAAAAGCTCAAAGGAGGGTGGAAGGTTCCAGACCATGAGGAGCATGCTCACCCCCTCCTGTAGCAAGCATGCAGCTTTCTGCAAGTCTTTATTCAGCCCCACGTCTGAGTAGACTATTGGAGGGGAGAGATGCGGAGAAAGGATCTTATGTCTATGACAGATGGATCTTTGTCTAGTTTGGGCAAGTGTCACCAAATCAGGGCTCTCTCCAGCTGATGGGGGGACAAGTACTGGTGTAGAAGAGCCGTCTCCACCGAGCAACCCCAGAGCCTGCCCTTGCTGTGCTTATATTATTCTGCATATGATATGTGCATTAGACGCTCTTTGCCATCCCCTGGCAAAAAGCATACATATCAGAGGGGAATTCCATGAACCTGCTAAGTGGAACGCCAGGACGGAACTATTGTCGGGGTCTATGCCAAATGCAATTTCTAATACCATTGGCCTGTCATCGGTCTTAGATAATTGTGCTGTGGCAGATATGACGTTCTTCTAGGAGTGGATAGAATGCATGACATAATAGCACCAGGATTGATCAGACCCAGTCATCGCTGGAGAGCTAAGAGGCATCAATTCACAGGCTTTTATCCCCGCTGTAAAATCCTTCTACATGGCACACAGGAGTGAGACGTCCGCCTTAAAATATATTGTTAAAAATAATAGACGGTGGACCAGCAAGGTGGCTCAGTGGGAAATACAGAGACCTGAGTTCAATCCCCAGGAAAGAACCACCTCCCAGAAGGCGACATCCTTGACCCTCACGCGAGTGCTATGTCACACAGATGCACCCATTTGTTAAATTAAAAAATAATATTCAGAGTAAAGAAATGCTTGGGTTCCTAGACCCCTATAAAGAGGACAATGCACAGATGACAAATGATATCTATTTCTGTTATTTCAATTTGAGATCTCAGAACTTTGCCATGAGTTATTGGTGTGAGTATATTACGTTATTATCCAGATCGCTAGAAGATTCCCCCTCTACCATACCTCAAAATAGGCAATATCATAGACTGTCTAAAGCAGAGGGGAGAAAGTCTCAGAGCCCCACCGTCAGACAAGAAACTAGAGACAACTGATGGCTTCTGAGGGAGAATTAGCTTCTCCCGGGGATGAGAACCTTCACTGGTCATTTAATATAAAGCGGTCAGCCCTGAAATCACACATACATAAAGAACAAAAGGGATTCCACAGGTTTTATATATGTGTGTGTGTGTGTGTGTGTGTGTGCATAGATATACATATCTATCTCTCTCCATATATAAAATATATATTAGCAATAATAATTAGGGGAGAAAATGCTGTCACTTTAAGCGTAGGTGTGGGACATGGAAAGAGTTGGAAGGAAAGGATTTTGGAGGAGCTGAAGGAAAGAAAGGGAAAGGGCAAAGTGATTTAATTCTATTTAAATTAAAATAAAAAAGGAATAGTCTGAGAGAGCAGGTCATTAAAAGCAGAAACTGTACACACTGTTGCTGAGGGATGCTGGGCAAAGGCTGGTACCAAAAGTACCAGTCCTCTATGACGTCACTGTGCTCTTGATTGGCTTAATTGCCAAGATAACAGGAAAGAACACCTTCACTCACTTCTGATGTTTGGTTTTTGATCAGGGTTGTAGCAGAACCAAGAAAAAAACAACTTTGAGAGACTAATTAGTCAGCTAATTAGTCTGCTTATGTCTTTATTGCCAGCATGTTTACTGGGCCTAGGTTGTCTTGTTTCTTTGAGAATATTGGGGCCCCACAAGAGTAGAGAGATGACGGTATTGGATCAGTGAGTGTGCTGAGCGGAGCCCAGCAGGCCTGACTTCAGTCCAGCTGGGACCCTGTTCTCTTTTTGTCTATAAACTCAGGAAGAGATGGTAGCTCCCCGATGCTGGGGGAGCACTGCTGGGTGGGGAGAAGGCTCCGAGGGACTCCAGAAGCCCAGAATCCAGGTGCACAAACAATGCTATTCGAAGGTTTGTGTTACCGTCCTCGTGCCCACAGAGGAGGAGGAAATTTTATTGCCCCCATTTTTCAGAGGAGAAAACTGAGGTGGGGAGTGAGCAGATGTGTCTTCCCTGAGATGGGGAGTGGAGGGGCTGCAGATTTTCCTTAGGCAGTGTAGGATGAAGCTTTTGTGGCCGCAGTAGGATGAACTCATGAGTTTTCAGCGAGGTGTCCTTCATGCAAGTGTAGGTGCTCAGAAAGGGGCCAGCAGGGTTAGTTAGCTTTCATAATAGGGACAATCTCAACTGATGTCTGTACGGATCTGAAGGTCTTAAGCCGACGAGCAATAGGAAGCAGGATATTCAACAACAAATGAGCTTTTCTGCATCCACAGCCTGTGTAGTGAGAACTAACTGTTCTCTGCAGGCTGGAGTTGCACGGGTGTGGGTGCTTCTCAACACCACATGGTGAGGTGACAAGGAGGAGGAGACCCGTCTCCCTAACCACGTAAGGATGGTACCTGAGTTCTTTTGTCTGGCCTAATGGTTTCAGAACAGCAAGTTAAGTTAGTAACCGTGGTCTGGAAGTGGAGAGAGTTAAGCTTATTAGGCACTATATTGAAGGCAATCATTTCTTGGCTGGTCACTCTCAATCAAATTGCAAAGCTGGGAAAGATATTCGAGTTGGTTATTTGCCCTTCTTCTTCCTCTTCTTCCTTTTCCTCTTCTACTACTACTCCAAACCCCTAGCTCTTCTGCTAAAGTGCTTCAATGTGAAGCTAAGTCTTGGCCCTGTTCCTATTTTGGGGGTTGGGTAGAGGCAGGATGGGACTATGTGTCCTAAGGAATGGGCATTTGGGGAATTGTCTCTGAAGTTCCTATACACCTATAACAGACAGGTCAGTACACACCTTTTCTCCTTCGTTTTACTTTTCCAAGGTATGCCTGTTGGCTAGCTGTTTCGGTTTTAAGCTTTTAAGGTGTCTCTTGTAGCCTAAGAGGACTTTGAACTTGCTGTGTAGCCAAGGATGATGGAACTGATTCTCGATCCCCTTGCCTAAGTCCTGGGATTATAGTAGTGTGCCACCATGGCTGGCCTGGATGGGATTTTAAAGAAACCCAGTTCATGGTAATTGACTGAAGAACTCAAAGCAAATTTATGCGTTTTCTCCATTCACACGAAACAGAAGTTTGGTTTTTAAGCATTATCTTATTTGAACTTGACACCTGGATGTTCTATCACTATGTTCGGGAGGACGCGATTTTCGAGCAAATCATGGTTTATTCTATTTTTTGCTTTTGAACCTTTCTGTCTCTTGTTGGTAACTTCAGGAAGAGCCCATCCGGGCTTACACGGTTAATCAAGGCAAACTGCAGCAAACGCTTCCCCTTCTGGAGCGTCTTTCAGCTTATTCTAATTTTTTAATGGAGAAAATGCATTCTTAAATTAAATATGCATAATAAGGAATACTAATGATAAGAATAAAGTGGAATATGTGAGAATGAAGCTAGTGTTGTAAGCAAAATGCATTTGATTTGCTAAGGCTAAAAGCTAGCTCACATCAGTAAGACTTGGTGCAAAAAAAGAAAAGCCTCATAATGCTCACAAATTGTCCATAATTGTATGGATTTTAAATATAAAAGTTGGCAGTGGCAAAAGCTAAAAGCCATTAGGAGAGACACTATTGTGCAGTACACTGGGAGCAGCAAGTCACAAGCTTAGGAAAAACTCCCCAGCTTGAGTTTTCTAAAAATTTGATAATCGTACTTGAGGCTTGTCTTGATGTTTACCACAATGCGCCCATTGTTCTTCGTGGCATGGCCTAATGCACAGAAGAAGAGAGCTACTAATTAGCATGAATAGTCTTCTTCTCCGAAGGTCGCTTACCGTGAAGTTCATTCTTCCTTCTTTTCCCCTTTGTAGCTGAACGTTACTAAAGTAGTTTTCCACGACAGCCATTAGTCTAAGAGATCTGTGTTTCTCCCTGACACTGGGTCACAGTTTTTAAAGAGTCTTTTTTTCCTAAGCCAAGAAGTCATAAAAATAACATTTAAAGGCAAAGAGGTTGAGAGAAGAAGGGCCCCTTTCCATTCCTTGGGTGTCCTTCCAGCGCAGGCAGCGCTTCCTCTCACTGGGTTCCCTGCTACAGTTTGTAAGAAGTATGTTGGGGCTAGAGGGTTGGATGGCTCAGGGGTTAGGAGCATTTGCTGTAAGAATGGCCAAGATCAAAAACACTGATGGCAACTTATGCTGGAGAGGTTGTGGGGTAAAGGGAACACTTCTGCATTGCTGATGAGAATGCAAGCTGGTACAACCCCTTTGGATGTCAGTGTGACAATTTCTCAGAAAATTAGGAATCAATCTTCCTCAAGACCCAGTAATACTACTTTTGGGAATATATCCAAAGGATGCTCAATTGTGCCACAAGGACATGTGCTCAACTATGTTCATAGCAGCTTTGTTTGTCATAGCCAGAACCTGGAAACAACCTAAATGCCCCTCCACCGAAGAATGGATAAGGAAAATGTTGTACATTTACACAATGAAGTACTACACAGCAGAAAAAAATGACAGCTTGAACTTTGCAGGAAAATGGATGGAGCTAGAAAACATTATTTTGAGTGAGGTAACCCAGACACAGAAAGACAATTATCACATGGACACACTTATAGGTGGTTTTTAAACATAAAGCAAAAAGAAAGCCAGCCTACAAACCACAATCCCAGAGAACTTAGACAACAATGAGGACACTAAGAGAGACATACACAGATCTAATCTACATGGAAAGTAGAAAAAGACAAGATCTCCTGAGTAAATTGGGAGCATAGGGACCTTGGGGGAGGGTTGAAGTGAGGAGGGGAGAAGCAGGGAGGGGAGCAGAGAAAAACGTAGAGCTCAATAAAAATCAATAAAAAACTATTAAGAAAAAAGAGCATTTGCTGCTCCTGCAGAGGACCTGGATTCAGTTCCCAGCACCCACGTGGTGGCTCTCAACTGTTTGTAACTGCAGTTCCAGGGCTCCAGTGCCCTCTTCTGACCTCCTTGGGACTGCACACACATGGTGCACAGACATACATGTGGGCAAAATGCTCATAGACATAAAATTTAAAAATGAATGGATCCCTAAAATGGATATGCCTTTATACTGTTAATAACAGCAAGCTGAAGCATCCCCTTCTTATAGTGCTTCTTTCAGCTTTTTTTATTATTATTATTATTATTATTATTATTATTGTTACTATTATTATTTTGAATGAAACTTTAACTTTCCCAATGTCTTTCTGGAACTTAGTGGGATGGCCCTGAAATGTTTTCCAGATACGGAAAGTACTTGGGGACTTTGTGCTGGTATTCTGGGCCAAGGGGGCTTTTTTCACTGTTTCCCACTGGGGACCAGCAGGTTTTCTGGGTCAGATGTTTCAGGGAATTTAGCTAAATTGAAGGGATTCCCATGGTTGCTGAGAAACAGTGCCATTTGCTAGAGCTCTTTGTCCATATCAAATGACTGACTGTCAACTCGTGTGTGTTGTGGGAGAAGGTGTCGGGACAAACTTCTGTCTAGATGTCACCATGAAGGTATTTCTGAGATGGGACTAGCATTTCCACCAGTGGAATCTGAGTGAAGCCAGCAACTCCCCATCCACCTCAGCCAATGTGTTGAGGTGTTGACACGCCTCTGAGCAAACACCTGGGTGTCCTGAAGCAGAGCTGTCTGCCGTGTAGACACACTGTCTGCCGTGTAGGCACACTGCCTTGTAGACACACTGTCTGTGTAGACACACTGTCTGCCGTGTAGGTACACTGCCTTGTAGACTCACTGTCTGTGTAGACACACTGTCTGCCGTGTAGACACGCTGTCTGCCGTGGAGGCATGCTGTCTGCCGTGGAGGCACACTGTGTGTAGACACACTGTGTGCCGTGTAGACACATTGTCTGCCCTGCCGTGTAGACACACTGTGTGCCGTGTAGACACACTGTGTGCTGTGTAGACACACTGTGTGCCGTGTAGGCACACTGTCTGCCATGGAGACACACTGTCTGCCATGGAGACACTGTCTGCTGTGTAGGCACACTGTCTGTGTAGACACACTGTGTGCCGTGTAGACACATTGTCTGCCCTGCCGTGTAGACACACTGTGTGCAGTGTAGACACACTGTGTGCCGTGGAGACATACTGTGTGCTGTGTAGACACATTGTCTGCCCTGTCGTGGAGACACTGTGTGCCGTGTAGACACACTGTGTGCCGTGTAGACACACTGTGTGCCATGTAGACACACTGTGTGCCGTGTAGACACATTGTCTGCCCTGCCGTGGAGATACACTGTCTGCCTGTAGACACACTGTGTGCCGTGGAGACATACTGTCTGCCGTGTAGACACACTGTGTGCCGTGTAGACACATTGTGCTGTGGAGACACACTGTCTGCTTTCCATAGTACACATTTCAAACTCAAGGCTGTGAGACAAACCAATGCTTTCCTAAACTGTAAGCCTTCTGGTAGGTTCTGTAGATAGTCTGGTCCCTGAAATCATATACAAAAATATAATTCCACAAATCAGCCCATTGATTATATGTGTCTAATTTGTTGGTAACAGAATATATGAAATGTAAGAGATAGCAATGAAGGCTACCCAAAATGAAATTATATAAACTTACTTAAAACAGATGATTTTGTGACTTTTAAAATTCAGCTGGGCCGTCTCAAGAGTGGATATGCTACAGATGACAACGTCGGGATTCGGGAAGACGGACACCGCTGGTAGGGGGAGAATCTCAACTCATCTGATGCAGAACTTCAAAAATGAGTAATAAAATTCTGGTATGAAACATACTCTTTTAACTGTTCAGCCTCTAAGATAGGGATAAGCTTGGGGCCAAGTTTGTTCTCCTAATGGGATGATATGGATGTTTGTTTGACAAGCACACACTGTGAAACCGCTTTCTGTCCCTGGACCCAGGCAATCAACTTAAGAAAGAAGAGGTTCATTTGGATCATGGTTTCAGTTTTGGAGGGTTCAATCCGTAAATGTTTGCTCAGTCCTGTTGATTTGGATCCTCTGAGCCAAGGGAGAAATACATGGTAGATCATCTGTTCACCTTGTGACTAGGAAATCGGAGTAAGGAGGAAGTGAGGGGGACAGAGTGGGGAAGGAGAGGAGAGAGAAAGAGCATGTGTGTTAGGCTCCACGTCTTACAGGAGCACCAGACAGAAGCCTCACACTGAATCTGCAGGAGTCCCTTTACTTTAAGTTTTCAAACATCAAAGTATTTTACAACTTGAAATAAAATTAAAATTTCTTCAGCTTAACTCTGTCTACCAAATTAATCAGTGCCAATGAGAGAGAGAGAGAGAGAGAGAGAGAGAGAGAGAGAGAGAGAGAGAGAGAGATAGCAAACAATGTCAGGGGTAGGAGGAAGCTGTCTTCCTGGAGCACTCCATTACGCTCATTTTTTATGGATTGAGCTCCTCAAGCAGGCATTACTGAGGGGCTCATACATAATATGATGTGGGATTTCATTTATGCTGAAGACCAAGAGGCCATGTGACCAGGAGAAGCCCAACAGCCAGCATTAGCCAGAGCCTCCAAGTTTAGCACAGGAGATGTAGTCAGTGATGGGTGGATCAAGGACTGAAGACATCACAGACAAAGCCAGAGAGGGAAGAGGGAAGGAGCGTGAGGTCCAAGAACATACACAGGTCTGGCTTGTCTCAAGCTGGCTATGAGTGGAGCAGGAGGATGACGGTAAAGAGGATACAGAAACCAGAGGACCTGGAGGCTGAGACTCAAAGGACCAGCCCTGAGGCTCGGAGGGCTGTCGCCAAGGAACTGCTGCTTCCTCCATCAAATTCCTCAACCAGCCTCCCTCCAGCTGCCTCTGGACACACTGCCTCTGACATCCCCTCTGGAAAAGTCTGATTTTATCATCAAAAAAAAAAAAAAGTCAGTCCTTAAAACAAGTATCTGTCCTTCTCCAAATGGAGCCTTGCCCTGGTGCAGAAACATGTCTCCTAGGATGAACTCAACCAGACCTGGGGGTGAGAGTGAGGGTGGGGGCGGAGTCTGGGAAAGAAGGGGTTTCCTCCGAAGCAGGATGGTAAGGGAGGTGTTCGTGTTTTTCGGTTTAGGGAGTTTAATTCTTCACGCTTTGCTTGGTTGTCAGAACATCTCATGTTTTTATTTGTGAGCATACATGGTGATCATGCTTAAGACAAGAAAATTGACGGCGAGTCCCTGGATGCGCCCTCTTCCCTTCCCCTCTGCACGCGCGCAGATGTTGCCAGCTGAGCTGAGTTTTCGATGCTTGCTCCTGAGATGCAGTAACCTGAGTTTAGAAGGCTCTCTCCTCCTCTGTTCTCCTTGCACAGAGAACTTACAAAGATAATGTTGGAGTCAAGGAATTGAAACTGGCAAACCAAGCGGTCTGAAGATGACCAGAGAGAGACAGCATCGATACTGATGACGTTCCCCACAGCCCAGGGACTGTCAGACAAACTCAGCACATTAGGGGGAATCAGGACAGAGAGCCATCGGTGTGGAATAACACTCTGGAGTCGGTGGCTCAGAAAGCTTGAAGCACTCCTCTTTTCAGGAGGTGGTGCATGAGGGGCAGAGCAGTGGGGGCCCAAAGGCCATGTTCACCGTTGGAAAAAGGCTTCTAGGAGCACAGTTTCCAAGCTAGGGACAATCAGGGTGCTATTCGTGGGAAGGTGAGCCTTCATCTCTACATCTGTTAGGCTGAAGCCTCTCCCCCTGAATCCCACTGTGGGGGTCCCCCCTTTTCTTCTCTTTAAATCTTCCTGAAACAGAGTCGTGCATTTCCACTTGTTTGAACCTCATATGACAGAGCCTAAGTCTGGATGGCAGGGTGAAAATTGGATAAACAGCCACACTGACTCAGGGGAGAATTTTTTTTTCAAATGTGAACATCTGTTTCTTGAATTTGGCCATGGTAAGACCTAGGGGAAGGAGAAATGCCAACTGATGAAATAACGCCAAGAAGATACAGCCTCATCTTTTTGTATATTTCAGGAGGATGCAACCTGGATCCTTCCAGCGTGAGAGGGAGGATATTTGCATTTCCTCAGGTTCTGAGTTGATGCCTGATTTTCCTTTAGCAGGGCCCACAGATCTTTTCTGGTGCTTGGTGAGTCTACCAACGTACCTGCTTTGAACAAATTCCCACACCTGCACCCGCAAGTATAAACCTCAGATGAAGAGGAGCAGAGTCACTCACAAGAATTCAAAAAGAACTTGCCGTCTTCCAGGCTCTCGGCAATGCACTAGGTCCATTCAGAAGCACAGAAGAAGGAATGAACCTCGCTCAGATGCAGCTTGAAATTTAGAGAAGATGCAGTTATAAAGAACAATATTGGGCAAACCACAGCCTAGTGTTTGATGCCAGGATACCCAGGATGACAGCTATATTCACTTACAAGACGAGAAGAGGCTGGGGTTGCTGCAGTTGGGGGAGATAAGAGAAAGTTAGATTCCTTCAGGATCAGAGTGACAGCCCAGCAGAACGCTTGCCTGACAAACACTAGGACCTGAGTTTTGCCTCCAGAACCCATGTTTTAAAAAGTCAGGTGTAAAACTAGAACTGGAGAGATGTCTCCGTGGTTAGGCACATTTGGTGCTCTTGCAGAGAACTGGGATTTGGCTCCCAGGACCCACACGATGGCTCACAACCATCTGTAACTACAGTTCTAGGAGAGTCAATATCTTCTTCTGAATGCCACAGGCACCAAACAATGCATATGACATATATACATACGTGCAGGGAACACATACACATTCGTACACATAAATAAAACTAAAAAAATTAAAAAGCAGGGTATGATAGCATTCCCTTGTAATCCAAGAGCTGGAGAGGCAGAGACAAGTGGACTTCTGGGGCTGACAGGTCAGCTTCCCCTGGCAGGACATGCTACACCAAGGGGGAATTCCAAGGTCAGCCAGGGCTCAGACTACATGGCTCTGTCAATACAACTTCCTCTGTCAGAGGTTATAATATTAAGACCCTAGCCCGAGGGAACCTGGCTTTGCATAACACATTTGGCTAACCAATCCTTATGACATCATACCTAGAGGTTTTAAGCAAAGAATTTAGTAGGGATTAATTTTCTTCAAATGAACTCCTACGTAGAGTCTCAGCTCTTAAGCTAGAAGGTGAACAAGACTAAGAGAATCAAGCCAGTCAACAGAGAGAGTCCACCTGGCAGCTTCCAGTCTTTGTCTGCCTTCCCGCCCATCTCCGACTTTGCCATGGGATCTCTGGGCTGTAGAACTTAATCAATACTTTATGTATCTCAGCTAGGATGGATGTAGCATAATATTTGACTAAGAAAAACCTAAGTCATGAAAATAGACACCCAAAGGTAATGGCCAAGTGTTGGTTCAATGATTTGGAGGTCTCAGAGCCAATTAATTTTTGCTTTTCTTGGTTTCGGTTACACAACCTGAAAGAAGTGGCTTCAGCTCCAGACCTCACACCCTTACTCGGGAAACAAAGAAAGAAGGATGCGGGGCAATCGCGGCTTGTTGGGTTGTGTAGGGCACTGGGTTTGATGCCCAGAACCTTGTCAAAAATTAGTCTCTGCTAGGAAACCAATGGCTCCTCTCTTGCTTGGAGCAGCTTTGTATAGGTTCCTACAGGATCCTACAGGATCCTACTGAGGAAGGAGAGCGTGACAGAAGATAGAAGCAGAGGAGAGAGAGGGGCATCCCCGAGGTCCTCTGCAATTCTGACTGAGCAGACACATGTCATCTAGTGAGGATTTCATATTTCCTAGAACCGCGAGTCTTAAGAAAACAGTATTTTGTCTTATGAGTGAGCAGCATAGGTTGTCCAACCAAATGCAATTGTCTGATCAGCCAGAGGGCTGGCTTGCTGAACAAAATGAGCTGAATATAGTATAATAAAATTGAGTTGACTGTGAACTCAGTGAGATGTGCCCCAAAGCCCATATGTGTACACACACACACACACACACACACACACACACACACACCACACTCCTGACTCACACAGCTAGGGACCCTTGACCAGTTTATCTCTGGCTATAGTACCAGGGCCTTCTCTGTGGAGCGTGGGACTGGACCCGACAGACAGACAAAAAGCAATTCTTGGTCACATGTCCCTTTGTCTAGTTATTGCTTTGCTTCTGGAGTGTTAGTCCAGGAAGAGATTCAAAATTGGGAGGCAGGCCATATGGGCAATTAATGGGATTTTAAACTTTTACAGAGAGAACAGAGTTGCTGGATTTTATCAGAGGGTCCTTTAAGTCTGTACAGTTTCAGACCAACATATTGAAGGGAGGTTCCCTCTCATACGCAAGCACCTTGACTCCTCCTACTTTATAAAGGCTGACCCTACAGAAGGGAAACCCAGCAGCAAGGAGACAGCTGCCTGAGGAGTGACCCAGGGCTTCATTCAGTCGCAGCCAACAAACCAGCTCTTTGGTCCTTCTTAGTTGAGGTTTAGTTTACCCTCCATCTCAAGCCTAGAAAGAAACCTAAAGGCGATCCCCACCCCACCCCACCCCCGCCAGGGTCTCCTGCACATTTGTGAGCTGTGGAATGGGGCTCTTCAGCCAGAGATGCAGAGGCCGGAATAGAATGGAGGAAGACTATAAAGGATGCTCACAGGCAGCCAGGACCAGTTATGGGGGCAGTTGTGTGGCTACAGGACATCACACTGCCTCAGTCTGATAACCTGAAAATGGCTTCAGATTAAGTGCAGGAGGGTGGAGCCTTATTGGGCCCAATGACTGGAAAGCAAGAGAGGTAAAGGGCAAAGCAAGAAAAAGGGCAGGTGAGGAACAGGAAGAGGAAGGAAGTGAAGAGGAAGAGGGGAGGAGGAGGAGCCTAGGTCCAATACTAGTGAGGTGTGTGTGTGGTTTGTGGTGTGTGTGTGTGTGTGGTTTGTGGTGTGTGTGTGTGGTTTGTGGTGTGAGAGAAGGGGGAAGACAGAGACAGAGAAGAAGGTAAGGAGGGGGGGAAGAAAAAGGGGAAGGAGATGGAGGAAGAAAATGAGGAGAAAGAGGAAGGAGGAGAGAGAGATGGGAGAGGGCCTATGGAACAGAATCCTTCGGAACCTTTCGGAACCCTTCGGAGCTGTTACCAATGCCTTGCAACTGCTCGGCACCTGCCTCGCTGAACATGACTCTTCATTGTTTATTTCTCATCTGATCTTGCAGGATCTGTTACCCTACGTGGTCTGGACACTCTGCAGGTCATGCTGGTGGTCTCGCTCTGGGGCAGTTCCCCAGGTCAGAGGAGAGTGAGACTGACTTGCCTTGCTGTATCAGTAGCCAGGTGTCAGATGCTTAGGAGCCCCTCTCCTCGCAGGGGGCGTGGTCTCCTCGCAGGGGGCGTGGTCATGGCTGGGCCCTGCTGGGCGGCAGATTACCTTTCTGGCTCTGCAGCACTGCCCTGCCCAAGCTGGCTACAGACTCCTTTAGAGAAGGCAGGAGGTCTCAGCTTCTCCTCTTCCCTGAGAGACTGACTAAGGGGGAAGCCACCCTGAGTGTGAGTGTCACCACCCAGTACTCTTGGGGCCCAGAAAACTAAAAAGGAGAAAAGAAGAAACTTTTGGTTGCCACCCTACACCCCCAGAACCTCCGACCCAGAAATTCTGCTTCCTGAAGTTCTTTCTCTCTGTTGCTGTTGCAGTGGTGGCAGGGTGGGCTACTACAAATAGTTCCTATTTCAGTCTCAGAGGCAAGAAGACAGAATGTGAAAGTTTATGCAGGGTGAACTAGTATAATAAAAATAATTCAAACATAAATCTTTGTTTCTAGAGAACACAGCGTACTGTTCCCTATTGCTACTGAAACAAACTACTCAGTGACTTAAAACAATGTGTGTGTATGTTATCTTACATTTCTGAACCTTAGAAGCCTAAATCAAAGTGTTGGCAAGGCTGATCTTTCAGAGCTTGCAGAAGGGACACCCTTACCCTGAGCCTTTCCAGCTTCTAGTAGTCACCTTCATTCCATGGCTTGGGGCCCCGTCCTTAATCCACCCAAGCCCTTGCTCCCACATCCTGTCCCCTTTCCCACTAATAGCTAACCCTTCTAACTTCCTCCTGAAAGTTCTGCGATGGGAGTAGACCTAGCTGGACACCCCTTTCTCCCACTCTCAGGACACCTCACTTGACCACATCTGCAGAGCCTTCATGGCCACGAATAGCGACTCTTCACCTGTTTGTCAGATGAACACATATGCTTTTGTGTTTTGAGGAAAAAGTATTTATTCTATCTACTGCAGATAAGGCTGGAGCTGGGAAGCTGAAGGAGGCAGGAGAGAGGGTTTTATCCAGAGCAGCCAGAAGCAGAGAGTGGAGACAGGGGTCTCCCACATGCACAAATTAGTGGCGACTAGCTGTCAGCAAAGATAGCCCCCATCTCCAGCCAGCGGAGGGATCTCTGAGCTGCTTGGAGCAGTATGACCAACACAGATGGCGAGACCAGCTCTGGGAGGCTGCAGCAATAGCAGGAGGGCATCTTGTAACTAAGGTGATGGAGCCAAGGACAGTGAGCATCAGGCAAGAATGCCCACCCATCCCACGGGCTTTCTAGAATCCTGTAGGCGGAGTTCTTTAGTGACCACATATAGCGTAGAGTAGGGGAGAGGCATCCCCTAATCGACAAGCAATGACTATCTGGACAGGATGACAGAGGAGAGGAAGCAAGACTGGGTAATAGTTCACAATTTTATTCTTAAATGCATGTGACATGAAACCTTAGTGTTGTGCTCCCAAACTGACACTTGTGGGTGTTAACAGACTTCATGCCGTGATCCTAGAGGCCAGAAGAGCAGGTGAGGTCAGGGCTTCCTGACCCTCCGAGCCTCTCACAGCAGGATCAGCCACCGTGAGATGCCTTCTTGCACAGCTCCTTCCTCGGGGTCTAAACCTACACAACCTGCCAGTTAGTCAGGCTCAGTCCACAGCGCACAATATCTGAATAACAATAACCATATTAATCAGTGGATCCAGCAGGAGGAGGAAAGGAAAGGTGGTAGGGTATTCCCAAGATGAAATTAATTTCTTTTTATAATCTGCAAGGGTTTATTTCACAAATTCATGACCTACCCCATGATGTTTGTTCTTTACGACGAGCCATAAAAACGACACAATACATTAGCCAAGTTCTTCGTTCTGCTAAAATGACCATATTCAAAAATAATAGTGGAGACTTGTATCCACAATGCAAAAGATGCTTGAAGTAATTGGGGCTTAATTTGTACACAAACTGTCAAGGCAGTTTTCCTCACGGCCTGCATCTTCTGAATTCATTAGTCTCTAATTACGGCCAGTGGGGACCAGCAGTTAGAAGGTTAAAGAGGTTCTGACAGGCCTAATCATTGCTCAGGAAGCTGAAAATGTATGCGCAGTCTCGGCAGATGGGGTGAGAGCGGCTGCTGCCAAGTGATAACTGTTTACTCCTTTGCACCTCCAAAGCTGTCATCCTAATAGGCACATTTTAAATTTATTAATGCTCTAGTTACAATGCATACCCAGGCTCTAATGGTATGTCAGCCTCGGTATATAAACGGAGCAATTAACACGTATTACCTGGTAATGGTAAAATTATTTGTTGCCTGTTTGATGTTTTTTTGGAGGGGTGGGGGGAATCTCATTCCTGGAAGAACTGTCCCAGGAAAAGCCTCCTTGAGTTAGGATGTCACGAGAGCACCGCTGAGGTTGGCTTTCCTCCTCTGATGTAGCAAACGAACCAGAATGCCTTCTCCTGGCTTCTCCCCAGCCAGTTTCATCAGCTTTGGTTTCTGACCTCTCCTGCTGGAATCTGGTAGTTGGGGACAGCTTATGTGAAAAGCTGGTTTGGACTTTGGGGAAGAGGCAGTGAATGCCAGGCTTTGTAGGAAATGGGTCTCTTTCCCGACCACATGGAATGAGTGTATTGGGGTTGCTAAGCACTGCTGGGGGACATGGGTACCTGTGTCATCAAAGTTACTTACTGGTCATGAGTAATGATTCTGGAAAGCTGTCCCTTTGGAGTCCCCGCTGAACTTGCAGACAGCTGCACCCCAGGGTCTTGCTTACTGTATACTTCATGTGTCTTGTGAGGTTCCTAAGTTTCCTGATCCTTGTGAGGACCCCGTGCTTCTAGAGTTGAAGAGGCCCCCTGCTCCCTCTTGTAGTCTACAGGCCACAGTTGTACAAGGGACCCTTTAGAGTGAGAGGCCAGGGGGTTCCAACTTCATGCTAATTCATAAAAGTAGAGGTCTTTTATGATTTTTAATTCCCCTTTCCACAGTTGCCAGCATCACACGGCCTTTGTCCTTCAGCCAGGGCTCTAAAGCTCACTACTCATCAGCAAGAAGTGCCAGAGAAAGAGAGAGAGAAAGAGAGAGAGAGAGAGAGAGAGAGAGAGAGAGAGAGAGAGACAGAGAGAGACAGAGAGAGAGAGAGAGAGGTCTCCTGTCTTCCCTGTGACTGCTTCTACTGGGCTGCACGGGCCGGTAATGAAATGCAGTGTTTAGGGCACCAATTGTTTCTGTATAGGAGGCTGCAGATGTGCAGACAGCCGGAATGTGCATTCCCCCTCTGCGGGCTTTGTGGAGATGGCAAGATTCATAAGTGTCCTGAGAACGCGATAAGGTGTTAATCTCAGCAACAAAGCAATTATCTGTGTCTGACCACTGCTCTTGCTAGCTGTCACTAGTCTGTGATGGCTAATTGATTTACACCATATAGAGGCAACATAACAGCAACAACACGTGTCTTGGCGACTTTGTATTCAGTAAAAGCTGTGGTTACATTTCCCCAGTAGGTGATCTGTTTAGAGTTTGGGGTTTTCTGTTGTTGTGGTTTAGGTTTTTGCTTTTGTTTTTGTTTTGTAACCACAGTGGAAAGATACTGTGCTGGATAGTTTCGAGTCACCTTGACACAAGCTAGAGTCATCTGGGAAGAGAGAATGTCCACTGAGGAACTGTCATCTTCAGACTGACTTGTAGGCATGCCTGTAGAGACGGGTGCAGGGGGGCAGCCCACTGTGGGTGGTGCCACCCTAGGCAGATGGTCCTGGGCTGTGTAAGAAATCAGGCTGAGCAAGCCACAGAGAGCAAGCCAGTAAGTTTTGCTCCTGCATGGCCTCTTCGTCAGGTCTTCAATTTCTTCTATCTCAAGAAAAGGAGTTGGCTTAGCCAACTTGTAACATCTGAGATTGTTTTGTTATTTCTCAAAGCCCGCAGTCCTATGAATTCAAATGTCATGTTGCCAGGAAGGGGCTGTGCCATGGAGCCTGTGACTCAGGGACGGGTCACGTCTTTTATCTTCATCTCTCATTTTCAACTTGGATGTTTAATCTGTTTTGACCATTCTATTTATTTTTAACCTTTTTTTTCTATCTGTGCACAGTGGATTTTTCCAGCTGCTTGCTGTATTTTTGCTATATGAGACAACCATTCATTTTTGAAGATCGAAAAAAGAAAGGAGGAAAATAAGCCCCGTTTTCAGCACTGCTTTAATGGGAAAGCCAGGGAAGAGTGTCTAGACACACTCTGCAGTGGGTGTCCATTGGTGTGGTGGGACATCATAGGGAGAAGGGACGCCCTTTGGGTCTATGAATTGGGAGTATGTGGGGTCTGCCTGTGTGGTCACCCCATGTAAGATCCCTGTCTGTGTCTCTGGTCAACCATCTGGCCTCTTCAGGTCCCCCTTTCCCTGACTGTGAAGTAAAGATGTTTGGATGAGTAACTCTAAGATCTTTTTCATTGTCAGTGTTGATGAAAAAAAATATTTTCTTCAAAATTAGAGCAATGGAAAGCAGTGGTATAGAAGAACCAGCATCTGGAAGGAGGAAAAAGAGGGGGTGGGCTTTGAAAGCTATTTGTGGGAGAAGTTACTAAGAAAGCTTGTCCTTAATAGAGAGGAGATCATTGTGTTACAACCCATTCTCAGTAAAAAGAAAAATATTAGTCAGGACTATTATAGTAACTATTTAAAGAGATGGTTCTGTGTTCTCCTGCTCCCTTTGGGGTCCTGAGGATGCTGCTTTAGTCTCCTCCTCTGAGCTGCCTGTGTTCTGAACGTGCTGCTGCTCTCTCCGTGATGGAATGGAGCCTCCCTCATCCTGTAGAGGATGCTTCAGAGAATGTGCCTTCCACATTAGCTTCCCGGAAGCTTTGGTCCAAGGTGAGAAAAGGGTCCACACTTCAAAGCATTCTTAAGAGATGCACAGGCAAGACTAAAGTTGGAGAACCAGAGTTCTAGAATGTAGAGGCAAAGGCCACACAGAGGTCTTCCTTCTGGAGGCTCTGCTATCCGCCTCCCCACATGGCAAAGCTGCCTTTCAGCTTTCTCCAGGGAAAGTGAAAGCCTGGTATGGTGGTCCCTGTCTCAGGAACAAGGTCACAGCTTTGATCTACAGGTCAAGGGCGATCTAGACAAACTTAGTTCTGCCCAGAGGCTCTTCCAGTGTGCAGTGGGTTTTGTAACTGGAGCATGGAGGGCTTTGTGACAGAAGTCACTTTTGCTGTTGTTCTTAGATGTTGAGCTTCTGCAAACATTCACTATGAAACATCAGTGACATGCGGAGATCCAAGAGAAGCCACTTCCTGCTCCCAACACGCACATTTCAATGTGTAGCCTAAGCGTGCGAAAGGTCCCTTTCATTGCGGTTTCCTCCGTCTGCGGCAGCCCAGGGCTTCCTCAGGATAAGTGCTTGCTTTAGAGACGGGAGATGCCACAGGATGGAAATCTTAGTTTCTAGGTTTGGTTTTGGAAAATGATCTCAAGCTGCAATGACTTAGCACCCTTGGTCTAGGGTCTATTTCACCTGGGTGCAAATGCTGGCTCCCCGCTGTGCCTGTGGAAACAAAGCCAGATGGTTCCTCTTCTGTGCCTCAGTTTCCAGAGGACTTGAGGTAGGGCTTATCTTCTAGGGTGGTGCTAAGGATTCAGTAAGCTGATACATGTAAAATTCAGAGAAAGCAAGCTCCAGTTACAAAAACCATCACACACTGGAAGAGCCTCTGGGCAGAACTAAGTTTGTCTAGATTGCCCTTGACCTGTAGATCAAAGCTGTGACCTTGTTCCTGAGACAGGGACCACCATACCAGGCTTTCACTTTCCCTGGAGAAAGCTGAAAGGCAGCTTTGCCATGTGGGGAGGCGGATAGCAGAGTCTTCAAAAGGAAGACTTCCGTGTGGCCTTTGCCTCTACGTTCTAGAACTCTGGTTCTCCAACTTTAGTCTTGCCTGTGCATTTCTTGAGAAAGCAAGCACCGGCTAAATGTTAGGGCATTTAATTCTAGAGCATCTGTGAGCAGGCTCCATGGCGACAGGCCATGTCCAGCAACGGAGCTCAAGTTCAGATGAGCCCTGCACTGGCTTTAATGTTCTATGTTTACTGTCTTGGAATTGTAGTCATTTTTGGCCAGGAGCTCCCCTCCCCCCACCCTGTTTTCATTTCTTTTCAGCGAAGCCCCAAAATGATGCAGCAAGTCTCCTCCTGAAGGTGGGTGAGTCTACAGGCTAACATCTCCGTGGCAATGAAATTAAGAAGGCCCCACCTTCGCATTATCAGAAAGGCCAGATGCTCCCTAAAGAAAATGTGCTTGATAATTGTGCTAAGGTAAATATTCTTTGTATATTTGCACAGAGCCAGCGATTACCTAGCTTCGGTTGTGCAACTTAATGATAATACTATGGCACACTTAGATTCCTGTTGCATCGACAGGACTTCTGTAGTTATCAATGCTGAAACTCACAGAAGTCAGGTCTTAGAGTTAAAAAAATGTACAGTATGATTCTAAGGTTCTTGTGTAGCTTGAGGTTTTTTTTTTGTTGCATTATGATTTAATCTAATTGCACACACACACACACACACACACACACACACAAAATCTGCAACCACAACTCCTCCAGATTTCTAAGAGACAGGGTACGCATGCCTCCATATTCAACTGCGTATCGTTACATTTAGCTGTATGGTAGATTTTACATCATGATCAGTTTGGAATCCCATGCAAGACCTCAAGTTATCAAATGAAATCAATTTTTAAACTTTGTTGAATGTTTTCATGCTGAAGATAAAAGCTACTTTTTATGGGCAACTTAAAGAATTACAACACCACACTGGTGCTACTTTACAATGTTAGTGACATGATCTTGAATTGGCTTCAACTCCTAAAAAATAACTAAATCTTAGTTAGGTGACAGCCAAAGGGGAGAAAAATTCACTAATCCAGTGCCTCTCAGTTATATTTCTTACAAAGAAATAACTGGGTAACCAAATGCTTTCCCAGGGATAACAATGGTAACAGTGGGTTTGCTCAACTGACTACTACACAATTAGGCTAGTATTTTATTAATCCAAAAGCGCTTTACAAGAAAATATAAGTATGGCTTTTAATAGGAATGTTAAACTTGGACTTGATACCAAGCTCACAGATTTGAGTGTGTAAGGAAAAACAGGCTTTCAAGTTAAACAACAATTTGTAACCAAAGCTTTAATCCCAAGGACTCTCACAAACATATTACAAATGACAGCATAAAAAAAATCTTGCACAGTAACTCACAGGTTCAGCTCTACAATGTACCCTTAAACCAACTGGTAACTTAGTCTTCCATTTCCAAATAAAGAATGTTACAAACAGCTTCCTCCATAGATAGCCATCAGTGAGGAACCTCTTTGAAAATCTGCAGAGTACAGTTCCCACCTTTTCCCTGTTAACTTGTGTTAACAGCAGCTTTTAAAGACTGCTTATCATTTCACCCACAGCTCCAGACTGTGTCCCAGCTACTAAAGAAACTAGTTTTTTCAATTTCCATCAGTGGTTTATCATTAGTACATCACACTTTAACTGGGCAGGATCTAGATTTATTTCAGTCTATGAAAAACTAAAGTTCAAAGCAAATTCAATCTTGCTTAAGGGAACATGAACAGCTAAGACATCTTAAAAATGTACCAAGCTTATGAAGTCTCAAACAAAACTTGAATTTCCTGTACATACTCCTGTCAAACGAAGTTACTTCCTGTACACCACTTCTTTTGCAAACTGATCTTCTACTTCCTTTCATTTGACCTAGATCGGCTATGAGACCTAGAGAAAGAGCGAGATGACTTGTGGTTTCTCTCACGAGACAGAGACCTCTCTCTTCTCCTATCTCTAGAAAGTGACCTGCTCTGGCTTCGAGAGAAGCTTCTCCTTCTTGGAGATCTTTGCCGAGGTGGAGGACTCCTCCTATGGTAATCATCTCTAGGGCGACGACCCCAAGAGGGAGGGGGGCCACAATTCTGACTTCTTTTCTCACCGTTCGACAGCTCCACTCTTACTTGGCAGCCACATAGTGTTCTTCCATCTAGCTCTCGGACAGCGTCAGCAGCATCTCGGGCATCCTCAAATTCAACGAAAGCAAAGCCAGGAGGGTTTCGAGCAACCCACACACTTCGGAGCGGTCCATAATAGCCAAATGCTCGTTCTAATTCAGTCTTGTTCCCATTGTTTCCACGATTACCTACATACACCTTACAATCTAATGGACAGGAGTCACGATGCATTTCGAGATACTGGGTTCGAGAACCGCAGCTCAAATCCCAACACTCCGACGAGGCCCACCTGCGCCCTCCGAGATCTACTTCCGTAGATGCTATCGATGCCCTGGAGTCCACGAAATGGCGGCTTGAGGTGTTTTTTATGTGTTCCATTTTTTCCCTCCTGAACATAAAGACAGTGTCTCATTTGTTCTCTGCATTCTGCGGTGTCTGTCATGCCCGTTGGCAACCAGTCATTACTGAGTGACTCTAAGGACAGCCAATAGGATGATCATATGTCATTCATCTTGAGAGTAGGGACGAAACCGATGCACAGTTGGTCCTCCTTCCAGCACATATTTTGATTGCTTTCAGTTCATTTGCTTTGGTTCAATTTTAAAACCCAAGGAGACATATAATTTATACATATAATTTAAAAAGTTTTAGGAGGAAGGGAACCTTAGTACACGTTTGTATGGAGATTGTTAGAAACATCCCACAATGAACAAAGGATTTGGCTCCCTAGTATCCCAGTTGTATGGTCTTTTTTAATACGCTGATTATTAAAGTTGTGTTTGAGCTCAGAGCTATTTTACAGTGTCTGACTTTGAAGATAAGGAGACTGAAGCCCACGGAGGTTGGGATTTCTGAAGGATAGACAGTTTGTCAGTCCTCGAAAGGGCTTTGGTGGTGTCCCAGGTCAAAAGCTACCCATGTGGTGGGGATACAGACTGGGGTACCAATGGGTCCATCAACCTGGGCAACAGATTGACCATGGACTGGGTGTCACTGGATGCTACTGACAAGCTCCCAGAATAGAGCATCTTAGTCTTAACTTGCTTCCCTCTACCAGGTCAGGTTCTCTCTTAGACAGACTAGAGTTCATCAGTTGTGTTTTTCTGTCCCTGCTTGTTGATGTGTCCTGGTTTTGTGGAAAACATGGCAAGCATGGCTCCAAGCATTCCGTATCCACATGGATACCACACTGACTTCTGTTAGGATTAGTGGGATACAGGCAGTTTCTAGTTCTGGTCCAGCAGATCTGTGAGAGGGATGCTGGGCCCCCTGAAAGCACCTGGTGACTCCAAGGGAAGGGTAAGGTAAATAGGAAGCATTTCTTTGAGGCTTCAGAGCCTCAGCTGTAGCTTGTGTGTCTGGCTTCCCAGATGGGCTAATGCAAAGCCTCTTGGAATTTCTCCCATGAGTCTCTTGTCTTGTCACTTGGGAAGTGAGTCCTTCTGCTCCTGAGCCTCTGGCCAGCACCGCTGGAGAGTGCCTGTCACTCTTCAAGCAGCAGCTTGTGCATGCCACAGCCAGGACCAAAGGAGGTAGACAACCTCACGAGATTCCAGTTTCTTGCCAGTGCAAACCCTAGGCCATTTCCCAGAAGGCACACTCTTTAGTTTGGCTATCATCTGGGTGGGGTCCACAGTGGGGGTGGGTCCAGGGCATCAGGATTCCTGTTTACCAGGTGGAGGTAGGCTAACAAGGGAGGTTGAAAATAAATGAATTGCTACACAGATCCAAATTGTTCACCTAAAAATGTGAGACACATGAGCTTCAACTGACAGGCAAGAAGGACCTGCCCTAGGGATGCGAAGAACCCTTAGAGACCAGTGATGCACAGAATTCCACTACCAATGACAGGATCACATTGCCTGAGGAGACCTGGGTCTAGAGTCTTTCTCACTGCAACATAGGACCGACCCTCTTAATGCTCGACGCCCTTGACTTTATGGGGCTCATCAGAGTTTGAGCTGTCAGGACACAGGGAAGATGAGGCAAGTGAGAACCACAAGCCTCACAGGCACAGATTCTTTACTCTGACTGTCTGAACTGTGAGACGTCCCATTCGTGCCTCCATTTGCTCCTCTGCCAAGTCTGCACCCGCTTGATGGGTGAATAGGCCATCTATGCTGGGACAAAAAAAAAACTTTTAAAAAGAGCCGTTGCTTTACTGTAAGATCTTAATGACGTTCTCTTATTATTTTGCCCTTGTGTGTGTGTGTGTGTGTGTGTGTGTGTGTGTGTGTGTGTGTGTGTGTGATGATATCCAAATCTGAAGATGTCGCAGTCACTACGTGAAGAGTGAAGACGATGTTTTGGATGTTTAGCGAAATGGAAGGGGAGAGCTGAGCTGGGGCTACCTCCCCTACCTGGAGGGAAAAGGGAGTAGGAATCACCGCATCTCAGGAAAGCAGACTAAGTGTTCCAGATTCATATTCGATAGACTCCCAGCCCGTACCCCCGTGTCATTTAATGATTGGTCCAAGGTTTTCAAATACCAGCTGTTCATTGAACTCTCAAAAGACGCAGAAAGGAGAGCCTGACTTGTGTGCTCATCGGTGCACTCGTTTGCTTAAGAAAGAAATGCCGAGCCTCTGTTGTGTGTCAGACGCTAGGAGGACCTTGCCAGAGCCACCAGAAAACATAGACTCTAGTAGGACTAGAAAGAGGACTCAGAACTGAGGCTTGCACGATACTACAGTCTCCATTCTAGGAAATGAATCAGGAGCCTGGAACAGTTTGAGCGAGCCCACTCAGGTGCTACATGAAAGGGTGTTGTTGGTTGTCCTTTTACTTTGCTCCTTTAGGGAGCCTACCACCCAGCTCCTAAATAAATACACAGAGATTTATTCCTTCTTATGAATGTCTGGCCTCCGCTTGGCTTGTTTCTAGTCAGTTTTTCTTAACTTAAATTATCCCACCTACCTTTTGCCTCTGAGAGTTTTCTTTCTCTATTTCTGTATATCTTTCTTTACTTCTTTCTCTGTAGCTGACTGTGCAGCTGGGTGTCTGGCCCCTGGTATCCTCCTCTCCTTTGTTTCTCATTCCTTGATTTCTCTTGCTTCTCATCTCTCTTTTTCTCCATTTATTTTCTCTGCTTGCTGGCCCCGCCTACCCTTTCTCCTGCCTTGCTATTGGCTGCTCAGCTCTTTATTAGACCATCAGGTGTTTTAGGCAGGCAGAGTCAAACAGCTTCACAGAGTTAAACGCAATGTAAAGGAATGTAACACAGGTTTGCATCCTTAAATAAATATCCCACAGCATGAACAAATGCAACGCCTCCTAAAATAATATTCTACAGCCAAGTGGCTTGGGTGAGTGGAGAGAGGCTGCTAGAGGGAAATAGGAACTGAGGGTCCTGGCGATTCACGGGGTGAGCAAGAGATGGGAAGAAGACAGGCAGAGGGGTTTTGTTTCACTCTGAGTGCTGTGCAAGGGAAGTAGAAAGATGGGGTAGTGTGAAGTGGCAGCTTAAGGGTGGAGAGATAGCAAGATGCGGGCCATAGCAAAAGCCCTCACTCTGACTGCTGTGCAGAGAAAGGGCTTTAAGAGTAGAAGCAGCAACCAGGTGAGGGCTCTTGGGCTAGCCTGGGCAACACCACCAGGAGCTTTGGTCTAGAAGGTAGGAGTCTGACAGAGAAGTGAGGCTAGACCTGTGCTTATGGAGATGGGGTGTTAGTGGGGTGTATGGGTTGGGAACCTAAGCAAATGGAGGCATGAGGCTGTCCTTGCAGGGAATAACCTTGTCAAAGAGACTTTTAAAAACCGCCATTTCACCCAGGCCACCTTCATCATTCTGTGAGGCCAAATAGACCCATAAACCAGAGTTATGGGGGAGAAACACCCTTGGCTGCACTTTGACAACTTGGCAACATCTACGTCCTTAGTAACTTGGTAATGAGTTAGCATTTCCAGACTAGCAAGCTTGCATGTGCATCTTGCTCAGGACTTGAAAGGAGGGGAGCTGCACTTCCTTCTTCTTGGAACATCTGAGTCCCAGCATGCATCTGGTAACCTTGTCCTTGAAGAGGGGAGCAACCTGGCAGCACACTGACATCTAGGATGACACCTGCTCTGGAGTGGTCTTGTTATTTGGAGTTGTTTCACAGACCCTGAATTAGAAGTTTGATGCTCAAGCCAAGACCACTGCCTGGCTATGACACAGCTCTTAGGGTTCAACCTGACATCTAAATCTATGACCTAGAGAAGATCAAGGTGGGTGGGTGTGTGGAGAAATCCGAGGAATGAGCCCGGAGTTGCTCAAACAATGAAGGAAGAAAAGAGGAGAAAGACCCATTTGTGGGACTCAGGTTCTCCCACCAGGGGCTCTGGTTCTCACAGGAGGGCCTGGGTTCTCACCCCGGAGGCTTGGCTTTTCATGCCAGGGACTCAGGCCCTTCCACCAGGGGCTTGGGTTTTCCCACCAGCAGCTAGGGTTCTCTCACCAGGGTCTCGAGTTCTCACACTCCACTGGGGCTCGGGTTCTTACTCCGGGGCCTTGGGTTCCAGGGCAGCTTGATGGATATTGTTCCTAAAGAAGACTGTCTAGAGTAGAAATACTAAGTGAGAAGGTATTAGTTAAACGGGGCTTTTAGGGCCTCTCTGTGCACACTGTGGAGGTGGCTGACTAGTTTTATTATAAGCCAGCTCTCTAGAGTAGAACTCTCACCAGATGCATGCTGGGACTCAGATGTTCCAAGAAGAAGGAAGTGCAGCTCCCCTCCTTTCAAGTCCTGAGCAAGATGCACATGCAAGCTTGCTAGTCTGGAAATGCTAACTCATTACCAAGTTACTAAGGACGTAGATGTTGCCAAGTTGTCAAAGTGCAGCCAAGGGTGTTTCTCCCCCATAACTCTGGTTTATGGGTCTATTTGGCCTCACAGAATGATGAAGGTGGCCTGGGTGAAATGGCGGTTTTTAAAAGTCTCTTTGACAAGGTTCAGGTCACCAGTTCCAGCTGGACCACTCTTGTTGCTGACAGTTCCCTCATATCTAACTAAACATTTCTGTCAAATTCTAAAGGCATATTGAAAAACAAATGGGTTGAACTGGGGATTGTCATGTTAAGCATGAAAAAAATAAGACACAGAAAGACAAATAGCACATTTTCTCTCGTGCGCGGGTTCTAAAATAAAAAAGATGGAAATGTATGGGAAGTGGAAGAGGAGTCAGGGAAGGCAAGATGGTAACGACGCATGAACATGGTCAAAATGCATTGTAGCGTGGTTAATAAAAACCCTGAGACAGATACTGGAGTTCAATCTGAAGGTCAGAAAAGCAAAAGCAGCCAGCTACTGGCTCTTACTTCTACCTTAGTCTGAAATGGCGATCTTGCCTCCAGAAATCTCAGAATGAGACTGTGTCTGAGAGCTGTCTCCTCCCGTTTTATATTCCTCTCTAGTGATGGGATTAAAGGTGTGCACCACTACCACCTGGTTTCTATGGCAAACTAGTGTGGCTACTGGGATTAAAGGTGTGTGTCACCACTGCCTGGTCTGTAAGGCTGATCAGTGTGGCTGTTTTTAACTTTCTGAATTTCAGGCAAGCTTTATTTATTAAAATGCAAATGAAATGCCACTATAGTGCATTGTACACATGTGTGAGAGTGGCATAACGAAGCCCATTATTTTGCACAATTAACAAGCATTCTCATTTTTAAAAGAAGAGTCAGGCAGAGTCAGGCATGTGGGACATGAGGTGTCGGGGAGGGGCTTCTGTTGCCCCTCCCCCCCCCCCGGGGGCAGATTCTGGACTAGGTGGAAGGATTTGTTTTTATTTCTTTGTCCAGTCCCTGGAACAGTTTCAGGACGAGCTTGCTCTAACCAGACGGTTCTCCTATCAGAGTTCATTCCTCATGGGTCTATTGGAGAGAGGCTGGTATCCCAGGCTGTACTTGAACTCCGAGTTCCAATGGGGTAGAAGAAGCATGGAGAGGGTTGTATGCCCTCTTGACCTTTCAGAGCTGGCTGCTGTGGGTTTGCAGGGAGATCATGAGAAGCTCTCCTGGCATCACCAGCGACGCCCTTTTCCCGGCCATTCATCAGCGCTGCTGATTAGGGAGCGGGTGCCAATATCCTCACCCAAGGCAGCTAAATCAGGATAAATGAATCAGTTTTAATAAAGTGCGATTTCGATTTATCAAATCTACTTGTGTTTCTTTTATTTCTCAGTTTTCTATAGATGCTGTGACACGGCCTGCAAAGACTTCATGCTATGGTCACAGGCTTGCCAGCTTTTCCGTGGTCTCCGTGGCTACGGCAGCAGCCAATGTTTCATGATTCTAGGCATCACGGCACACTTCGCATTTTCTGGGCACTGTGTTCAGTACTTTGCACCTATGACCTTATTTAATTCTCAGCGATTATATATCATAGTCTCTGTTTAAGTTGCATGTAAGGAAACTAACACTCAGCATGCCACATGGGTGACATTTGCATAGAGCTATTCTCCATCTTAGCTTTCCAAGTCCAACACATTTCAAAGAATGGTTCTTGAACCACGGAAATCATAAATATCTGGGGACCTTGGTAAACATATTCCTGGGCTCCTCTTAGATTTAGACAGTCAGAACCCCTGAAGACATGGTTCTGGAATCTGTGTTTTGAACACATTCTCAGAGAGACTTGTAATATGGTGGTTTGGATGAGGAGTGTTCGCCCTAGTCTTAGGTATTTGAATTCTCAGTCCTTGGTGGGCAGTGCTATTTGGAGAGGCTATAGAGTCAACCTGTCAGGAGGCAAAGCCTTGCTGGAGGAAGTTTGTCCCTGGAGACAGGCTTTGCAAATCTCTAGCCTCCCTGACTTCTAAGTCACTGTCTCTGCTTCCTACTTGTGGCTGGAGATGTGATCTTTCAACTTCCTGCCATGAATACCTGCTGCCATGCCTCCCCAGCACTATGGACCCACTCTGGAACCATAAGCCAAAGAAGGTTTTCTTCCTTAGGTCACTGTTGGTATTTTGCCACAGCCATTGCTAATACATTTATGAACACCAAAGCCAGAGAATCATCTTTCCTGGCTTCTGTGATGCTATGACCACATGGTATAATTTCAAAATCAAAGGTGTTGGGCTATGGGATGGGTATGTGGGGGGAGCAGAGGTGGCAACCTTCAAGAGGAGCAGTGGAAGGAAGCTGGAAGCAAAGGCCTATGCTTTTGTCTAGCTTGAGCATATGTGATATACTTAATCTTGCGCAGGCCCCATTGTACGGTTAGCAAACCTAGAGGGCTGCTGCTCTTCTCCAGACAGTTGTAAGTGCCAGCAAATATGATTCAAGAGTATGATTCACCAGTATGCAATATTAATGGCGAGGCTGCATGAGCCAAGGAGGTGGTTGGAGTACATGCAGAATGTTGGGGAGCTTTTAAAGATATTGAGGTGCAGAACTGAACACAAATCTTTCAGGGCTGGGCATCTTGGAGATGTGTCAACTTCTTAGGGGATAAAGGAACCCATTGCTTTCAGGCCATATGCTTTCTCTGCTGTAGCCCTCATTTCCCAAGTTCTTCCTGTGGGATTTAGATGTGCTTTCTGCCTCAGTTTCTCCCATATACATAGATTCCTTCCTGGTTATGCCTGTCAGCATCACTTTCTTTGGTCAGACCTTCTGAAATGCCCTCCATATGCTGGGTTTAGAATTACCATGGTTTGGGTATCAAAGGGGCCATACAGCACATAAGAGATAGACATACCATGTAGACAGAGCTTACGTGGGGAGTTTACTGAGAGAAGGGGAAAGGGGAAGGAGGAGACCAGCCTCTGGGGACAGGAGCGGTGGAAGAGAAGAGAGAGAGAGAGACAGAGGAATGTAGAGAAAGAAAGATGAAGAGGAAGAAGAGAGAGAAGTAGGTGGAGTTTCACCTTTTAAAGGGGCAGGCACATATGGCGTGGTGTAGAGGTGACTCACTCTGTCACCTGGACGCTAACAGTTGGTCCTTAGCTTGCAGTGCTGTTGATGGAACTTTCTGGTTAGGCCCACCAAGAGAAACTTAGGTCATCAGAGACATGTTTTGGAGGGGATATCAGGGCCCTGACTTCTTCCTGTCGTTCTTATAGTTCTTAGCCTCCCTGAGGTAAACAGGCTACATCTTCCACAGGTTTCCACAATGATAGGCCTCATGGGTCTGGAAGCATCTGAAGCAGTTGAGGCAATAAAAACCTTTCATCTTTGTGAGGTGGTTGTCTCAAGTATTGTTTTAGAAGCTATGAGAAGCTTCTAAACCTGACCTATATGGCAGTTTGTTTACTTTTTCGCCCTTTACAGACAAGAGAAAAGACACAGGGAGCTCACCCTACCTGAGCCAGCAAGTGGTGGAACTCCAGATCTGGCCTTCCTCCCCCCCCCGTCCCACCCACCTAGGAAAGCTGTTGGGGCAGAGTTGGCCTGAGAGTGTTGTAGGCCTCTCGCTCTTCTGAGATTCTGAAGGAGCGTCCCTGTGGAGCAAGCTCTTCCTCTCCCCAGTCTCAGATAGTGTGGCCTGAGTCATTCAATTAGAGAAAATAATTGGCAGTGGAGAATGCCTCTAGCAGTGGTAATTACCTCCAGTGCCTTGTTGAAATAGCCAAGCTACATTTCAGTTTATGCTGTAAAACCTTAATTATAATATAAACAGCTGCCCTTCATCCCCGCAGGGGCAGACCTCCCCCGCCTGCCTTTTCTGGCCTGGGAATGGCACTCCCTCACAAGTGGTCAGGGAGGTCCAGAAGTGCAAAGGGGACATGGGAGGGGTGGGGCCGGTGTCTGCGTGTAGAGTGGGCCTGAGTGACTGAATCAGGGAAAGCTGAGCTCCGGAGCCCGTCTTCCTAGGAGAAAGCCACAGACACAGCCCTACTCCAGAGGTAAGGGTCTGGGAGACTCCACAGGGCAGATGACCCTAGAGCCAGCCTCAACCTGGTTGGCATCCTCAGGAGGGTGTGCAAGCATGCGGACTTTCTTCAGGACAGTGTCACTTTCCATGTATGCTCCTGCGGGGGGGGGGGGGGGGGGGGGGGCTGAGTCTTCCCTCCTGGAGTCCAACTCCATGCTTGGATAAAACCCTATTTAGGTCCCAGTATACATCAGAATCATACTAAACATGGCTCCAAGTGTTTCCCGCTGAAACTTCCAATTATATCCGTGTCTGGTGTGTTACTGTCTACATTTGGATGATGAGCAAAAGGTGCCTTGAAAATTCTGTAGAAGGTTCAGTTTAAAATGCAGCACCCCAACGATGCACACACACACATACACACACACACACACACACACACACACAGAGAGAGAGAGAGAGAGAGAGAGACTTAGAAGGTTTAGGTAGTTTAGTTCAGAGAATGGGGGACAGAGGAAAGCCTGACCACCAGGCATCTGCAAGGACCCAGGAACCCGGCACTGATGAGGATACCCAGAAGAAGGCAGAGGGTTAAAGATGCCAATGACTGCTTCCAGAGACACCAGCCCATTCCTGGACCTTCTGTGCCACGGGGGCAGTTCTGCTGGACAGAGAGAATCATAAGTCTCTGTGATAGCATAAGACAGTGATCATCTGCTAGCCAGAGATGGCTTTTCATAAGCAAGTCCTCAATACTGAGTGACCAAGATAGTCCCTGAAGAGCAGGCATCATGATGAGAAATTCTTATTTTTTTCTCCCTTTAAAATACGTATACCAATATATTATTCTGTACTGGAGTATAAGAAGACAAGAATCTCATTCGTAGAGATCATCTATGTAAATACATGCAAATGAATGATGTGCATTTACGTGCTTAAGGATGTTTTAGAACTTAGGGTGCACGATCAAACTTTCCGAGTCCACTGGGTTACACTGTGATGTAATGCCTGCTGTGATGTAATGCCTGTTGTGATTTGATGCAATGCCTGCTTGAGTGCCGTGGCCTGAGCTGAACAAACACTTGGCATGACAGTGACCACTCCTCATGGAGCCTTTCTGAGATTGATTTCATTTAGTGGTGCAGAAGCCGGGTAACATGGAGTATGGATGGCCTGTGTAACCAGATGACCTAGCTCCAGATCCCCGCTCTGGCATCTCCCATTCTGCTTCTCAGGATCTTGGTGGACCGAACTCTCTTTCTATTTTTATTCCTTAATCTATTTTTATTTATGTGTATGCGTGTGCACCTGCCTGTATTCATGCACACCGTGTGCATGCTGGTGCCCTTGGAGTTCAGAGGGAGTCGGATCCTCTGCAGCTACAGGCCATTGTAAGCCTCCATGTAGATGCTGGGAATTGAACTTGTGTCCTTTGTAAGAGCTGTAAAGAGTCTCAACCACTGAGCCACGTCTCCAGCCCCAGGACACACCTTCTATAGGCTCCAGCCTGCCGTAAGGGTTACATTGAAGTGGCTGTGGGTGCAGAGCTTGGCCATGGGTCTCCCTGTCTCAAATGTCAGTCAGGAGAGGATTTACTGACTGTGAAGCGAGGAACTGGCACTTCAGCTCCTGCCTGGTGAGTCTAAAGCCCCACAGTTCGGGACCCGTGATGGAAGCTAGTCTAAGTTCACCGGCCCCAGATATATGTGAGAAGGTCGGTCTGTCTTTGTTTCTAAGAACTCTTCTCTCCTTCTATCTGCACCCTCCTCTCTATCCGTCTCCCCAAACCAGGACAGAGAATGTGGCAGACACACAGCAGGCTTTCCCCGCCATCCCCTGGTGGTTGTACATTTGACCTCCATGGTCTTGTAGCATTCCCTTCACCTCTTGGTATCACCTTGCTCCAAGGAGGGTTCTGAAGCCTTCTGGAGCTACAGGCAGGGCAAGCAGGAGTACCGCAGGAGAGAAAGTGCTGCAAGGGAAAGGAAGCGTAAGAAATGCTTCTGCTGGGTCCAGTGTGTCTGGCCAGAGAGCCTGAACCAGAGTTTGCATCCCTCCTCCTGCTGGCTGCTGGCTGCTGGCTGCTGGCTTTCCTTGACAGTCCCTGGGTGCCCCACCCAAATGTCCTAACATCGTAAAAAAAAAAAAAAAAAAAACTGGGCAACATGTCTTTGTATAGAGATCTTGATTTCTCTCGTGAGAATCAAGTGATTTCCTTTCATAGGGCTCTACCCTTAAACTCCCACGCTGGTAACAGCTGCTGGGTGTGTCTCAGGCTCAGTCTAATGGGGGTTCAAGTTCAGATGGATGGGGTACTGATCATCACCTAAAGAGAAAGCCACCAGACCTGGGGCATCTCTGGGTCATAGAGGAAGAAGCCATCTCTGTGGAGATTCTGGGGAATCGGCACACCTGCCTCCCTGCCCAGCCCCACCTGTTGTTCAGCTTCGGTGAGTACCATACCGGCTTCCTACCGCACTTCTCCCTGATAACAGTGCCATTCAGAGCTTTCTGAGGATTTTTAGTGTGAGAAGTGGTCAGAAACAGAAAGTAAAAGTCAAATTTCCAGGGGGAAAAAAAGGCAAACTTATATACGTTCTGAGACACTCTAAATGAGGCACTTAAAACACATTAGGATGGAAATTAAAGTCCTTGAGCGGCTTTTTATATTTTTTTATTTCGTGGTAGCCTGACCGCAGCTTTCACTTCTCCATTCATTTCCTAGAAATCCTTCTTCAATGAAAGCTGAAGGAGCGTGCCCATGCTTGCTGAGGCTGGAACAGTCCGGGTTGGCCTCATCTTGGGGCTTCTCTCTTGATGGAGTGTAAGGAAGCACGATAGCTCTCCGGAGACTCTTAAAGTGGAGCTTTAAGAAATAAGCAGCCAGTAAAAAGTTGCCCGTGGAGTTATGGGGCCTGGCTGTGTGGCAGTTTCCTTAACCTCCTAATCCCAACTGTCCAATTCTGGGTTTACGAGCCCGTGGGGACTGCTACATTAAGTAAATGAAGAGGAATGACCATACGCAGTGGAGGCAAACATATCCACTGCTCGTTGGAGGAGAGGTGTGTCTAACGGGGCGTTCGTGAAAGCAGTCCCCGAGGCAGACAGGGCAGCCCCCTCCAGACTCCCTTCCGCCTCGTCTGCGTGGACTGTTGTTCATTTTTATAAGCTAATTTATCTGGGAATAACTCTCTTTAACACACTCAGCTAACTTCTGCAAGGAGTTCTCCTGGATGAACTGTCGCAGAAAAGGACTCATCACTCTTAGAATCCCCATCTCCAAAAGCTATCATGCTGTTCAGCCCACTAGGCAACAGAAATCGTGGACTTTAATAGACTGAAAACTCAGTGTTTGGTCCTTAGTTAAGAGTCGTCTATGGAAAGGTGCTAGCTCCGTGAGTTCAAGAACGTCTGTTCTGCAGTGACTCAGGCTGCTGTTGGCTTTATGCCTGCCTCAGTTTCTCCCCTTGTGTGCAGGGGAGAGACATGGACCATTGAACATGAGAGGTCTCCTTCCCTTTCTTCCCTTCAAACACTTCCTCCAGGGCAAAGACAGCACATCCCACAGAAGCTAACATGATGCTTTGGCTTTTTGTTTGTTTGTTTTATTTGATTCTGTTTTGGGTTGTCTTCTCGTGGGTGGGTGGGGAGGAAACTCATGCCATCTTATATAACAGAGGTCAGCGGGATTTTATTAGCTATTTGTGCTGAGCCATAATTCACATACAATAAAACTATCAATCTTCAAAATTGTTTGGAGTCGTGAATTAAGTAAGATTAAAAGGAACATACACTGAAGTGTTTCAACCTACGCTCAGTATCAAGAGGTGTGAAGGCCACACAGCCACACAGTTTGCGGAAACCCTCATGGGCTTTCTGTTTCTCGTAGAACAGTCTAGAACCCAAAGAGCAATAAATTCCATTTCACCACTTCTGCAGCTGGTCTGTGGCCATACAGCACTACTCAGTTGGCAGATGAAGATGAGGGCAGAAAGCTGGTGCCCGCCGCATACTCCCTTCCATGGCTCTGTGTCTGTACACCAAGGCCTTGCCTATGTTGAGGTCAAGAGCCAATCCCTCTCTGGAGCTGGTTCTCCTAACCTCTCTGGCTAGTTAAAAATTTCCTCTTCTCAATGGTGTATTTATAAGATTCACATTCCCATGATGACGAAATAACCAAGACAAGCAACTCTAAAGGAGGAAAGGCTATTTGGGTCACAGTTTCAGAGCTGCCAGTCTCTTGACGAGTTAGATGCTTTGGGTCTGTGATGAGAGACAACAGGTCAGGTGGGAATGCATGGGAGAGGAGGCTGCTGAGTAGGGGAGAGAGGGGGGAAGAGAGATAGAGAGGAGAGAAGAGAGAAGAGGGGGAAGGAGAGAGAGAGGGGAGAGATAGGAAGAGAGAGATAGAGAAAGAGAGAGAAGAGAGGGAAAGAAAGAGGAGAGAGAGAAAGAGAGCAGAGAGAAAAAGAGAAAGGGGGAGAGAGAGAAAGGAGAAGAGAGGGAAAGGGAGAGCAGAGAGAAAGATAGAAAAGATAGAAAGAAGAGAGAAAAGAGAAAGAGGGGGAAAGAGAGAAGAGAGAGAAAAAAGAGAGAGGGGGAGAGAGAGGAAGAGAGAGGGGAAATAGAAAGAGAGGGGGCAGAGAAAGGAAAAAGAGAGAGTAAAAGAGAGAGGAGAGAAAAAGAGAGGGAGAGAGAGAAAGAGGAAGAGGCCTTCCTCCTTTGTGCCTTTACCTCAGGCAGCTCCTCCAGGCCTCAGCTTGCCTGATTCCCCATTAGCTCCAGTCCCCAGTGGTGAAGCTCCCCAAGGTTTCTCCATTTGAGCTGTAAGAAATCAAACAGTGAAAGCACATGAGTGGTCATTGTTCATGGTGAAGAACAGGGAACGGCTGACTGTGGAATGGACCTGACCAAACAGGCTATGCCTGGTGGCCAGCAAGCCTCAGAGATCTGTTTCCACCTACCCCGTGCCGGGCTTACAGGCATGTCCCATATGTGATCATGCTTGCTTTGTTTTCTTGTTTCTCACATGGGTCCGGGTTTCTTCCACACTCTTGTGCTTGACAGAAAAGCACTTTCCTGGCTGAGCCGCTTCTCTGCCCCTCAGCATTGGCTCAACTCTGTCTTGACCTTGAAACACTCCCAGGTGATGTCCAAACTATCAGCAAGCAGCCCCGATGGGCAACCGCAAGGAGTACGCCGTCGGTATTGAAACATGCTGTGCTTCGTGTGATTCTTCAAAGTTACAGGAACGATGCAGGCAGAGGGAAGGCCCACATGTGAAATTTTGGCCATCTGGAATATCTGACTGATGTGGACGTAACTCAAAGATGTAAGAGTTTATTGGTCATCCAGTCTCTGCTGAGTGTATGTTAAACTTCCTATGTTGGCTCTTTCTTCTTGTACACATGTATGTGCATGTGTGCGTGCGTGCATGCGTGCATATGCCTGTGCTTCTATATTTGTGTGTGTGTATGGTGTGCATGTATGTATTACTATTTGCATGTGTGTGGATACATAAGTGTGGGTGGGTGTGCATGGGTGTGCCTGTGTGTGGGGAGGCTAAGGACATCAGGTGCCTTTCTCAACCGCTCTCCATTTTAGTTTACTGAGTCAGGGACTCAATGGTTGGACTAGCCTAGATAGCCTGCTTACCCCAGGGGTCCCCTGTCTCCAATCTTCCCAAATGCCGGACTTACAGGCAGATATCACACATGCCCAGCTGTGTACAGTTCCCCAGGATCTGAACCCTGGTCTTCACACTTGCTTGGCAAGCACTTCAATCTATGGATTTCTCTTCCCATGCCTGGAGTAAACACTTCTTCATCCAGGCCTGTGGTCTCTGCTAGGTCTCAGAATGGATTGTGAACTCTCTGCACCTGCGGTTGAAACATTGTATGTGCTTGTCCATGTTTCTTGGGTGTTAGGAGAGAACCTGTCACCTTCAGCTGGTGCCCTGAGGGTAGACGGTTGTACTTCAGGGCCCTCACTTGATCAATGCCTTCCCTGGGGTGCTGTAGTGTAGAGTATTGAAAAATAGTTTCCAATTATTAACTAAAATGTCCTGTCAGGAAACAGATAACGTGAGAATTAGGTTCTGGTTGCAGCAGAACAATGGCAGAAGCGAGCCAGTTCTCCCGTTGTTGAGATACAAGCGATGCTGGAGGAGAAACACATTTGGAACCCAGCTCGTACCCACCCCATCGCTCACCGCTCACCACAAACCCCTATTCTCATTCCGCTGCAGCCACCTGCACTTTTCCCATCCTCCTCTTTCACTTGTGTGCCCCAAATTCTTCCCCCTGCTGATTCCCTCCCTGGCTGTCTCACATTCCCTCCAGTTCCCTTCCTCTGCCCTTGGCTGCAAACCCGCGCTGTCATTCACAACAGGGCAGCTGTCCTTGGCCTGGAGAATCGGGCTCTTGCTTTCAGGCGGCCCCGGAGCAGGGCCGCGACTTTGGTCTCCGGGTTCCTCAATAGCCTGGACAACAAAGGCCTGGTGAAAGAAGGAAGTCTTCGGAGGAGTTCGCGTTACAGCCCGGAGGGAAAGAAAATGCTGATATTGTTACCACCGCCAGTTTCTCCCCATTGTGCTCCTTGTCAAGAACATGCCCCCTCCAAAGGGACGGGATGTGTTTCAGGACAATTTGAGAATGTTCGGTAATCTGATATTATCTCCATTTCTCTTCTTGTTTCATGTTGCTTTCTGATCCTTGAGTTCTCCCAAGTTCACAGTGGTCCGTGACATTACGGTGACTCGCTAACTCCCATTATCCTTACAGTCAATGGGAGGACAGTGAGCTGTGTTATCCTGTACTCCACCTCCCTGTCACTCAGCGTTTTATCTCGGTTGATACCCCAGGACCAGACGCGGAAACCAAAGTAGGCTGTCTTGTCTTCAGGGAATCTTGAATGCCTTTTGTATTCATCAGTCAACTGAGGACTCACTCTGGAGAAGCCTCTGTCAGCACACAGCCTGGGTGAAGAGGGGATGCTCGGGCTGTGAAATAGTCACAGGCATGGGTGCCTCAGTCGTATTCACCTTTTTGGCCCCGTGAGCCTGACGGGATCCCCAAAGGGAGCTGCCAAAGCTTGCAAACATGGCTGTCGCTTGGATGAACGAATGCGTGTGCCTCATTTCCACTTCTGATATTAAACCTATTCACGCGGGCACATTCATCTTCCTCCTCCATCTGCCAACCAGCGGTGTCAAACATCTGTGATAAAAGTCCACAGGTGATGGCAGTGATCAAAGCAACCCTGATCCCCCACTTCTTCGAAAGTTGTAATGGCCTTCCACCATCCCCAGACCCTGCATCTTACTGTCCCTCACGTAGTCTTCAGACAGTACACATGCCAAATTAAACGGCATGCTATTTGTGTTGCCAAGAAACAAAATCTTAGCAGATCAATAAACTTGTGTCCAAACAGAAAGCAAAGGGAGGATGTAATGGCTGTTAATTTGAGGTCAACCGTTGGTGACGATTAAGTATCTAGTCTAACCAGAAAACAATTGACAGATACCATAGAGTAGATGAGAGAGGGAAAAGAGAACAAAAAGAAAAATCTAGAACACCACTTTAAAAGTTCTTATTAGAATACGCCCATTGTGCAAAATAATTGGTTTTCTTGGGCTGAGGACACAACTCGGTTCAATTCATGCTGGGCAGACATGAGGATCCAAGTTTGATCCCCGTGCTTGCCTGAAAGCCAGGCAGGCCTGCTGATATATATATATCTAACTCACACACTGGGGCGGCAGATATTGGTGGACCCCAGGGCTCACACACTGGGGAGGCAGAGACTGGTGGACCCCAGGGCTCACACACTGGGGAGGCAGAGACTGGTGGACCCCAGGGCTCGCACACTGGGGAGGCAGAGACTGGTGGACCCCAGGGCTCGCACACTGGGGAGGCAGAGACTGGTGGACCCCAGGGTTCGCACACTGGGGAGGCAGAGACTGGTGGACCCCAGGGCTCGCACACTGGGGAGGCAGAGACTGGTGGACCCCAGGGTTCGCACACTGGGGAGGCAGAGACTGGTGGACCCCAGGGCTCGCACACTGGGGAGGCAGAGACTGGTGGACCCCAGTTCTTATTGGCCAGTCCATTCAGCCAAAGCTATAGGCTCCATGTTCAGGGAGACGTTGGCTCAAAAACTAAAGTGCAGAGGGAGGCCAAGAGGGAAGAACCTGGCATGAACCTCTCACCTCCACACATGTCAACACAGCCATGCCTCCCTCCACACATCTCTGTCCACAGGTACACATGCAGAGACCATGTACACAAGCATACACAAAAGAATGCTTTTCATTATATTATTGTCACGTGTGCATATTATAGATTTTGATTATATTTACCCCCTGACTCTCTCTTGTATGTTACTATCATACATGTATATTATAGATCTTGATCATCCTTACCCCATGATTTTCTCTTGTTCTCCTACTGATACCACTGTCTCCTTCCTCTTCCCAAACAATTCTTATCCCGGGTTGGGTGTGGAGGTACACACCTTTAATCCTAGCACTCAGGAGGAAGAGGCAGGTGGATCTCTGTGAGTTCGAGGCCAGCTAGGGCTACATAGTGATGAGACCCTGTCTCAAAACAAATAAATAAATATTCTCACCAGATAGTCTCCTTTATATTTTTAGGCCCTTTGTTTCAAATCCAGATTCTAATGATGGGAGGAGACAGAGCCTTTCTGACTGACTTATTTAACACATTCTTTCCAGTTCCCTACAAATGATGTAATTTCATCCTTATGATGCAAGGGTCCATCAAACATATAATACATTTTCTTTAGCCTTTTTTCTATAAGTGGGAACCTGAGCAGATTTTATACCTTGGGTAATGTGTGTAGTGCCATGTCCAGGGGTCTCTGTGGCGTGTTGGCACATGTTTTGCAGTGCTGGAGATGGGTCATCTCTGGTGTTTTGAAGAGCCCCCATACTGAGATCAGGGTCCCATTTCCCTTCCATTAGCATCAGCATTGTGTGATGATAACAAAGCTCAGGACCTTGAGCTTGAGAGGTAAATATCAGACACTACACTCTAGCCCTTAAACACCGCTTACAGGGAGATATACTTCCTCAGAGTCCTTGATGAAATTAGACCTAGATATTCAGAGTTCCAGGATTCACAACAGACCACTCTCTTATCAGCAGAGAGAAGTTTTTTTATGTAAATCTGAACTTCCTTGTCAAGAAGAATCACTCCCATGGTAAAATGTACCTAGACTGTAAAAAATGGTGAACAATGTCTGGCGAGATTACTTAGTGGCTAAGCGTGCTTGCCTCCATGCCTGATGACCTGAGTTTGATTCCTAGACATACATGATGAAAAGAGAGAACCAGCTCTCTCAGGTTGTCACCTGACTTCCACACATGTGCCTTAGTGTGTGTGTGTGTGTGTGTGTGTGTGTGTATACATGTGTAAAATATACAGAGAACAAGTTTTGTGTATTCATTCCAGGTAATTCATACCAGGTTGAGATGGCAAACAATGACTTTTTACTTCTTATCTCTGACATCAGGAATTTCCCTGGGCATTGAACAAGCAGACATAGAATGATTTAAAAGAAGTCCAAACATGTATTCATAGATTTAACTGCAATTAGTGCATTTTAACAACTTTATTACTGTCTAGTTCATGGCTGTCCTATGTAGTTTCTGACCAAGTCTATGTTCAGCTAGGCAGATCTTCACAGAAGGGTTGGGGATAGCCTGCCTGCAGCTGTATCCCATAGCATTTGTCTGTGGTTATGGGAATGAGAAGCATTTAATCAGTGCACAGCAAAGAGTGCTTCATTCAGAGTCTCTCATAGCCCATGTTAGGAGGGTTTCCGTGTTGAGAGGGTTGCTGAGACCATTCCTATGTTCAGAAGAAAGAAGAACAATCTTAGCATTAATTAGTGATGTCTGCCAGCAAAGAAGAGAGCCATGCATGGTGGCCCAGCTGCTTGGCTTTGTCCATCTAAACCTAAGCTGATGAATTCTCTATTTCTGAGCATGTTTAATTTGAGAGCACAGGAGAGATACAAATGCTTACAAAGCAGTGGACTTTGTTGGAAAATCTGAACAGCCATTTCCCAGGCACTGAGCTTCCAAAAGCAACCTGGTAATAAAAGGGTTTGTTTCATCCTATAGCTCACAGTCTATCACTGAGGGAAGTCAGGCAGGAACTCAAGCAGGGCAGGAACCTGGTCATGAAAGGATGCTGCTTACTAGCTTTCTCCTCTTGGCTTGCTCAGCCTACTTTCTTATACACTCAAGATCACCAGGTGTTGACAGAGGTTTCTGTCCCGTCTGGTCCTGCAGCAGTTCAGTCCCAAAGAAACACACAGAGGTCTACATTAATTATAAACTGGTTGATCTATTAGCTCAGGCTTCTTATTAACTCTTACATCCTACATTAACCCATAATTCTTGTCTGTGTTAGCCATGTGGGTTGGTACCTTTAATCAGCGAGGCATTCTCATCTTACTTCCTCTGTGTCTAGGTGATGACCACAGACTGAGCCTTTTCTCTTCCCAGATCTCTGGTTCTGGTCATCCCACCTATACTTCCTGCCCAGCTACTGGCCAATCAGCATTTTATTAAACCAGTACAACTGACAAAACTTTACAGGGTACAAGACCATTGTCCCACAGCAACCAGGCCAAATGGTACCAGCAGCAGTGGGCTGTGCCTCCAACATGAATCACAAGTCAAGAAAATGCCAACAGACTTGCCCACAGGCCAATGTTATCTAGGCAGTTCCTAAGTTAAGATTTTTTTCTTTTCTTTGGGCTGAAAAGATGGCACAGAGGTTAAGAATATTGGCTGCTCTTCCAGAGGTCCTGAGTTCAATTCCCAGCAACCACATGGTAGCTCACAAACATCTGTAATGAGATCTGGTACCTTCTTACAGCAAGCAGGCAAACAAGAGGACAGAACCCTGTATACATAATAAATAAATATTTAAAAAAGAAAGATTTCCTTGTCCCAGATGATGATGGCCTTTGCCAAGTTGACAAAAAACAGTGCATCAATCTGATGAACAAGTAAGATATAAACAAGCTTCATGCCCCAGCCTGTGCACAAAGTGAGACAGTCTCCCATAATCCAGCATCATGATGCTTAGACTCAACTGGATCCACCAGATAGACCAGGCTTCATCAGTCAGTGCCCAGACTCCTAGGTCTATCACAGGCAAACTCAGCTCCAAAGAAAGTAAATAACCAAGCAGGTCATTAGAAAGCCTACTAATACTACATATCTAAAGTGTAGATATGTAGTTCTGTCCCGCTCTCCTATTAACTTAGCCAACAGGCAGAGGCTCTTTACAGCAATGGAGAAAAAAATGGCAAAATTGAAGCTGTGTTAGTTATGCCAAGGGCTGCTGGGGTGGGAGTTTCTGCTAACAGATCGCTGCGCCCCCGGTCGGCAGTGGCTCCCCAGCTGCTTGAGCTGCCTTTCTAGAAGTCACCCAAGACAGGTTAACTGTCCCCAGCATCTGCTGTGCACAGAACTATCCTCTGGCATGGATGGGAGCAAGGCACTCCCCGGGAGGCTTATAGACCAAGAGCTTGCCTTAAATGGAGCAAAACTAGGCAATGAGTCTATGCATTTCCCTCCTGGGGGCTTTCCCACCCATGCTCGGTGACCTCAGGGTGACCCGGGTCTGAAACTCAATTATTCTCACATGTAAATGACCCAAATGTGCTCTCCAGGTTAAGTTCTGCAGAAGGGGGGTGATCTTCAACGGTGGGGTTCTGGGTTCAGCAACCCTTGTTTGTGGACAGTGCATCACACTCTTAGAAGACTTTTTTCTCTTCCCCGAATTAAGCTTCCTATCTAGGCAAGGCTAGAACTCCCTATTCACCCTCAACCCCCAACCCCCACCCTGGCCTCCATGTTCCAATGGAAGCCAGGTCCGCAGCTCCAAGGTGGTTCTAATTTCTAGACTTCAAATGGCTCTCATGGCTGCACTGGAGCACACTAAGCCTCTAGTGTCCTCTAGCTCCTTTCAAATAGAATCCAACCCCAAATGGCTTGGAGCTCGTGGGAAAATAAGAGTTGGAAGTGCCTATAATGGAGAATTAATTTGCCCAGGGTGAGGCTGACTCCAAGTATCCATTTGGGAAAGTTGCCTGGATAGTTTCATTAATCCTACCTTCCTTCTGTCCACCTTCCTGCCATCAACTGGAAATAGCGTTTCACTGGTGAGTTTTTCATTTTTACAGGACCATGTTCTTTCACTAAAACTTATTTATCTAGCAGAGCCCTGATGTGATGTAATTTGAGAAGGACAACACTGAGCCGGTGTAATTATTTCTTAATATTTAAAAGCTCCCTTGGTTAATGTGTTTTCGGAGACAAGCTGTTAAATCATTAGGGATGGTGTTTTGCAGCCTTTTTCTAAGCAGCAGCTAATGTGGGCTTGAGCTGTTGGGCCAGGGGACTACCCTCGCTCTGCTCCCCATTAGCGTGCTGGTAACGAGCAGGCCACTTTGACAGGTCTTACCGCCACACTCACAGCCGACAGATGTGATGATAATTGAAAACTTTTCTTTAAAAAGGGAGAGTCAGGGAAGCTGGAGGTGTGCTGTAACAAGCTGGAAAAGGAGAGGAAACCTCTGGAAGTTTGTGCCTGTAGAGAGCTCCTTCGGATGGTGGCGGGAGACTTCGGGATAGAACAAGATTGAATGATTTACCTACGGGACTCCAAGCCGACACATCCCAGAGACGCTTGCACGTCGGCGTTTATTGCTGTTCACAGAGCTGAGTTATAGAGCCCACCTCGGTGTCCAACAACAGAGGGGTGCAGGAGGGAGACGTGGTACATACACGGTGGGATATTTTCCAGCCATAAATAAGAATGAAATTATGTCATTTGCAGGAAAAATGGTGCCACTAAAGACCGTCATATTAAGTGAATTAAGTTTGTTTCTGGCAAATACCTTGTTCTTTCTCATTTGCGGTTGCTAGAGTTTATGGGATATATAAAACTATGTGTTATATATATATATATGTGTGTGTTTATGGGCATGAGTGGGGAAGTGGAATGATGGGGGTGGAAGATGACAGACGGGGGGAGGAGCAAATGACGGAGGATGGGTGGACAGGCCCAGAGCTAGTATTTACTTGTATTAAAGCATCCTTGTGTGCAATGAATGTGCACAATGAGGATGTTTTATATACTAAACTATTATTGTGTGACTCTCTAGACTAGGACCCAGGGTAAAGCATGGTCCACACGGCTTAATGAGGCTGTTTCCAAAACATCCGTGTTCCCGTTTTGTGGACTGTGGCTTAGGCCACTCTTTTTGTCCAAGTCCTGGATGTGCGGTACCAGCGAGGTGGGTCTCAAGTTCTCTCTTCTAGGCAGTCATCATCTTGTCCTTACATGGCAGAAAGTTCTGGTGCCTTTTGTCCTCCTTATAAGGACTCTGATTCTATCAGGAGGGCTCCATCTCCCAACCTATTCTGAACTAAACGACCTCCTAAAGGCCACACCCCTAATTACTATTGTGTTGAGGACTGGGGCTTCTCCATATGGCTCTGCTGGGGAGGTAGAGCACAGTCCTAATAAATCACATGATTCTGGGCTATGGGGGGGGGGTGCAGGTGAGCTACTGGTATCTCTAGCAGAAGGAATCTCCATGGAATGGGTCATTGGTGGTTTGCTTCCTGTTCCTCCCCCTACCATGATGCTTCCTTAGTTACCGTGTGAGTCAGCAGAAAAAATGAGAGCTAGAGGAGCCAAGGATTGAGGTCAAGGTGCTCACTGAAGGATCGCTACTGTGGATGACGTTCATGGTCCAGCTGGACGAGTCTATGGATGGAAATGAGAGTGGCCCATGAAGACAGGAGTGTAATCTCACATTCTAAGTCACAGCTGCATTGTGCTGCCCCATGTGAGGGTCATCTGGTGACCTGTGAGCCAAGAGTGGTGGTATTAATGGACTGGTACAGAGGAAGAACAAAAGAGCCACCATCCTGGAAGAGACATTGACCTTGTCATGAACACAGCAGCCTTTTGAGCAAACATTAAGCTATTGCATGGGGGAACATCAAAATTGGTCCCCAAACCCATGGCCTCTGGAGGGCAGAGATTTCACCTCTAATTCAGCATATTGTTCAGATCAGAATAGAGTGACTTGTAATTAGTGGACCTCAGATGTGGGGGTTTCCGGAACTGCACATCAGAAGCTTCCTGGGTGGAGAGAAGAAGCTCACCCTGGCTCTTACTTCCCAGGGCGCTCTTCTCAGCCATGTTCCCAGCAGCCCCCATCTCCATGCCCTCATCCTGGCAACTACCAGGAAGTACAGTGACGTCTGCTGAGCGAGTGCTTTCTTTCTCACCTCCTCTCTGATGGACCCGTTATTTTGTTGTCTTAGTGGCGCCTTAATGCAGCCCCCTCTGCATGAGCCAATGACAGTGATACACTTATGATGTTCTTCTAAGAGCTCCAACAATATGCAAAGGGAAAGAACCCTCTTAAAGCAGCACACACAGACACACACACACACACACACACACACACACACACACACAGAGCAAGTTTAAAAATGTGTAAGTTTATCTTCTCTTCATCTCATCTTTGAGATGTAATTGTGACTCCGCAGATGAACTCACCAGAAGTTACTGGAAAGGGGGAGGACTTGGCAGGTGTATTCATGCTGAGCACTTGAGATTTTGAAGCCTATCACTGTAAGGGGATTTTCCTCTGAGGCAGGTGTCTGGGAAGAGAAGAAAATAATTTGGATAAGGAGAGGTGACCACTTACAGGTCAAATGGCTATGGCACTGAGTTACCAAACAGAAATCCCCTTAGATTTCTTATCTCAGGTTCACTTTCCAAAGAAGGCCAAGGACTGTGGCATGAACAGAAACACTCCACAGGCTCAGTGCTTTTGGTGGTCACTGGTCAGCTCCCTGCTGCAGACTGGGAATTTGAACGCAGATGGGCGAAGGCCCGGTCTCTCCACGAAGGTGTGTAGGCTCTGAGAGAGCTGCCAAGCCCCCTCAGCATCTCTAAGAAACAGAAAAGGCAAAGGGGTGGGGGAGGCTCACTTCCGCCAGCTCTGCGGGGTGTGGCCCTTGTAGGGTGGAGCGTGACAGCAAAGCTCCCGGGCAACACTATATGGATTTAACTCCACCGCCACTGGGATTTGCGTATTTCTAAATCACTTTCCGACAGAGAAAGTGTATAGTAAGAATTCACTCTATGGGGCTCAGTGGGTAAAGCGCTTGCTAAGTTAAGAGTGAAGACCAGAGTTTAGTTTCCAGAATGCATGAAAAACTGGGCACGTACCTGTGAAGCAAGCACTCCTGCTACGAGGTGGGAATTGGAGATGGGAAAGTCCTCAGAAGCTCATGGGCCGTCTAGGCTCACACCCACCCACCCACCCCCCCACACACACCCCACACACGGACACACACATGGACACACAAGAGATTATCTCCAAGAAGGTGGAAGGTGAGGACCAACGCCCCCAAGCTGCCCTCTGACCGCTGTATATCTTCCGTGGTATACACAAGCCTGCATGGCACTCATATACATGAACATGTACACACACCACCACCACCACCACCACCACCACCACCCAAAGATAAAAAAATAATTAGAAATATCATTCCAATCCACTATTAAAGCTCTGTGAAGCTAAATATCCACAATGATTTTTAGACTATTTGATACCAGACAAACCCCTTACCAGTTAGCCAGCCCCCCCATCTCAACACCTAAGCACTGATAATTGAAAATGAGCTTGGCTTTTACCATAAAGACAGGCCTTCTCATACCAGGGAAAATGCAAATATTCATCTTCTGATGGACAAATCCACATCTCATTTTAAGAATGTAGGTTTTTTTGTTGTTGTTGTTGTCGTTGTTGTTTTATTTGAGGTGGGGTGGGGGGGGTTGAGACAGGGTTTCTCTGTGTAGCTTTGGAACCTGTCCAGGAACTCACTCTGTAGACAAGGCTGGGCTTGAACTCACAGAGATCCGCCTGCCTCTGCCTTCCTGCCTCCCAAGTGCTGGGATTAAAGGCGTGTGCCACCACCGCCTGGCTAGATTGCAGTTTTATGGTTGGGGGGATTACTGAAGCTTCATTAGCCAGGCAGCACACCTCTTTATAATGGTGATTTGGAAAAAGAGCATTTCCAATGTGTTTGTAACTTGCAATGCTTTTGATCAGATTTGAAAGAACTTAAAGTTAGTATGGATTCTCAGTTTGTGAGCAACATGAGCCTTCTAGTCTAGGGGGAGAGTGAGAATGGAGAGGGCATTCCATCTCTGTTTTTCCATCTCCGATGATGCTCGGGAATGGGGAGAGTCCCCACCTGTGGTTGCTGGCACACTTTCACCCACAGCTCACAGTCCACATCAATGCTCAGAAGAACTGAGCCCGGTGGAGAGAAGGTTTCAGAGAAATATAATTACTATCTCCAAACTTGGGAGAGGAATTGTGGAAGAGGGCAGATAAGGGAGATAATTCTTACTGGTTGCTTCAGTGTCTTTTCCTATTGCAATGAAAACATGCTCACTAAAGTGACTTCAAGGAAGAAGAGTGATTTTGCTTTGATTTTGGGAAAGTCAGGGCAGCAGGAGCTGGAGGCAGCTGGACACGCCACTCCCACGTAAGGGAGCAGGGAGTGATGGCCACATGTGGCTGCTCAGCTTCCTTTCCACACTTGCACCATTCAGTATCCCAGTTAGGGAACAGGGTTGCCTATGGTGCTTGGCTTTCCCACCTCAATTAACGAGATATTTATCAAGATCACATGCCTAGAGGCCCTTTCCCCAGATGATTCCTGATTCTGTTAATTACCAATTAAGACTAACTCCAAACCGAGTGACTACATCCTCACAGGCACACTCCTAGGCATTTCCTCGGGCCTTATTTGTTCCTCAAAGCAGCCTTGAGTGGCAGGCAGGTCGTTTAGATTCAGAAACTAGAATGGAAGACTCAGTAACTGTGCATCTAGTGTTAAAGTGGCAAGGTTGGCCATAATTTTAAAGCAAGCTAGCATCTTAAAGCCCTCCTATCACCGAGGTTATTTTAATAAGAACCCCTGGGTCCATAGATATTACAAGGTAGTAGATTTTATCCCTCTCAATATAGCAGGAGAATTTCAAGAGAAGGAAGTGTCAACTCTGAGATAATGGAGAGCGAGAGAACAAATTTCTCTGGGAATGACTGAATGTCACCTCCACACGGATCTTCATTTCCCAACAGACTTCCTGCAGAACATCCTGAGTCCCAGGACAGGGGAAGAATGTGAGGGTGATGTTGAAGTGGGGTCTGTAGTTGAGTACATTCTCTCAATGGGAGGCTGTGGCATGCCCATCGCCACACAACTAACTTCCCTGCGGAACCTCCCGAGCCGTGAATCTACCAAGTGCAGACCTGATCTCAACCTTGGAACTTGTTCTTCCTGGAGTATCCTCAGGGACCGAGCTTTCAAAGAATGAGCCTGGGAAGGCCTGCTGTGGTGTGTCAACCCTTGGGAGGCTTGGGTCACAAGACTTTTCTAAACACGGCCTTCACTTATTCCATACATTCATTCATTTCCTGAGCAAGAATGGCTAAGGATTTCCCAGGTACCAAACCAAGCAAGACAGCAAGCAAGCAAAGATAAATGAGGTCTGACCTCTTATCTCTCCTCCCAACTTTGGTCAGGGCATCCCCTGCCTCCTCACCTTGCTGTCATCTCTCCCACTAGCTGCTCCTTTCTGTCCCAGACACCCCAGTGTTCTCAGGTCCTGCATGACTGTGATTCTCTCCCCCACAGCCTTCCTTCCTCCTGATAATAGTATTTGTATACTATTATTACACCTTATAACATGGTATCGCCACCCAGCACCCAGTGGGACTAAGTTTACTGTATTAGTCTGTTTTGTTGTCAATTTATCTTGAATTAGTCACTGTTGTGACAGAATGTTGACAAAAGCGACTTCCGGGGGTGGGGAGTAAGAGCTTGTTTTGGTTTATAGTTTGTGATAGAGTCCATCCAGTCAGAGAAACATGGGGGCAAGAGTAGCTCTAGATTGTGGGGGAGGTCATGAGATGGCTGCTCAATGCTGTCTGTCTACATAGTTACATAGTGTCTATGTATAGTTACATAGTATCTGTCTACGCATAGTTACATAGTGTCCGTCCGTGTACAGTTACATAGTTTCTATCTGTGTATGGTTACATAGTGTCCATCTGTGTACGGTTACATAGTGTCCGCCTGTGTACAGTTACATTGTGTTCATCCATGTATGGTTACATCGTGTCCAACCGCATATGGTTACATAGTATTCATCTATGTATGGTTACATAGTGTCCATCTGTGTACGGTTACATAGTGTCTATCTGTGTACATAGAGTCCATACTGTCACATAGAATGTCATTTCATTTGATTTAGATGAATCAGTAATGACCGAATGATGAAATGAAGCACAAGGCTCCTGCCCTGGTGGAGGAGGGTTTCCTAAGATCCACATGGGAAGAAGCTACCCATGGTCAGAGTTTTATTTTATCTAAACTGAATCTCAAATTCACCTTAAAATGTAGATAATGCCTCAGGTAGTGAGTTTTAAACACCAGATAGATACCTTACTAAGGACAGTCTTATGATTTGGAGCCATGGCTACACTTTAAACACAGTGTCCTTCACTCAAACCTAACTGAAGTCACCACATGAGGTCCGCAAGAGCTGAGCCTGACCCAGAGCACAATTAAGGTCTATTTATATTTTAATATCTCCAAGACCTGAGTCAGGTGGCATGGAGTTGAATCTAAATATGTCTGGATGCTACCCACTCAACGCTTTCAATTAAGTAGGGTAAAGTTCGTCCTGGCCTCAGCATCACTTTGCCTTTGCAGGGGAGCAAGGACACTTTCAGAGAGAGCAGTATCTTCTCCTCAGGCTAGGTAGTCCCATTCTTCCCGGCAGGTGCAGGCAGGGCACACTTTCCAGTGTGGTGGGACAGGAAGCCAGGCTGTCTGCTCCTCAGATATGCAAATGCAGTGGTTTTTACTGGAATTTTAATTTAAAACAGACTACATTTGGATACAGGAGAATTTAATTGTTTTTTCTTTGTTAAAGAAGGACTGAGATGTGACCTGAGTTCCCCAGTCGACTCTTCGACCCTTAGCTCCCTGCTTAGATGTCTAATGCTTGCTCTCACCACAGTCCTCCACACTGAGAAGGGTACTAAGGCAAAGGACTGCCCCAAACCCAGAAATAAACAACAAGCCTGATGTTGTCTGTACAGTTATAGAGTGGTCACGTTTTGTTTCGTGTGTGTGAGAGATGATTAAATGTGTGTGTGTATGTGTGGGTGAGTGTAACGCCTGGAAGTGAATTAGAATAGTTAATATGGGTTTTGAACTTCTGCCAGTTGCTTCTATTTGCATTGCTGCATTTATCCATTTCCAAACATTAGAAGATCCATCTATCAGATTCTGTGTCAATCCGGCACATGGATAATTTGTAAAAAAGCTTTCCTTCAAAATGTTCTGCGGTTTTTCTAATCTCATAGCTTTTCTCCTTTTCTAATCACATAACCTTGAAGTCGAAAGACGCAGCCTGTGATAATCTGTGTACACTGCCTTCATTACTATCACAGACAATTCTGGAAAAAAAGGCAAAGAAAACACACATACAAAACACATACTCTGAACCTCCTTTCTGCCCTCACACATTCAAAGCTGCCTTTAAAGTCGTGGGCTTTCTCCCAGTTCAATCACACCCGCATTAGGCCGACTCATCAGACAGAAAAGTGGTCGGGAACATAAGGGGATATTGACTTTAAAAATTTACTGGCGAGGCGTTCAGAGCCTGCAGGAATGTCAAAACTCCAACCTGCATTTTGATGTTTTTGCCTCCGGTTAGTCTTGACTGACATGCTTGGAGCACTCTAGTCTGTACTCGGGTATCCATTAACTGCCCTTGACTCAATGTTATCCAGGCCTTTGCAGGGTTTCAGTGGATTCTATGCCCCAAGGTGTAAGAAAAGCTCATGCCCGGTTTTAAGGGATCACATTGGCTATTCCTGGCTTCATTAGGGGGGCATTGTTTGATCCTAAATAATGAGAGCCTGTTAATTATTATTCTGATAATTGGGCCTCATGTGGGAGCATGGCAGGCAGGCAAGAGGTGTTTGAAAAGGAAGCAAGTTGGAGAAAGGAGAAAGAAATGTCAAGGTTGAGGCGTCTTTGAGAGGAGTTTGTTTATATGCAAAGCATTTTCACCTAAGTGGGGACCGAGGGGGCTGGGGCAGGTGTAAGGCTGTACTTACTTCAGCTAGGGTAGGTTGCAAAATTACTACCCTGCACTAACTGCTCACCAAGGCTCACCCATCACTTGACTGAACCTGTAATCCACACAGGGAGAAAAAGGAATTGGTTTCTTTAGGTGAGGAGAGAGATCACAGGGAGCAGGGAGCTGGGTGTCTGCCCCTGCTCGCCAAGGAAAAGAGCACTTGCTTGCTCTGCGCGCTCCTGGTTTTACTGTTTTCTTTTCTCCTATGATGTGACAACCAAGTCCACACAATGCAAGGTGATCACCCTGCCACCTGCTCAAACACAAGATGACTGTCCAAGAACCACAAATACCAGGAGGACCTGATGTGGCTGAGGGTAGACGGCTTTGGGGTAGATTGTGGCTACCAGGAAGTTTCCTGAAGTCTTGGAGACACCATGGAAAATGTTGGCTTTCGAATTCTTGACAAATGGGAAGAACTTCTGTACTAAATCTGGATTGTCCTTCCCCAGTGAGTACTGCGTCAATACTCCTGTATTGGTCTTTGTCTATTTGTTATGTAACTGTGAGAGAGAAATTCCATTCCACAGAATAGAATGTCTTCCTCCTGGGATCCATAAAAAAGCCCAGTGTCAGGGCTGGAGACATAGCTCAGCAGTTAAGAGCACTGCCTGTTCTTCCAGAGGACCCGGTTCAATTCCCAGCACCCACATGGCAGCTCACAACTGCCTGTAACTCCAGGATCTGGCACCCTCACACAGACATATGCAGGCAAAATGCCAATGTACATAAAATAAAAATAAACAAATAAAAAAGAAATAAAAAAAGAGTCAGTGTCTTATCCAACTGAAGGAAGGATTGGGTTTTGACAAAGGCCTCCATTAAAAGCGGGAAGGGAGTTTGGGAAGGCAATCTGGCATTTGAAGCATTAACTGGGGTTTTTGTTAGACTTACTTAGACTCTGGGTACAGCTGGCCAGCTGAGATGAGAGCTGGCCTGCCTGTAGACCAGGTGACAGTGGCCGACAGGAAGAGAAGAGACAGAGGGAAGGTCCACACTCGTTTTGAGTCCCAGCACTATGTTCACCTGACTTTGCCAGCCTCTAAATCTCAGTCTTCCAATTAAACTGGAGAGACTATCAAAAGCGCATGTTCAAAACGGTTGAATACCCCGGAGCTCTGGACTTGCCTGAGTCTTCTTCATAGGCTCTGTGATTCTCTTTTGTAGGTGTGAATGTTCTTTGAGATGCACCATGGGCCGCAGCGCAGGAGGAAAGGGTGGGAGGGCCAGGGGCACAGTATTGGGGAATTGAAGAGTTAGTGGCCAAAACAGGCTATCTTGTCTGTGATCTTTCAACTGTTCCTAACAGCTTCAATACATCTCCTAGGTTCAGGCAAATGACAGTGAGCTATACTAGAACATGGCACGCTAAGTGCAGAGCCATCAGAGCACAGAACCATCTTGGATCCTGTGGACAGCAAGGTCTGTAGGCCAGTGTTGGCCAACAGAGCCCTGGTGGTAACACCACCAGCAACCAAGTAGAGAGGGTTTGATTTGACCCTTCCTTCATTCCGTGACCTTGAGCCGGGTCTGATTCTCCACTTGGGTGGTAGAGTTATTATCTGCTTCAAACCTCCTAGGGACGCTGAGAAGCAAACACAAGGTTAAGACTCGAATGCAATCTGTAAACACAGAATCCTCCGTGGTCTTATGGCTATGGTGTCTTTACAGGGTAAACAGAGCACTGGGGATTCACAGGCATCTCACTGTCTGTCCTCTTAGTTTTGCATTGCTGAGTGAGTGAGTCAGCCCCATTGAAATTTATATAAAGACAGAAGACATTTCTCCCACTGTGTACCCACTCCCGGGAGTTTAGAAAGAGGATGCAGCCCTATGGCCCGCATGCACCGGTAAATCATATAAGCTAATGATAGGCTGGTGCTTAGGGCTGAGTCTGTTCATTGCCCAGGGCCTGGCAAGCACCCTAAAGTCAACTCTCACTTCCCATTGAAAAAGATCCTTGATGAGTTTTGCAAACACTGTTCCCAGCCTGCGCCACCTCTCTTAGAACACTAAGTTCTGGTTTCATTTAGTCTTCCGCCTTCCTCCTGCCTGAGCAGCCTCAAAGGACAGCGAGCCCTGCATTCCCAGGATTACTGGAGAGGTGTGCTCATATCCAAGACCAAATTATATAGACTGATTTGCATGGTTCTCCGAGTCCTTGCCGTTCCCACCGGAAGAAACTCTCAAGTCTTTTCCCCTCCGTTTTCTGACCGCATCGCTGGCTGACTGACAGTTTTATGTGAAGTGCCATCCCCTTTAAATGATCACAGTCTATCTGGGGGTTGCAATTTGTTAAATTAGGTACATGATGTATCATCACAGACTGTGAGCCAGAGACACTCCTGTGTGAAGACACGCTTTAAAGGAAAGAATAAAACTTAATCCACTTCCCTCCTCGATGAAGGCAATCTCCTTTGTATTGACCAGTTTATAGTGATGGTGACAGTCACTAGGGCATATGATTGCCAAGGTCCTTGGTGCCTTTGAACTTGGACCCATATTTCCGCATCAGTGACTATGATTCAGAGCAGCTGCTCTGTTCTCCTCGTGGCTGAGAGTTTCTGCTTCATGGATGAACCCAGTGTAGTGGACCTTGTAGCGAACACATTTATGTCTCTCTTGCTCCCTCCTGACATAGTCAGGGAATGCTTCCTTTGTCCTTTAGACTCAGGGTCTCTCATTGGGCACAGCTCAGCGCCTCACTCAGCTTCCATTGCAGCGTTCCCTTGGAAGGTAGTCTTCCCTTATCCTGCTCATCAAGAATGAGGAAGAGAAAGAATACAGACTTTCTCAAAGCCAGAATTACCCATGATTAAAGTATGGCATGATGGATTGAAAAAGAAAGCTAATACCTACACCCGGCATCTCAGCTAAACCAGAATGAGGGAGGAGCCATCTGCAAAGCAGTTGGTAACATCCTCCAAGCCCTGCTCAGCTACCTGCTGGGCCTTTTTCTACAAACTATCTATGGTAACACCAGCCTTCCGGGTAAAGCATCCCCTCCACAAAGTCCTCCTCCTCTAGCCCACTTTGCATCCCAAGGAAAAGTGGTCAGGCTGGTTCTGAAGCAAACACCCATCCCAGATCTCTTAGGTCACCATGGCTTGAATTCTCTGCAGCAGTAAGTTCCTCTTTCCCTACAGAGAACTGGGAGCTGTGTCCCCAAGGGAATTGTTTTCTGGCCTGAGATATAACCCTCTCTTTTGATAGCCATAGTCAGCAAGAGCCTCTGGGGGCCTTATTTGTCCCAGGCAGCAGTAGCAGCGGCAGTGAGGTGTGCATGGGCTAGCAGCTTTATCAAGAATCCCTTGCTCATTTTTCTTGTCACTGTCCCGGTGGATAAGATTTAACAAGCAGTCAGCCACACTGTGGTATCAACTCGGCTTCAGAGAATACCTTATCATCTTAAAGGACGCGTTTTTATCCTGCTACCTGGGTCCAAGTGATTTTCCAAAACTTCTGTGACTTTGCAAACACATCTGTCTGGGACTAGGAAGAGGCCCATGGGCTCATACGGTGACATCGCTTTGGCCAGGAACAAGCCACAGGAGCAGCAACTCCTGAACCAACACGTATGACCTTAGGTTCCATGTGTAGTAACTTGACAGTCCGTGGGATGGCCCAGACGACTTCTGGAGAATCTTCTAACATCTAACTTCCTCAAAAACTGGGCCTGAATATGCAATCGGTGTCATTAAATTAGCCAATACTTTATACCAAACCAGAAGACACAAAACCTTGTCCTGGATTCTGGAAATAGGATGACCAGACAACAGAGATCTGTGGCCTTTCTGGGCTCTCATTATCTAGAAGGGAGGAAAGGAATAATTAATAATTGGCATACAGCTGAAGAGAAAATGTCTAACAACAAATAACCAAATTTAAGCTTTTCTTTTTCTCAAATAGATTAATTATTCCAAATTTCACTGTTGGACATTTTTTTATGCCACTTCTATTGATTTCATTTTATTGAGTCTTTGATAAGGGCCAAGTCACAGTCCCCAAAGAGATTAATTGAGTTGTAAGGGTTTTAGTCTCCTACAAAAATGAGTAGGTCGCCTTTGCTTTCCCATACACCTGTTAAACAATACTCGAGAAGCAGGAGGAGGTAGGAGCATTTACCCACCCCCCAAGAGTTTTGTGTACCTGTGTGCACAAGTATAGTGGCCACTGCTGATCGTTTGGCATCCTGGACCAAAGCAGTCATTTCTATATAGTTTCTACATCATAACCAGTATTGGGTTATGTAAAACAATGCTTAAGAAGCAGAAGGAGGTACTAGTATCTACCCCCCCCCCCAATAGTTTTGTATGCACAAGTACACACACATGCTGTGCTGCGTGTGCAACTTGCCTGTGCACACACATGTGTGCACTGTGATTGAGAAATTGTTTTTCACATTTTACATGAAAAGCAGAAAGCTCAATGGGGATCCATTGTACCCTACATCCTGAGGTCATCCTGGCCTCCCCCTTGGAGGCCAGGCACATGAGCCCTCAATTCCTCAATTTCCAGGGCAGTTTGGTTTTGGGGATATGCCTAGGAATGTTGTGAGGGAGGTTATGGTGGGAGCCATCTGTGTGGTGTTGGGTAAGTGACTAGTGACTCCCCCTCCTGAATCCCTGTCACCATTCAGCATGATTATCTCTCAAGTTTCCTGTAGGCCTCATTTCCATCCCATCGGCTTCTGAAGCTGATAATGGCAATGGGGAGAGGGGAGGGGCAAGGATGGGGTGCTGGTGAAAGTGCGGGGCTGTGGGGAAAGAGGTGTGGTTTGCTCGGCTGTTCTCACACTTATTGTGCGTTCCCCATAACAGAAAACAAGTCAAGTTTCCTTCGATGGCAGAGCCAGCGAGAAGTGGTGGTTCCAACCCTGTTGGTGCGCATGTCCACTTTACAAATAAAATGTTGGTCACAGAACAAAATAATCTGAATTTTTGTAATGTTAACGCTGCCATGGCTCAGAACCATCACATTCTTAAGCCTGCATCTTCAGCATAGAGAGAAAAGATATAATAACCACTGCTGATCGTTTGGCATCCTTGACCAAAACAGTCATTTCTATATAGTTTCTACATTGTAACCAGTATTGGGTTGTTAAGTTGGTCAATGAAAATTGAAAATTAAAACAAATCTCTTTGTCAGAGGAAACTGCTGGACCTCGCAGCCCTGGTAAAGTCTCTGGTTTTACTGTGCCCCTTAGGGAAGAAGGGTTGGGTCCTGGGTCATTCCGGCCACACCTTCAGTTTCTACTCCCTTCTCTTCTTTAACTGTGCTCCAACCACTGGATTCTGATTCCCTCTTCCTGGTCACTGCCTAGTTCTCAACTGTACAAGAGCCATCCCAGCTCAAAGCTTGGATCCATACGTCTGTCCATTCCCCACACTTACTGAGCTCAGTCTTAGACTGCACAGAGACAACTTCTGTTCATCATCTCTCCACCAGCAGGCAGATGCCCTGCTCATCACTAGCTGGATTTTCTGTCATAGCCCCATTAGAAGTATATCATGTCTAACTGCCCCGCCAGTGAGGAATTATTTCTTCGTCTACTTCTCTCTCAGCTCCCCCTTCAGGATCTTCAACTCCTTCCTTTATTCCCACATCTAACCCAGGGCTAAGATTTTCAACCTCACTTGGGAAAAATCTATTCTACAAATGGCCTAGTCATATGAGCTACGACACCCTAGATGTAAAGAAAACTCCACATTCCTACTCCTTCCCTGAGCACCCATCTCAAACCCTCTGTCCTGGTTTGTTCCACCCCTCCATTAATAATTTTTCTTGTTCATTCTGCCCCCTCCTCTCACTGTCTCTTTATACTGCCTTATCTATTTTATGGTATCCTTGGCTATTTTTTCTTTTAAAAAATTTTTATTTTCGCATTTAGTTATTTGTGTAACAGTATGTTGTGACAGTATTGTGTGACAGTTGTGCATGTGATATAGTGTCACAGTGTGTGAGTCACAGTGTATGTCACAGTGCATGTGTGTGTGCACATATGTGTGTGAGACAATGTGCACGTATCACAGTGTGTCTGCGTGCGTGCTCACGTGCATGTGAGAGACAGTGTGCATGTGTCAGTGTGTGCATGTGTGTGTAAGTGTGCGTGCCTGCTCATGTACACGTGAGAGACAGTGTGCATATGTCATGGTGTGTGCATATGTGTGTGCACATGTGTGCACTCGTGTGCATGTGTCACAGTGTGTGCATGTGTGTGTGAGAGCACTTGTGCATGTTCATGTGTGCATGAGAGACAGTCTGCATGTGGACATGAGATGACAACTGATGAGAGTCACTTCTCTTCTTCCGCTGTGTAAGTCCTGGGACTCAAACACGGCTCCTCTGGCTTGGTAGAAAGCAGCTTATCCACTGAGTCATCTTGCTGGTCCCTTTTTCTTACTATAGTTTGTCTCTCCAGTTATAATTCCCTAAAGAGTGCAGGCTCTCTACAAGGAGGAATGTAAATGCTTTACTAACTAGAACAGAACCCCACATGAGTGACCCATGGACTAATACTTGGGACGAAGTCATGGGTGAATAAGATAAACACAGGCAACAGAGGGGAGTCGCTTGTTCAAGGTTACAGTTTGCAAAGGGCAGAACCAGGCCCAGGCCCTTAATACAACTCCAAAATGCCTTAAAAGTAAGCTTTGTTCCTTTTCCTCTCTGTCAGCTCTCCCTATTTATAATGGTCTCTCCACCCCGTGTTCTTCAGAAACACAAGCATCAGACAAGCTGGTTTTAGTAAACTCTTGTAGGATTTCAGACTTCTTTACCAGGGTGGCTGAAGATGGACAAATGATGACTCTCAAATTTTAATGAGCAATAAAATCACTAAGGAGGAAGAACTGGGGAGCTAGTTCGGAGGACAGCGGGGCAGCACCCCTGGCTCCCGAGATGATGCACACTGGGGAGGTGGCGCCACCTGGAAGAACTGGACAAGCCTCCACTCACAGGTGCACTGAACGAGCAGTCCACAAAGGGAGGACACACACATTTCCTCCTGGCAGACTTCCAAGCAGATTAGCAGGCAAGACTCCTTTCTAGTCAGGCTCTGCAAAAGGAAAACACGGAGTTTCAGAAGAGCTACATGATGTTGTCCGAGACGTCTGGCATATGCAGCAGAGATGAGATGTAGCCAGTGGCTTCTGAATCCAAGTCCAACGTCTCTAATCACGGAACTACCACAGAAACCCACTGTCATGCTGTGCTGTTGACAGTAGGAAGCATAGAAATAGGGAAATACATCTCAACAATGGAGAACAGCTATGAAGTATGGTGGAGGAGGGAGAAACACCTAAGTAATAAAAATAAAACAAATTTATAGTGGGTCAGAATGTGTGCTATGGAAGGGGAAGAGAGTGGGAGATGAGGAGGAGCAGGAGGGGAAGGAAGAGAGAAGGGGGAGAGAAAAGGAAAAAATGGAGAATAAAACTTTAAAAAATAACCAGATTTGGAGTACTTTGTCTCTGGCCTAGTTTCCACATTAGGCTTCTCTCCCACTTCTGATTTTCCTCCACCCTATTGTTCATGGTCCTTCCCTTCCTTCCGGAGGTGAAGGACCACTCTGCGAAGGCGGAGCCACCTTGGACCACACTGGGAAGGCGGAGCCACCTTGGACCACACTGGGAAGGCAGAGCCACCTTGGACCACACTGGGAAGGATGGAGCCACCTTGGACCACACTGGGAAGGCAGAGCCACCTTGGACCACACTGGGAAGGCGGAGCCACGTTGGACCGCACTGGGAAGCTGACACCAGAACCAGACTAAAGAGTGAAGTATAGGTAAACTTCCTTGTCTCACTATTCTCGAGTCCTGTCCCCTAGCGAGTGATCCCTAATGCTTGATAAGGGTACTTGTATGAGTTTCTGTGGGCTACAGCGTCACATCTCAAAACACAGCCAGGCCTCATGCCTATTTCTCAGCTAGAGAGCTGAGTAACCCCCAACTCCATTGGGTCTTGTGATTATAAACCAAGCCTCGCCCACGGAAGGCACTGCTGATCGGTCGCAGCAGCTTCGCTAGCTACTGACCCTTTGGCCCTGCTCATCAGGCTGCCACTGGCTCTTGGCTAGGGCTAGCACGCGGATAAAAGCAGGTGCCATTGCTGTGCCCACTGCTGTCGCTGTCGTCTCCGTGGGTCTCATCCACAGCACTAGAGAGACCATGATTTTGCTTGGGGTTGGTTTTCATATCTGGGGGTTTTGTGACAGTCCCAATATTTCAGGAACAAATTCATTGATGGCTCCACAGGTATCCTCTCCTATCCAAGCAGCAGTGAGGTGCCTGGGAGTGACCATCTAACCCCTAGGCCACCTTGGCATAGACGAGAGTGGTTTTCGATATGAACTCTGCCAATACTGGGCCATAAAGCGGCAAGGCTGGCACCTAGAGCAGAAAGAGAAACGGATCAAATGTCAGCTGCAGTTGAGGAGGGGGAGCGTTCGATCAAGCCACAGATGGGAAGCTTTGCACTGGATGACAGCGACCAGCAGCTTTGCCCATTCCAAAGCTCATGCTTCCCTAAAGTTTGTCACCTGTCGCTTCCTCTGCATCATACACTTCAAGCCCCAGCGCTCCAGAGAAGGGAGGGTGAGGGAAAGAAACTCCTCGCCGACGATGTCAGGGGATGAAGTGTCACAGACCTGGAGAAGGGAGCAGGAGGAAAACAGCAGAACGAGCCAGAGTTGCAAGTCTGAGTTGGGCTTCATATCTATGTCAGGCGAGCAGCGCTCAGCTTGTTCCGTACTGGAAGCAGCACCCACTCAACACTCTCCAGCTCCCATCAGTGGGTCAGACATGGAACCAAGGCAATGGGCTCTCTTCGCTTGCCCTTGACCCAGCTCTGCCACCTGCTCGCTGTCCCATCTGCTAGGGCGGGCCTCCTGGAGCAACTATTTAAAATGTAGGGATCCATAGAGAGCTCTGGGTAGCGAATTCAGATATGGGTAAGACTAAAAAGTCCTTGGGAAAATCAGAATGTTGGCCTGGGTGATCCCTAGGAACTCCTGTGGTTCTGATCAACCTCATGTTCCCAAGGGATCTGTGGCCCCAGGACTAGTCAGTGAGCTTCATCTGCTAGACTCTGCTTTAACACATTCAGTTTGAAGGGCCTCTGAGGTCCCCAGCTTTCATTAGGTGCTTGGGAAAGACCACACAGAGCTGGCCTCCCCTTGGTGACTGGGGGCGGGGTTTGCCATGTGGGTCTGGCTGTCCACGTCAAGTGGGGGGGGGGGGGCTCCAGGGAGGAGAATCAGTCAGCAATGAACCCAGTGGCAGGCCAACAGAGGTCAGCGCTCACTCCCCCCACCCAGTGCAGCCTCTGGATTCCTTCTCCTAGTAGAGGAGCACGGCCTTGTTGTGATTTCAGGTTCTGTGTCTCCACCCTGCTACTCCCAACAACAAAGGGGAACTTCTCAAGGAAACTCTACACCGGAATTTAAAAGGAACAATAGAATTGGATTTGATTTGTTTAATTCTGAAATCAAGGTCACTAGAAAGTACTGTGGCTCTTATTTGTGTGGTTTGAGGGGAATTTTTTTTTTTTTTTTTTTGGCAACATCTTTCTTTTCATTTGATGGTCCTGTCATCCCCAGAACTGTGTATGTTACTGATCCTGTCTGTATTCAAAGCCGTTATTAAGTGGACTCTTTTAGATTTTAGAGAAATGATAATGGTTCCAGAGATGACAGAATGTGGCAGCTGGTGACAAAAAAAAGCCTTGATAAGACGACAACAGTAAATCAAACTACCGCCACTTTTCCGTTTCATGTTTGTTAATACCACCTCGCCTTTTGAAGTTTAAAGCAAGGTTCAAAAAAGCCAGGTGCTGAATCATAATATTAAAGCAAGCAAGGAGCTCCATGAAAGCGGGCAGATCTGAGAGGGAAGCAACAAACAGAGCTTTCAACTGCCTTTTGTCGGCCCTTCTGCAGATGTCACCAGCGGTTTCTCCCAGCAGAGAGTTCGGCTTGTAGCAGCGCCTCTGGCTGATTCCCGCGCTGCGTTTCAAGTGTCAATCAAAAAGGAAGGACGCAGCTTAGGTCCTGGTCATTGTCCTGTGAAAAGAGCCAAGCGTTTAACATTGATTTAGCTCCCTCAATATACAAAGCTCGAGCCAGCTTTGTGCATCGAAAGGGCCTTTGGCAAGGTTGCTTGTAGAGCAATTCCGTCGCGTCCCACGCGCCTTGGCATAGCTGTCAGGCTGCGGTGTCTGGAGTCCCATGAAAAGTTGTTCAGGACTGACTGAGCAAATTGGGAAGAAAGAACGTGTTGCCTCAAAGAGTGGGGTCTGTTGTGGCAAAGGCCTCTTTGCATCTCTTGGTCTAGAGGAGCAATTGAAGTAATCACCATGAACACCCAGTGCCTTGAGCGGGGTGTCAGAGCAAGCTAGGAGGGAAGCTGGAAAAGACCCCAGAACCCAGGGGACACTTGGTTCCCATGTATTCCTGTTTGCAGCTTGTGTGGCCTTTCAGGGATGAGAGCTCAGGCCAGTTGGCTGTGTACCTCCCTTGTTTCCATTGCCTGGGAACAGGCACTAGCTTAGCCAGATCAAGGGGAAAATGATGGCCTGCTCAGGCTTAACTGAATGATCTTGCTGCTTCTCTGTTTATGTATAATTCTTTGTCTGCCTCCTCATCTCCTCCTCCTCCTCTCCCCTCTCTTCTTCCTCTTCATAGTTCGTGTGTGTGCATACGTGTGTGTGTGTGTGTGTGTGTGTGTGTGTGTGTGTGAGTGAGTGCTTGTGTGTATGTTTGTGTGTTCTGAGGGATGATGGATGCACACGAGCAAATGCATGAAGAGGCCATAGAGCAACCTTGGATGGCACTGCTTGGGAGCTGCCCACCATAATTTTTGAGACAGAATCTTTTGTTGATACCTGGAACTCACCAATCAGGGTAGGCTAAACCCCAAGGATCTCCCCCAACTCTGCCTCCCCAATACTGTAATTAGACTCATAGTCTGGGTCTTACCCACTGTGTTTGATGCACTTACTCACTAGGTTTGATGTGAGTTTGGGAGATGGAACATCCCTGAGTCTTCAGGTTTGGGCAGTAAGGACTTCCTGAGTGCTGTATTCCCCCCCCCCCCCGAGGTCCTCGCCACATTTTGCTCAGCTTCTGTGTTCCTACCCAATGGCAGAATTGCTTTTCAGCTGCTTATTCACAGCCTATCGGGCTCAAGGAATGCTCTTCAGATGTACTCAATCGGATGATGCTCAATATAACCATTTTCCTCCCCATATAATGGTGGATGCTGTGCTTCAAGCATTGGATGTTAGCGTTTCCACAGACCGTCATGAGTGGACCATGGTCTCACACTGCTCTGCTGCTGAGCTGTGATGCTCTGGAGGTCAGCTGAGTTGGGTGCCTCGCCAGCTTAAAGTGTGGGTGTATGTGTCTGTGTGTATAGATGTATGCAGGCCCCCATGTGCAAATGTGCACTTGGAGGCCAGGAGACAACCCACACACCATTCCTCAGACACCATCTATCTTGTTTTTCGAGACAAAGTCTCACTAGCCTGGAATTCACCAGGAGCTCTGGCCAGTGAGCTCCAGGGATCGTCCTGTCTCCACCACTTTCCATGTGGTTGGATTGGAGTTCTAGGATGATCAGCGCTCGTGACAGCATGCATCACTTTCTCTTTGAGTCCTCAGAATCGGGCCACCTAGTCTGCCTGCCTGTTTAGGAGCCACATGCTGAGATGGCCCATCCTCAGCATAGGAGCAGCTTCTATTCCTACGTGAAGGGTCTGACTCCAGTGGACTTCACATGAGTAGTGCATCAGCCTTTGCTGTGCGAAACTACCACTCTAGAGCCTTGCTCATTGTCTTTGCTAGACTTAGTTTGTGTGAAATAGCCCGGTCAGGTTCTTCCCAGCACAGGGTGGTGTGGAAATCTTGGCTAGCCACGGAGCATTTCCCAACAGCTGCACTAACCTGTGTAAATACAGTACGATGATAAATGGGAACACAACAACACAAAGTGGCTCATTGTCCATGTAGCACAAGTCCTGAGTCCTCAGCAGCGAACTGCCTGTCCTGTGAGGAGCCACCTCTTCTCTGATGCCCACCCACTTCCCCAACTGCCTTGCCAAATCACCATATGGCTGCACCTGCCTGCCCACACCGTGACTAGGAATTAGCTAAACCATCTACCTCTTCCACTCTTGAACCCACATCAGTGAGTCTGACACAGGGACAATGTATCAACCGTGCCAGGGACTGCTACTGCTGGATCTGAGTTCCCAGCCTCAGCTGCCCTGCGACACCAATTGGCAGTGTACGTCTTCCACCCGTGTCCTCTTCTGTCCTCTTAGGATGCCACGCTGCTCCCAAACTTCTCTCTCTTATCTCTAAGGATGCTTAGATATCCAAGGACAATCTACATGCCGGTCTTCTGACTCCTGCCGTCTCGGACATTGCTCTGTTATTTTTGCTTGTTTCTAGAATTTCTGTCTTTGGTGGCTCTGTCTACTCAGCCTATAAGCCAAGCATCCTTTGTATACGTTTGACTAAAGAGGTCTACTCTCACACCATCCCTCGTCTCAGTCCCTCACTCGTCCTTCATCCACAAAAACTCACCTTCTGCCTTTTCTATTTAAACTGCTCTGGTGGAAGCAACCAAAACCTCCATGTATATAGGAACCTGCAGTTTTTCATCTTCTGTGTAGAACCGTGTGGAACTCTCAACACCGCATTCTCTCCTGTTTTACCAAACTTGTTTCCCATGATATCAATGTCCCCTTTCTTGCCACTGTTCTCTGGCTTCTCTTTCTCCCAATGTTTCATATTCCTGCTCCTTCAGACACAATCCCTGCTCCCGAATGTGATTTTTCATTATCTAACTGTGATCATTTTCCTTTCCTGCTGTGGAGGTGGAAGAAGCACTTAGGAACTCAAAATTATCAACAGGAAGAGGGATGTGCATGTACTGCCTGCAGCTCCATGGCGAGACCTCAGTTTCACCAGTGCTGAGTCTGAGTTCCCAGTCTCAGTTCTGAAGCAGAACTGACATATTTTGCCACACAGCTGGATTGCTACCAACTTTGATTGTGTTAGGTTTCTGTTCAGAGCTCCTGTAAATGGGGACTTTTGGGCCTTGTTCTGCCTGGTGGTTAGAGGAACAGGATGAGGGATAGAGAGAGAGTTTGCATTTTGACCAAATGCAGCATGAATTTCTAGGCTCAAATGTATACCAAGAGATCAACTTTAAGGCAAGTCTACAGTAGATCAAACTAAATACCTCTTTAAACTCCTGTTCAGAGCATTTTTAGGATTTTCTTTCTTGCTCGATCCTTCTTTCTTACATCTTTCTACTGAAGAATTATTTATTGCTTCTGGGCCATTTCAGCACCTGAAATTTAAGGTTAGTGAATGGACAAGTTAGTGTTTTCTTCTAATTTGACTCTAAAACACCCTAGACAGGAGGCTTATTTCCTCTTCCTGATAAGTCTATGTGTTCACACCCAGACATCCACCAAAACTCACAGCTACAGGAGCAAGGGTGTGGTTTTAATGAGAAGCTGAAGCTTCTCATTCTTCATCTCCTTGGTTTACTTGAAGTAACTGTTCATGAGAGGATGCTTTTAAAATACAGTAACATCAACAATCGGTTGACCTTAAATAAAGGTTACTTTCTGTCATGTGTCTCGCTCATCTAACTAATCAAGTTGAAGTCCTTCAGGGCAAAGACAGAACTGGAGATCATAGGTCAGTAGGTAGAGTGTTTACCGTGAATGCATGAGGCCCCAATAGCACAAAATGGAAACAAAGGGAGGGAGAGAGGGAGGGAGGGAGGAAGGGAGGAAGGGAGGGAGGGAGGGAGGGAGGGAGGGAGGGAGGGAGGGAGGGAGAAAGGGAGGGGAAAGAATAAGAAGAGATAGTCACTACATCTTCCTGGAGAAGCAATCCTAGCTGAACACTGCAGGGGTAGCCCCTGTCTGAGTTGCCAGCCTGTGCTACATACTTAGAACTTGGCAGTACACACCACCACGCATGCCAATCCTCTCAAGCAAATGATATGGTTCTGTGCATATATTATTGCATATCATATGCATATCTCCATGTATGCATTCCTGTGCTTCCATATCTCCAGAGAATCTATCTGACACAGCTGGGCATCAGGGTCTGCTCCAATGGGAAGGAAAGAGGCACTGGGTTTTAGGGTACAAAACAGGGGGAACGAATTCAAAACATTCCTGTCTTCCACCGTCAAAAATTTAAGGACCTTATATTTAGGTGAATCACTGGGACTTGAAATGGGTCTGAGGCACAATGTGGAGTAAAAGAATGTGTTTCCCTGGCAACAGATGAGGTGTGACCACAGCCACTAGGCCAAGGAGGGTGTCAGAAGCAAGATGGCCCATAACTCCTGTCTACATTTTACCAAGCCATCGAGGTTTGGATCCTAGATAAGGCCAGGAGGGGACAAAGGCAAGGATTGATGTGCCCATTTCACTGGTCAGGTGATAAGGACCCCCAGGTGACCACAAAGAGCATCACCTAAAAGACAAAAGCGTGAGTCACGAGAGGCCAGATTCCCATCAAACTCTCCAGTGCCTGCCAGTGACTGCATCACATCAGCTCTCAGCTTCCGTGGAAGACACCTGGCAGGTTAGAAGCTATATGGCCCAGTGACATCCTGCATGAAGCCCTGGGCTTGAGGAATAGCTCCCGGGACACCAAAAGGAAATGGCTTTGGAGGACACAGAGCCTATAGAGGGGCAGCTGAGCGGTGGCAACTGAAGTTACCCATCGGCACAAACAGCTGGGGAGCCATCTGTCTGGGAGAAGCTTCCTGCCCGCGCCATGCCCCCTCCTCCTGCATCTGTGAGAGGCCTGGCGGCTGACAGAGGCGCTCTGCACAGAGGGAACAGAAGGGAACCTGCTGGCCCTTGGATAACCTTGGCCTCATTAGCATTGAACCGAAGCCCACGGGTGCTATTGACTTCTAGTAAATATCCACCCACCAAGATGTCCCCAAGCCCTGCCCAGGGGTGTTCGGACACCAAGCAGACCTACTCCATCCTCTGTCCCAGGCTCTGTTGGTGCTCCCCACCCTCACCATGCAGACATGAGAAGCCTCTCCATCCTCCAGGGAGGAGGGAGGGGAGAGCAGGCAACCTGAGCCGTCATCTCTTTGCAAACCTTCCATTCTCTCCCTCCAAAAGGCCAAACAAATAATCCCTAGAAAAGCAGTTCCGCACGTGAAGTGTGCACCATTGTATTTCCAACTGCTTTGAAAAACTTTCATTTTTGTACAGCAAATGACACATTATCTTCCTGGAGGTCAGGGAATAATGCGGTTGGATTCTTGCAACACCGTGAGAGTTAATGTTTCTATTTGCCATTGTGTCCTGTGCAAAGAAAGGCAGCCGGGCACCTGGGGTTGCCACAACACACAGTGCGGAGATGGTCGAATCCACCAGAAGTGCTTTGATAACACTGAACACTATTGTGCAGGCGGTGGCTCCCTCCTTGCCTGCCATGCATAATGGGCTTCCGAGTGCTACGGAGATAAACGATGCTATCCTTGGAGTGTCAAAGGTAGAACTCTCCAGAAGCTACATTCAGAATCGGCACGAACTTAAGGACTTTGGTTTTTTTAATAGTAATTGAAATATATAATTCAATAGAAGTGTCACTCTAATGTAATAATTGCCAAAGAAATTGAGCCACAGGGAAGAACAGCAAATTGATGTTTCCCTTTATTAGAGTGTGTGGAGATGGTGATGTTTTCTCATCAAGAAAGACCCCTACATATCTCCCCTTCCCATCCTTCGAACGTTCGTCCTCACGCATGTCACCCTCTTGAGGGATACCCTTGCTGATTCTAGGTTTCCTGTAGACTTAGTTGGCCACTCTTAAAACGCGCCTCATGAAGAAGAACGTGTATTAACTGCCTTGGCAGGTTCCTAATGCAAACTCCAGCTAATCTCTTTATTGTCGGGAGTCAGCCACCTCACATTCTACCTCCAACATTGTCTTTGCTTCTGTGCAGGGAAGCACCAGAGAGGCACTTTGTGTAGCTAAACTGCCGCATGAATCGGGGTTGTCTCTCCTGTCTTCACACAGCTTTCTTAGAATGAAACAGTTTCTATGGAAGAGATAGTATGATATCACTGAACTGAGTTTGGGACTTAGAGGGGCAACAAAACAAGGAACAGTTCTTTCCCTGCAGGAAGCCATGACTCAGGCTACCCTCACTGCAGTCATTTTCATTTGATGATGATAGGTATCTAAGCACAACCGCCCCTCAAGTCTGGTGGAAATGCATAACATTCATTTCATAACATGCCCACAGTTATGAGTCATTCTGCCCCCTTTATCATTTCACCTTGGGGTATAGTGCCAGGGCCATAGCCATCTACTCCCTTCCTTCGAGTTGCCTAGGTCAATTTACTTCTAGGGACCACAAGGGACCGTGATGATTTGAGATAGTAGGTCCCTGAAGCAAACTGTAGCCACCAAACTCTTAGAAAAGACACCAGGCACAACCAGCTGGACTTCGGCAAGGTCTTTAGTCCCAGAGTCTCCCAGAAGCTTTGCATTTAGGGGAGGGAGAAAACTGGAGTGGGGGTGTGTAGTGAGGAGGTGAGCAGGTCTGCTTTTCATCCCGCCTGGTTACCGCACGGCTAGCTTTGCCCTGGAATAATTACATGGAAACTATATTCATTTACTGCCTGGCCCATTAGTTCTAGCCACTTATTGGCTAACTCTCACATCTTGATTAACCCATTTCTAATAATCTGTGTAACCCCATGAGGTAATGGCTTACCGGGAAGGATCTTAACCTGCTTCCATCTCGGAGAGGAGAGCTATGGCGACTGCCTCACTGCCTTCTACCCAGTATCCTGTTCTGTTTACTCTACTTACCTAATCTTATGTCCTATCAAAGGGCCACGGCAGTTTCTTTATTAACCAATGAAAGTAACACATAGACAGATGACCCTCCTCCATCAGGGTTAGGCTGAGGTAAGACCAAAGAAAGATCAAGGTAAGGATGCAAAAGAAAGAAAAGGAGAAAATCACTGGGGAGAAAGGGTCACATACTTTATAGGACCAAGGGAGACACAGCATACATGCTTTCTGGATATCTGGAGACCAATGATGGCAGCAGAAAATACCAAAGTGAAGACAAAGTGGTCTGGGTTGTATTATTGTCTCCATTTTCTGAATTTCCTACAATGTGTGATTTGTATAATAGAAGAAATGAGACATTAAAGAAAAGGCTATAGAAGCCCATAGGTCAGTGCCCCAGTTTTGTATTCAAGTTCAAGGCTGGCAGCAACAAGAGGAGAACTTGAAGCTTTAGCTGCAGCCAAACATCATTGCTGATATCACCCAGTGCTCAAAAGGCTTGAAGGATGAGCTAGAGGAGACTGGGAGCCAAAGACCAACTTTTCACTGACATGCTGACCCCATGGAGCAACCCTTGAAAGCTGGCCATTGCAGAAACAGCCTGTAACAAACCCTAAGGGAAGCATTTTAGATGTTGTGCTTTCTGTTAATGGAAATTTCTTCCCCTTAAAAAATACGGATCTGGTAGCTCAGTTAATCTCAACTGCCAACTTGATGCGATCTAGGTGAGAATCACCTGGGAAACGGCATTGTGGGCTCAAATGAATGAGGTTGAAGGACTCCCCACTGTAGGATAAGTGAGCTGAGCACAGGCTTTCATCTCTCTCTGCTTCTTGGCTGTGGAATGTTCCGGCCTCCAACCCTTCCCTGCCATGGTGGACTGCACCCTCAGCTGTGAGACAGAACACACCCTTACCCATTACACTGATTTTTATCAGGAAAAGGAAGATGCTGGGCACCGAAGCTCACTTATAATCTCTTACCCTGGGAAATGGAGGCAGGCAGGAAGGGAAGAGGCAGTGTAGGGACTATACGATACGTTGCAAACCAGCCTCAGCTACCACTAATCCATCAAACAAACACAACAGCCGTCTCTGTGTGATGGCTTGAATTATAGCCACAGAAGAGAAGAAAATCTTGCCCCAATCAAAGATGAGAGGAAAAGTTAAAAGAAAAATTCTTATATGATCATGTATCGGTCATCAAGACTTGGCATGTACAGTTCACATCTACTTTGCTTTATTGGTGTTGCCTGGATGGTGTGATTGGTCTTCCCTAACCCAAAGCATCCCCATATGAGGTGAGTGATAGAATTAAGAGCAACATCCTGGCCTCTGAAGTCACCCAAACTTCGGTTGCCCTTTCCCCTTGGCATCTGATTTGACCCTGGTAACCCCCATGGTGTCTGCGGATAAGCATGGAGCATTGCCCTGCCTTGTTGGGTCACTCTGAGAATGAAAGGGGCCAGCACTTGTAGTCAAACTGGGGCAGGCTTTCGGAGCCCTGAGTTCTCAAGGCAGCTCGGCCTTCCTTCTGACCCTGGCATTCTGTGCACTCCTTTGTGTCTCATTGGCCAGAGTCTATGATGAAGCAAGGTAGGACTTTCTGGGGCAACATTCCGGTTACTGCTTACATTTTCATCTGCCTCTGGTCAATTCACATCCACCACGCACATTCAAAGTCACGTGACACACGCATGCTTAACAAATCCATGCATGTGAATGGCTTGTAGGGAAGATGGCGAATCCAAATCACCACACACATACCAAATGACTATAATTTGAGTGGGATGGCCAGAATTGGAAATTTAAAAAAAAAAAAAAACATAGCTGAATTCTGGTGCCCAGATTGATCACACCCGAAAGACATGCCTACCTGTGAGGAGAGAAGCCACTCAGGTTTGGTGGCTATCACTCCTTAGGGGTGCACCCCGAGGCTCATCTAGGACAGCACAGACGCGTTTCCTCCTGAGCCACGCCTCCATCAAACAGTGCACAGTCAAGAGTACCCCTGCTTCATTAAGATCTGACCACAAGACATGATTTTCATTATTTTAAAAGTATTCTTCACAGTCATCAACACATATTATCTAATGATTTCGTTCACTTCCACTTGAGAAAACTGCTTGTGACTGCCTGGCCCAGCACCTGTCGCTTTCTTTTTCTTCTCTTTATCTTTCTGCTGTTTGCTTAAGTTTCTTTTATTCATATCCTTTCCCAAGAGGAGCTCACAGTAGTGAAGCAGCACACGGCTGGCTGCCCCCATTGCCTTCCTTCCTTCCCTGCATTCACTGGGGCATTTGAAGGGGAAGGGACAGAAAAGGTAGGCTGTGGGTCCTTGTCATCGGAACACTGGGTAGGTCTCTCATTCTCCCTTCCATGGGTGGCACTCCTCTCTCAGATTTCTCTCTGAGCTCTCCCCACACACCCTGTGGCCCAAGGGCCATAGCAGCCCCAGTGCCATAGAGAGATTTAGACTTTAGGATTACCACTTTCTGCCTAATGAATCATAATCTTGTACATGATTTAAAAGAAGAAAAACAACCTTGCTCCCGTAGTGATCTTTATCTGTTCTAAAATTCAGAACTACCTTTCCAACCCCTTTCCGCAAACCCGGTCCCCATCTCCCTTTTCCCTGCTTGCTTCCCCGGTTTCATCCTAATTACCAGCCAGCGGGTAGATGCTACTGCTGCTCCGATGCTCTCGCGCTCTGGACCCCTAATCATGCCCATTGTGCTCCTCAAAGCGAAGTCAAGAATTGCTGCCTTTTTATGCCCCCTCTCTCCCTACATTGTAGAAGGAAGCAGGTCCCTACGGCTTTTGTTGTCTCCACTTCTGGGCTAAGCTCCATTTGCTGGTGAGCGGGCCCTGTCTTCGCTCCCCCTCTAAATACTGCAACATTCAGCATCCTTTCATGTCCGTGCTTTTAAAGTAAATCTTTGGACAATTAAAGACATGAAATGGCTAAATAGAGTTCCGTGGGCGTTGTTCTCTCCTTTTTAGAGGTTTAATCACACTTAATGGCTTCTCTTCAAAACTTGAATTTTCCATTTTGGTGTTTTGACTCCATTGAAAGAGTTTACTAATATTCTTTCAAAAGTATTCTCTGCTCAAATGAGCTATTCAATAAAGTTTTGTGCCACGCTATAGGATTTACTCTAAATGGAAAATAATTTAAAGGGAGATGGGGGGGGGGGTTGCCATCCTGTGCCACAGGTTTCGTGAGCCAAATCGTAATCACCAATATAGAATTCGTGAAGAGGTTATGAAAAGACAAGGATTATTTAGGTATAAGGGGGACTATTTCAAATGCGATTTCAATATCTTCCTTTCCTTGAAGATGGCCAATTGTTCAGCCTTATGGGTCCGTAAATAGGAAGCTGGGATAACCCTCATCATTCTTCCGCCCCTCGGCTCTCTCTTCTTGTCTGTTTTTTTTCCTCTCAAAAGACAGAGAAGCTGATTTTGTGGCTCGTCTCCAGCCACAACGTCCTCAACACACTGCTGCAGTTCTTCCCGGATTGCTCTTGCTGGCGTAGTTCCTGTCACCGTCAGGAGGAGAAACCCGGCTGGGCACTGAGCTCCCCCCAGGTCATAGTCACTGTCCAAGGGATAGAGTTTGCCACTTGAAAGACAAATTTAGTGGAAAATAAAAGCCATTACTTTTACATGACAGTGCTTTCTTTACCCCAAACTCTCTGGTGGCGTGTCTGGGTGAGCAGTATCCTGGGGTCGGGTGTCATGTCTGGGTGAGCAGTACCCTGGGGTGCTAGTGTCAAGCTTTAGAGAAATAAGGAATGCTACATCACTGTGTATCTAGGACAATGTGCCCCCATCTGCCTCTGCCTTTTACCCACTCCTCTTTCTTCTAGAAGCAACGTGGGACAAAGTTTGGGGAACTGTGGCCTGACCTTGAGGTATTTAATGTCTGGATCCAGAAACTCGCAATGTAGGTAGAGGAAAGAACACAGATGATATTATCTTAGATCCAGGCTCTGTTACTCACTAACTGACCCTGGGGAAGACACCCTGAGGCTCTCGGAGGCCCTCTCTCTTCCATGACAAGGGTCCCTGGCATTGAGTGGATGCTCACATCTGCCCAAAGCGATCTCACTCATGTGCTCATTTATTATTGTGTTTCTCGCCTCCCTCCCCAGTGTCAGCTCCTAGAGCAGGGACATTGACAGAGTTCATCATTGCATCCTCAATGCCTGGGAGCAGGGCTGGCATTGAGCAGATGTCCAATAATGGCTGCACATAGCAGAGTTATCGGAATCTTCATGAACACTGACCTTGACCTAGGCTGGTAGGCTTGCTAACATTTGCCAAATCAGCCAGAAGAGGAGAATTATTTCAAGAAACCAGCAGCAAAGAGGGGGAAGAGGGGAAAGAGACATTTGAAATCTACACTGGTCTCAGGCGTGGAACACAGTGGGATGTTCTGCAACAGAGGACCTCCTTGGGAAAGAACTGGTTCAGTGGGTCTCTTGAAACTTGAAACCCCAAGTGGCAAGATTAATAGCCGATATTGAAGAGGTTTAATCCAGATGTAACTTGGGGAAAAAAAAAAGAATGTTTGGAGGAAAACCTACCAAATTGAGTTATACAAAACCTAAGGTGACAGAGGGGTAAATTAGATGCTACAATCATCAAGGCCTGAATTAGAGTCACAGAAATGGGACTCTCCAGAAGGGAGGTTCAGGGCAATGGCAGGAAGTGGCACAGCTGAGTGATTGGACTCTGTGGAGACATGAAGGAGAAAGGCACAGAAGCCACCCGAACTAGGGTTCTTGTAGAATCCATGAAAACAGGGAAGTCGGGGAGGGGAAGACACTGTGGGGGAGAAACATTCACACACAGAGAAGCATCTGTGGGTTGCAGGGAACAGGAGCAAAAGATGTCACATGCAGCACTATCTACTTAGAGGAGACAGGTGGAAAAAGGGAGAGGAGAGGGAGGAGCAGGGATGGTCAGGCACACAGAGACTGACCTGCCCTCAGCAGGAACCCTACAACGACGTGTGTGGAGGAGCATGGGCAAAGAAAATGGAGCAGTAGCCACTAAGTGTTAGGTCTGCCCATGAGAATAGAAGAGAAAGACGGTTTCCTACACAGGGACTTGCGTTCAGCCTCCACACCAGAGCATGTGCTGGAAATTCCCGTGTCTCCTTCCATCTCCAACCCACTACGAGTGTCACGTGGGTGATGTCCTCGTGTGCCAGCCCAGGCAGTGTTCCTGCTCACCAAGTCAAGAGAGTTACTGGTTAATGATAAGAGAAGACAATTCCTTGCCCCTAATACCTTCCACCACAGCCCTCTCTGCTTTGCCTTTGGGGGTTTAAGATGGCATGGTCACAGTCTCAAGACTCAAGGGGCAAAAAAGAAAGCAACATAAAGTTAGCAGGTGTCTGTCAAGTGTAGGGGGCTCCAAATTCCCTTTCATCTATGGAAAGAAGAAGCAGAGCGGTTGGGCTGCGTTTAGGCACAGAACTGTCTGATATGCCGTGAAGTTGTCAGCTGCATTTCAAAACACCTCCACTTGAAAGCTACCTCTCCAAGACTCCTCAAATCTATCCACTGGGCTTGGGATTTCTCAGAGAACAAAGCCATTATTAACACACAAGAGTAGTCTGGTTTAAAACCGAGAAACCTTACTACATTTGCGCTGCCCCTTGGGTCACGTTAACTACAGGGAAAAACAATGATCAACAAAAAATAAAAACTGTAAAAAAAATTATATTTTTTTTTCCATTTTGTCCCTGAAGACCAGTGACAGAGAATGGAATCAAATTTCTTAGTGCAAGAGGCCTGTTCTCTCAGGGTCAAGGCTGACATTGTGGGGCAGGCTTAGAGGGAGTAGAGACCCTGAGGGGTATGAGGGTGGGCTTCAATTCCTGGGTCTCATTTGTTCATCTAGTCAGATATGCCTGGAGAGCCTTCAACAACAGGGTCTAATTCAGTGGTCCTTAGCAGACCAGCAGGCCTGGGAAAGAAAGCCAACCTGGCCACACACTGGTTCAGGAAGAACACATATTTCTAACCTGAAGTGAACCGAGAAGGCTTAGTGTGTGTGTGTGTGTGTGTGTGTGTGTGTGTGTGTGTGTGTGTACATGGCATCTGTGCAGTATGTGAGTGTGTGTGTGAGTGTGGTTTGAGTGTGCGTGTGTGTGGTATTTTTTGTGTGTGGTGTGTGCATGTGGTATGTGTTATGTATGTGTGTGTGGTGTGGGTGTGAGTGTGGTGTGAGTGTGTGTGTGTGGTATTATGTGTGAGTGTGGTATTAGAGTGTATGTTTGAGTGTATATGTGTGAACATATATGTAGTGCGTGAGTGTGTATGTGTCTGTGGTGTGTGTATATGTGTGGTGTGACTGTGTGTGTTTTCACTGACCTGGAACTCACCAATGAAGTGGTAGTCAGGAAGCCCACCAGGGAGCCTCCGAGATCATCTTGGAGGCTAGGATTGCACCACACTTCAATCTGCCACCGCACTCAGTATTTTTACATGGGTTCTTGGAAATGAACTCAGGTCCTCGGGTCTGCAGCTGACCCATATCCCCAGCTCAAAACTGTACTGGGCAAAGCTCCGAGTCTGCCCACTGCCTGTCACCAAGTGTCTCCCATAAAGCCGTGAGAGACTTCTCCACAGAGGACGCTCCAGAGGCCAAGGAAAGTGCAAATGAATGATTTGTGGCACCAGTCCTGGCGACTTTTTTGGGACCTGAAGCTGTGGGAACAGAGAGGGAGGTCATTTGGCTCCCATCTTGAGCTCCATTTGTTCTTCAGATACTGAAGGCAGACGCATGCCTATAAGAGGGTTTTCAGGGTCTGGTAAAACAGATTACAGTTGGGCCCTTAGATGCGGGAAGAAAAGATGCCCCAAAAGGACAGATAGGAAAAGACAACAGGTGTTTCATAAATAAAGTTTGCTGAATGCCTTAGCAGCTGCCCTAGGCAAGTCATTCCCTGGTCTCAGCCATCCTAGGTCTAAGAATGATCCTAACTCCCAGAAAGACTTGAAGGAGTCCCAGGAAGGGGACACACCTGCTACTCCCCCAGAGCTGTTTATTTCCAGTTGACAAATATTGTGCTGATGTTCGCTTCAATTAGGGGACACATTTGACAGTCTGACTACTCCATCTGATGCCTCAAGGGCAAATTCCAGCTCTTGCAGGAAGGGGTGGTCCAATAACTGATCCGTATGAATAAAATATGCCAGCGAGGAACACGCGCAGCAGTTTGGAGAAGCCACCTCCTGCCACAAGGAGCATAAAATGTGTGTGAAAAGATCAAGTCACATAAATAACACATGGCACCCACACTGGAGGGAGGCTGGAAACTGAGTGTGGAGGCCATAGTGCCTGCTCCTTCTTCATGAGTTAGGAACTAAGAAGTAGGACTCCACTGCCCAGAGCACAAGGTGTTTGCAATTCTGTGGGGAAAATCCTTTCAGGAGGCAGAAACTCATTGGGAATCATACTCAGTGATTCTGGTTTTCAGATCAGCGTCGGCAGGGAGAAACTCTACTAGAGTCTCACGTTACTCCTTCTGGGGTGGTGTGTGTGTGTGTGTGTGTGTGTTCCTGTGTGTGTGCGTGTGTGTTCCTGTGTGTGTGCACACGCATGTGGAGGATAGACGTTGAGGTTCTAGGATGCTATCTAATCATCTCTTTCTCTTTGAGACGGTCTCTCACTGAGTTTGGAACACAGACTAGTCCCCACCGACTGGTCAGTGAGTACGAGAGAATCCTTGTTTCTGGGATTACAAGTGGGGCCCCCACCACGCTCAGATTTTTGTATAGATAACAGAGATTGAACGCAAGTCTTCATGCTCGTACAGCAGCTACCTTACCCCGGGAGCCGTCTCCCCAGCGCTCTCCTCCCACCCTCTCCCCCCATCACCCTGGGGACTGTGAGATGGTCTGCCCAGCGCCCTTGTACACAGCCTTCTGTGACCTGGCTGAAGGGCAGACAGTGGTCAGGCACTAACTAGTGGGTTTCTTCATGCCCAGTTCTGAGCTTGGTTCCTTTTGCCTGTTTTCTGCCAGTCAAAGCCTGCGATAAGAAGGGCAGCAGAGACATTGCTGAGCTGCGCTGAGCTGCCCTGAGCATACGGGCTCCAGTCTCTGGACTCCAGTGTGCCCAACAGGGAAGGGGACAATCAGCCTTTCCTCATTCCCCAAGGGTCTCCTGGGTATAAAGGCAGGTGCAAAGAGTGGGAGGAAATAACAGGGAGACGTAAATAAAGGGCTCGTGTTTGCTTCCCGTTCTCCCAGCTGGCCTGGTCAGTGGAGTCATCTCAGTCACGGACACCAGAAAACAAATCCCCCATGGCCTTTCAAGCAGTGGACTTCAAGCTCTGGTCCTCAAGCTTGCATGCTACCCTCTGTGCCCCAGCCCCTATTTTAAGTATACACAGACACACATACACACACACACACACACACACACACACGAAATCTGGACTGGTGAGAAAACTCGAGGGATGAAGGAGCCTGGTACCAAGCCTGATACCTGAGTTCGATCCCTGGAACCTTCTGGCATGTGGCAGTAGGAGAACTGACACCTGTAAGTTTTTCTCTGCCCTCCACACCCACACATGGTAAGCACACGTGAGCAAGCGAGCATACTTGCACATGCATACAAAATAAATAAATAAAGCCTCACCCGGCTTCTCCATAGCCTAATAGCATCTAAATTATTTTATGTTTCCATAGTAGCATCTGATGTTACAACAGAAAGAACTCTCTGGAGAATGGCCACAGACACCATTGTTTATCTATTCTTACACTGCCTTTACAAATATCTACTATTATTAGCCAGTGGTTGTGTCAATACTTGATGGCGACTGAGTGAACTCAGGGGTCTCTGGGCTCACACGGGCACCGAAGCATCCTCAGCTGCTATCCGCTTCTTTTGTTTTCATCCGCTCATTCGACAAACACGAAAGGGAATCTAAGATGGCGACCCAGCGTGCTGGGGAAGCTAGGAACCTTGCATGCATTTTCCTTTCCATCAGAGACAGCAAGGCAGAGGCATGCGACCTGGCGCAAAGGGAGCAAGGCAGAGGGTGTATCTCCAACTCTAATTGTCCCAGAGGCTTCCTCTGAGACCGAATGAACTGGAGGAAGCATGGGGCCAAGCATGTTGGGTGGGAGGGATCATTCCTGACAGCCCAGACCTGGTCTCCACCAGAGCCAGTTTTCCTCGTCTTTCCTTCGCTCCTTTCTTCTCTTCCCATACACTCCTTCTCCCTCTTTCTCTCTCTCCTCCTTCTCCCTCTTTCTCTCTCTCCTCCTTTCTCCGCCTCTGACTCCCACCACCTCCCCTTCACCCTCTTACTCTCTACATCCCCATGGCCATAACAATAGTTTTGGCTTTGCCCTAAATCCAAATAAAACTGGAAAAGAAAAAGATGTATGAACAACCTAAACTTCAGGAAACTCTTGGGTTAGACATAGGCTTCTTTTTCTATTCTACTACCACCACCTACTAACCATCTACTCCTCTACCACCTACTAACCATCTACTCCTCTACCACCTACTAACCATCTACTCCTCTACCATCACCTACTAACCATCTACTCCTCTACCATCACCTACTAACCATCTACTCCTCTACCACCACCTACTAACCATCTCCTAAGCCACCACCACCTACTAACCATCTACTCTCCTACCACCACCTACTAACCATCTACTCCTCTACCACCACCTACTAACCATCTCCTAAGCCACCACCACCTACTAACCATCTACTCTCCTACCACCACCTACTAACCATCTACTCCGCTACCACCACCTACTAACCATCTACTCCTCTACCACCTATTAACCATCTCCTCAGCCACCACCATCTATACCCATCTGTTCCGCTACCACAATCACAGCAAGGCTCTGAGATGACTCTTCTTCCCACTCAGTCTCCCTGAGGTTTCATTCTGGGAGAAACGTCATTCTTGCCTTTGTTTTCACCTCTGACCACTCATTCACATTGTCCACACACTTAAAAACCTCGTTTGTAGAACCCAGAAACCTGAGTGGGCACTAAGCAAATGGGATACTGAGCCATTTGGAAGTTCAAGGCGACCCAAAGGCAGAGGCGTGGACAGAGGCAACACATGTGTCTATCACTCTGCTGCTAACTGGAAAGCATTTAGACAGTCTAGCCATTGCCCATGCCTTTTAACAGACACGAGGCCAGCTGGAATGCTCTGCATGCCTTATTAGAATGAAGCCCATTTTTAATGACCACAGTTTCTCTCATCTGATGCATCCCACCCATACAGCCCCAGGTACAAGAGACTATTAAAACCATACCCTCCTGTTCACGTTTTCAAAAGTTTGCCGAAGAGCAATCGCCCCAAATATTGGCTTGCTGTGGTCACACTGTGCAGCATTTCCTCTCACCAAGCTCATCTGGCTGTGCTTTTGAGCTAAACAACATGCATCCTCATACTTCATAAATCGTCGTTCCTCTGCCCATCCACAGAACAGACATTCATGACTTGATCTCAATCGAATGGTGTAAAAACCCAAACAAAAATACATCTGGACAGACAAACCGGATGCCAGGCTTCTGCTGGATGAGAAGGGAAATAGTTCAACCCTGGTCCCTTGCAATGAAGGCTTTATCTAAAAAGAAAAAAAAGCTTGTGGAACCCAAGCGCTGTCCAGAGAGCAGCTTCCATGGTGACCGCCAACATAAAGTATCTCTGAGCTCATTTTGCTCAGTGCTTTGTGACCTGAAAAACATTTTGTTGGATCTTTATATTTTTTTAAAAAATTAGCCCATGTTCCCCACCACCACCAAATGTGATGATGACCATTTTCTGTTCCTTTAGCCCAGATGGATGGTAGGCAGGGAAGGAAAAGTCATCAGCAATTTCCTAATACTCTTAATGAGCCACTCAAATTCTGCAGAATCTTAGCTGGACTGATCAGACACTAGAACGACCAGAGAAACACATCTGGGGGGCTGGGGCTGACAGCAAACACAAGGTGGGTCAATCCAGCAACAGCACACGGTGGTTTACATGTGCCTGGATCACAAAGCCAGCAGCTAAGACTGCAAGAGGACCGCTATGTCTCGGTATATGTTTTCCTTATAGGAAACAAATGTATCTTGTGTTGTATAGGTAGATACATGTGCTCTTTGATGGAGGTGGGTATGTCTGCCATTGAAAATAAATGCAGTGCTTACTGGATCTAAGACCCTACCTGAGGGAGAAGGAGTGGAGGACCACCCCTTCTCTTCCCTCCTGTGCTCCCTAGCTCCTCATCCCTGCACCCTTCCCGGAGGGTGTCACTGGCTGGGACTGGCAGAAGGATATATGCAAATGGTCTCTAATTGTGTCTTGGCCATTACTCCATTGTGGTAGCTTTTAAGATACTTTATTAATATTCTCTCTAACCACTGCAAATGAAGCAGCGTGGGTTCTGTGGGACGTGTGTATGTTAGAAGCACATGCAAGGGTGATTTCTTCTGGAGTTATTTACTTGATAATGATATTAAATATTAGAAACTCTAACAGCTGGTGTGTTTATCCTGACTGGAGTATATTAACCTCTTTAGCCTTTTTTTCCCCCTCCAGAAGAAGGATTCAGCACCACGGATTCAACCGTCAGCTGCGATGCCTGGCGGCCCAGGCGATTGGCAAGCTGACAGAATCTAAAGTCCAGGACAGCAAGCAAACACGGATGGCACCGCAGCGAGGGTGGGGGGAGAGCACTTGATGACTTGAGGCACCTGCAGCTGCTTGCACCCAAATAACAGTCAAGGCTGAGCTCACTGGGATGGAAAAATACTGAATTTACTGGGAGTGTGTTGGTTTTGTACTAGGAGAGGGAGGAAGGGGCTACAGAGAGGGCACAAGAGAAGAGCATGGAGCTCCAAGCACTGGTGTTTTGCCTACCAACTATACTCAAATAGCTAAAGTACCCTGAAAGAACTCCTAACGGCCATGCCCACTCACAAGGTCGCACAGTGACCCTGGTTGGTAGGTCAGGGGGATAAATGACAACCCTCTGAACACTAGGGCAAAGTGGTGTTTATTTACAAAGCATGACCTTTTGCTGGCAGTGTGAGCTGCGGGGAGTTATTTGTTCTCTTAACTCCACTTTCCACATTGCCATCACGGAGGCGATTGGTGCACACCCATACCGTCAAATACACACGAACAGACAGGGCAGAGACACAACGGATTGCTGGTTTTCCATAAAGATTATCTTTGCACTGTTCCTCATGACAGCCCTGAATTTCACTGGGCACTTCTCACACTTCTGAGACTTGATTTTCTCTGGGGGTTAATAGTGTGGGATGCCTTTCTGGAACCTGGGCACAGGGCATTTTGTGGCCAAGAGATCATCACATCCTTGAATGTCTGGGTCTGAATGTCCTGGGCATGATGACATGGGGAGAAGGCTTTCAGGTTCACAAGTGAGATTCCCCTTGGAAGCAGAGGCAGCATGAGAGTGGTGGGCACCTCAACAGTTCTTGGCAGTTGGTCTCCCCTCAGGCTGGGGTATGGATAGGAATGGAGACTCGAGAGAATACAATGCTTTCTCTGGTAATGATGGACAAGGAGTTGCAATAGCTCCAGAAATCCAGGGGCGTTTCTGTTTCTCACAGTGGTTGGTCTACTTTGTTGACCAAATGTTTCTGTTCCTTTAAATTTTCTGCTTGTCACCCTAATTCCTTGTGATAATTGTTTAGAGATGAGACATTTGGCAGGTAGTTCCAATTGCCACAATTACCTTACACTGTAAGGGGTGGCCCTCAGGACAAGATTAGTGTCCTTCTAGGAAAAAAATGATATTGCTCCTTCCACTGTACAGACGTAGTAAGAAACAAACCAGAAGACAGTCAAGGAGAGCTCTCCCCAAATCTTGACTACGTGGCTCACCCAACCTTGAACCTGCACCCTCCAGAACTTCAACCCAGTGTAGAAGGGAAGATGTGAGATTTAGAAAACCAGAGACAACGTCTAGCGAGACACGCTTTCCTTTCCCCACCTCTACCCTTATCCATGCTGTTCCCTCCAGGAGCCTTGTGGCTTCCCAATATTTCGAGTCCAGAAGTTCACTAAGTCGGAAGGCTCAAACTGTGCTAGCTCAAAGCTGAAACTTCACCTCCCCCCCATCTCACTCCCATTTTAGCAGACAGCTTTCCTTTCTCCACCAGATCAACATCTTACTCGAGGGGATGACTCCCTAGAGTGGAAGGATGTGCATGATGCTCACTTGTCTTCTCTGGCCTTTCCAGTATCACCCCCATCAGCAATCACCAACACGCGAGATCGGCATAGCAACAATCAGCCAGGTTTGACTGCGGGTTAAATTTAGTCTGCTACCTGTTTTTGTAAACCCAGTTTGTACGGAACATGGCCACACCTTTATCTTTTACACATGGCCCATGACTAATTTTGACTCTATGATGGAAAAGTTGAGTGGGTGGGGCAACTGTGTAGTCCACAATGCCTAACTATTTCATTCTGTGGCCTTCTAAAGACAAGATTTGCTGACCTCTGTGTAGGTTTACATGTAGCTTAGATTCACTACAATCTAAAGATCTGAGTATAGCCCAATCAGAAGTTGCTTTTAGTCTACCAGAGAATGTTTTCTCTGGAAATATGAAGTGTGGCATAAGTTCATAAAAATAATATGCATGTTACCACAAATTAAAGCCCTTTGCCAACATTATCTGATCTTAAAGCCCACAACAACCAAGTAGCTTAGATATTGTTAAACCCTATTGTAGAGAATATACAACTGCTGCTCTTTAAGTGGAGTAATATGCTGTATGTCTTGGAGCTGTGAGAGGGAACACTGGGGTTTGAGCATGGGTCTAAGTGTGACCTTGATTGGTGGTGTAGCGGGTCTCCCACCCCAACTGTCAAGTCCTGAGCATTTCTTACAGATTAGGCGCTGTGGAAGTAGGCACTGTGACGTGCTTACACTTTTTTCACGTTCCCTTCCGGTCTTCTTGACATATCAGGTTTCCACCATCTGGCTAAATGATGCCAAACAGCAACCACAGTGGTTGTGACCATCACTCTCCTCATCCAGGGGCTCTTAGCTCCCAGAAGGAAGTTCCTCTTTCTCCCCTGGGTCAGCCCAGTGTCCTCTGTCAGCTGTAGGTTTCCACTATTGCCCTGAACATCAGGGCAACTAGATGCCACCTTTGAGACAGAGGCAGAGCAACACTGGTAAGAGGACTCTGGGCGTACAGCTGAGCTAGAAGGCAGAATGGGCCCAAGCATGGTCTGGCTGGAGACAGAGGAAAGTGTGGATTATAGGCTGCCACTTGCTCTGGCTTGGGAATGAAGTCAACACAGAGAGGTCCAGCTTTCCGGAACATCAGAGCCATTGGGTACTGAAAAGCAGCACTCTGGGCAGCTACACACCAACATGACACACACCGCAGGCTCTCATTCCCAGCCCAGCGTCTGTCAGGACCATTCCACCATCTCTCTAAGGATGCTGGGGCTACCTCCTGACACTATTACTAGGGCCCCCACAATCATCTGCTGTCTGTGCAGAATATGCATTGTAGTGAGTTGCTAAAATCACTATCTGTGACTTCTGGGAACTTCAAGACATCAGGTTCTGCCACAGCACCACGTGGAAGAAGAGGAGCTGCTGAGCCAGGCACCACACTTGGCAGTTCAGGCTCCTTCCTTGCTGTAGTCATTCACTGATTCTAGTATGATTCATGCTAACATGTGGTTAGCAGACTAAAGGTGGGATTTGAGGTTATCATGAAATAAAACTTTGGAGCATTTCTCCGTGACTGATGTGGCATTGCCAACTTTGAGCTGGCATTGGTTAACACGCCATCAAATGTGAGGATAGGTGTAGATGAGACGGGTTTGTTCCTTGAACCCCAGATCTACACCAGCAACTGTCTGTTGAATCTCTACTTGGATGTCCTAGCGGTGACTTCAACCCAACAGGTCAACAAAGAGCTACTTCTCCTCCCACACAAGAGATAACCCTCATGGATCACCTGGTGTCCAAGCTGGCACCCAGGGGTTGTCATGTACATTCCCTTTTCCACCCTTCTATCCATTGCCACGCTCAGCACTCAGCTCCAATCCTGTCGTTTCTCCTGGACTGTTAGAACGGCCTCCCAGCATCCCTCCGGTTCTGTATTGCACAGGAGCTTGGCCAAGCAAGAACAAACAGAGATAAAGATGTCAATCAAGACCCTGAGTCAACAGCAAGAGGGACAGAGTCAACAAGGAGCCAAAGCAAAGCTTTGCCCTCAGACTCCCATAAAAATGGCTGTCTGAAAACTGACCAGTGTAGGAAGCAGAAGATTCTGAAGATGGGGAAATATAAAAGCCCTTTTCCTTCAAGGCTAGAAACCATGCCAAGCATCTACCAGCTGTGCTTGGGAGAGAGAGACATCCTACGGTCATGACTGATGTTTGCAACAGAGTAATCATGGGGACATTGTCCCAAACTCCCAAACAAAGAAAACCAAACCAGAAGTAGGCAGCTGAATTTGACAGAGTCTGAATGTCAAATTCTTTACAAATATCAACTATGACTAAAAAGGCCATTTTCATTTGACATGTGTCTTCCCCAGTGTTTCATGTTTGAGAAGATAAAGCAGGTCTTATCGTGCAGCTCCGGGGAGAATGTTGGAGTTAAGTAAACAAACAAACAGCAACTGTGCGGACCGTCCACGGTCTATTCCCCTACGGCCCTTTAGCATCTAATTCCATCACTCACTTCCCCCATGTACTGCTTTTGCTAGTCAAACAATGCTATTAGAATTCCAGCAGTAAGTTTGGGGACACCAGTACCACGCTCTCCTAAAGTTGTTCCCTGAATAAAGAAGGTGGCAGTTAAAAGGGTTGTTGACAGTGGCCGCCACAGTGAACGTATACGGCCAGAAGAGACCAGCTGGAGAAGAACTTCACAGTGGTTCTTTAGTAGATGGGGCACTCGGCCTCCTGGAATTCCCTCTTAGCTGAGGTAATGGAAGAAGGGCTCTCATGCAATTTGGGCTTGTCCCTGCCATAAGTTCCTAACCAATCTGATCCGCTATAAAGTTCCTTTGTTCTCCATGTTTATGACTCTCCTGAATCCACCAGCACTCTAAGTGAGTGTTTGTGAGTCTGACCCCAGCCTAGGCCCCCACCTCTTTGCTTGTATCGCAGACACTGCTCCAGGCTCATCTTTAACAAGGACTTTCTTCCCGTTTATCAATGGATTGGTTTTCTGGGATACTTCGTACAACAGTTAATCTTCGCTGTCCACTTGATCAGCTTTAGAATCACCTAGGAGACACACCTGGGTCTATGGGGCATTTCTCCAGAGGCTTAACTTAGTAGGCAAGACCTTCCCTGAATGAGGGCAGGACCCTTTTGTGGGGTAGGGCCCTGGAGTAGAGAAGAATAAGCATGCACCATTCTTCGACTCCCGAGTACAGATATAACGTCACCAGCCTCGAGCCAGGACCACCATGACTTCTTTTCACAATGATCTGAGAGTCAGAATCAACCAATTTTTTCTTGAATTTGTTTAGTCAGGCATTTGTCACAGTCACAGAAAACACAGCGACGACACTCCAGGGTGTCAGAGCTGGAATATCTATTTTCTAGGGCAGAAGGCACTGTGGAAGTTCTACAGTGCTCGGCGTGGGGTCACTTGCAGAGCTGACACTGTACAGATTCTGACCTCGTCTTGGGACAGTAACTAAGATCAATGCCTACTGCTGTGCAAGGGAGCCCTTGGGAGACCCCACCCAGCCAGCGTGTTGTTGGTGGATCTGCTCATCAGAATGAAAGGGGAAGACAGTGCTGCTCAGGCTGGTGCTTGGCACCAAGATCGATGCTGATGACGGTGCTATCTGGAGGAAAATGGACATACTTCAGGAGTGTCCGAGTCGACCGTGATAGCCTAGCACTGCTGTTGGCCTTTTGTCTTTCTTATGCTTTCAGCAAATCATGTAAAGTCATCTTCTCCCAGAAACATTGAGCTACCTTCCAGAGCCCAACGTAAACATCGACTTCCCCACCTCAGCTAGTAGGTGTTTCTATTTCTCTCCACACATACAGACAGTCAAGTTTCCTACCACAATGGGGAAGCCAGAGGGCGGAGAAGTGCTCTCAACACTTCTGCCTCACGCCTATTGTGGCCAGAGAGATGGATGGTGCAGGGTGACCCAGAATGACCCTGCACAGCCGCAGATCCCACTCCAGGCTCCACCTCTCACAGGGCCTACCCTCCTTCTGGTCAGTTTCTGTGTCTAGAAGAAACTCTAGAGGAATGCCTAGAAACACTTAGTGCTTTTCAAAACCCTCATCTCATGTTAACTGAGGGGAAAGGTGAGGTTGAAGGCCCAACTTAGAACAGAGGGAAGGAAGGGATGGAAGGCAGGTTTCTGCTCACCTGTGTCCCCAGTTCCTAGACCCCGCTTGACAACGTCCTCCATGTCACTGATGTCTGTCCTAAAAGACGAGGAAAAACATGGGTGGCTTCAGGCATCTTTGTGGCTCACATGGCTTCTAGTACACAGGAGGTGCTCATGAAACATCTTCAGAGATAAATCGTCATCACTTAGGCAGCGTAGATGCAGATGGACTGAAGAGAACTGTCCAAAGAGGCTCTAGTACTGCCCACAACGTAACTTAATTGTCCGTCCATGTTCTAAGCTCTTGTCAGCTAACTAGCTCACATCAGCCACTGAACTTGATGATGTCACTAGCCCTCCCTTTGTCTCAACTCTCATGACCTCTCTCACTTTGACTCCTACTTACAGGCCCACTCACTGGAGATGCCCATAGCTCCCTGGTTCTCTTTTCTGCATGATTTCTACCTAAGTGGTAAAACCCTTGAGAGCCTTACTTTCTATTTCTCCTCTGCACCTAGCTCTATACAGGGTCCATGGCAGATATTCCCCAGATTGTCTGCTTATGGCTATGATTTTCTAATCTAAACCAAAGCAACTCAAACTGAGCCCCAGCCCAGGCACTCCCACAGCCCTATTTCTTCTGCTGGTCGAGGCTCCAACTCTTTGACCTCCTTTGCAGTCAAACCCTTCAAAGGACCTGTCTATATTATTAGCGATTTCTCTCCTTTCATTTTTCCCTAGCCCCGATCCAGCTGGGCATTTCTCTCTACCACTCCTCCAAAGCTGCCCATGGCCACGTCACCGGTGACCTCCATATTACTATAAAGCATTCTGCAACTCTCTGATACCAGAACCGCTGGCAGGGACATTCATCTCTACCCCACAAAGTGCTTCTGAACAGTGCTGCTCTTTTTCAGCCCCTGAAGCAGGCTCTTCTCTCCCCACTGAACTGTTGCAGAGTCTTAGGTGAGCCCGGGCTCCTCTCCATCATTGCTCGTTCAGTGAGGTGGCACTTCGGTGTCATATGGACAAATGTAAAGCCTAAATGTATGTCCGAAGCTCACGCATCCCTCCTGAATGTAAGACTTCAACTATATCCTCCACATCTCTGCTTGGAAGCTGGACATAACATCACAAATTTGTAACCACTCATTTGGAAGATTGGGAAGATGAGAGAGCATTTCTTGTGAGTTGAAGGCCAGCTTGGTATATATAGTTTTAGGCTAACCAGAGCTACATAATGAGACCCCGTCTTGGAAAACAAACAAATAAAGATGTCCACTTGATATGCGTCATCCATGTCTAACTCAACATACCCTAAAACAAAAGATCTCTGAATATTCTCTATTCTAGCAGGCTATGAGGAACCAACTGTTCTGTATCACAGAGACCTAAAGCCTCGGCTATCTCTGACCCACCGCCATCAATCGACCTCTTGGCTCTGCCTCTGAACTATATCAACTACATGCTCTCCTTCTTTAGACTCCCAGGATACATCTCACTTCCATGCCTATTAATGCTGAGAGGTAGAAACTGACCCCTTTTCTCTGCAGACCTCCACTGCAGACCTCCGTCCACTCTCCTCCCCGCCACCTCCCTTCCTTGTGATAAACTCTCACTCAACATACACGATCATAACACGACCTTCCAGTTCTCTCCTTCCAAAAGGAAAGCCGGCACCCTGACAATGGCCACCAGTTCCCTACGGGGTTTTCAGCCATGACTCCATCTTAACCACCTGTACATGCTCTGATGTGGTCCCTTGAATAGCCCCCGATTGTCCCCACCCCAATTCAAAACCATGTGCATGGCAGCTCCCTCTGTCTGGAGATGCCAACTTGCCGAGTCCTCTGTCCACGTCCCTCCTCAGCGACAAGCGACAGATACCCCACTCTGCCTCTAAGCCTCTCCTTTGGCACTCTTTCCTCCCGCAGCACCATCCCATCACTGCAGGGTGCTGCCTTCTTCTCTTGGTATATGCTACAAAGCCTCTTGCCCTCGAAGAGCTTTCACCAGGGCAGAGCTGCTCAGCCAAGCTCCTGCAGTATAGCAAGACCTCCATAATTGTTTGTGGGATGCATTAATAATGGAGTAACAACCACTTGGAAGCAAGTAAACAGGACAGGTCTTAGGGTGGCCTCTAAGACCAAGAAACAGTGCTCACAGGAACCTATGGACTAGAGGGAAGGAAGATCTATTATTTATCCACAGGCCTGCTCCTGATGGGGCTGTAAATAGAGATTTAACCTGAATACCCTTCAAAGCTCTGAGCATCCCCAGGAGAAAAGTGTTGACAAAGTAGGGGAGGGGTGGGAGTCTCTCAGGATGCAACTTTGATCTTCAGGATCACAGGTGCTCCCGAGAGAACACTGAGGTCGGGACGGCCTCTTTGTCCTCTCCCATCCATGCCTCCCAGCAATGCCCTGTGGTCAGTCTTCTTCCCCTGGGGGACAGGGGTGGGGCTCAGCACTCAGAAGAGATCAGTGGGACAACCCAAGGATGCCAGAGGGTGCTGAGATCTGTGCCTGTGTGAAACCCAAGCCCTGGGTGTTCACATCCTCCAGCGGCGTTCCCCTCGGCAGAGCCAGGACTCCAGGACTGTGGACATTTTCCCCTCTAAATTGAAAGTGGTTTTCTTTCTTTCTGTCTGTCTTCTTTTTTTTTTTCCTTTTTCTTTTTTTGGTCACAGTGGTGGGTTTCAGAACTGCAAACCAGAGAGGCGTTTTGATTCCACAAACAGCCCCCAGAGGAAAGCATTTAAAGCCCGACATTTTTCTTCTTTAGCCAAGGGACCCATAGGGACATCTCAATCTCTCCTTCCCCCAGGCCTCCACCCTCCCCTCCACACACACATAAAGAAAATGCTTTTAAAAGTCTGCCTCCCATTGAATTAACTTAAACGGGAAATAAAATGAGCTCCTTCAACCTAGTTTTCATTCTGTCAGAACGGGGGGAAAATGTATTTAAAGAAGAGTTCTAATGACCTTAGCCGCTTTAGCGCTACAAACACCAAGGATCTTGTTAGCTGGCAAGCTCCTTTGTGCTCAGGTCTGTGCAGGTGGGAACGCCATCGCCAGCGTGTTTGTGTTTGGACGGGGCCATCCAGACTCTTGGTGGCCTGTGGTGAGAGGCACCTTGAAGTACCACATGCCAACATCACAGGGCCCTGGCCTGCTTATCTGGGTCAGTAGAGAGCCTGTTCCCCGCAGGCAGCTGAGCACTTCTGGGTAAATTGAATATTTGTTAAGGAGTGCATATTTGTTCCTAGGCTTCTCTGAAGCTTCCACGTAGACTCACAGCACCCTTTCTTTTCCTCAGAGAGACTGAGAAATCTGTCTAAAAGGGAGACGAGCTTCTCTTGCTTATAAGGCCTTGGAAGCCAGAAAACATTTATCCATCCCCTGGTTGTCTTTTAGCTCTCATCTGATGGAACTAGGGGTGTTCCAGAACATTCTTCACCTTCAGAGAACATCGAATCCTAGGCTGTCAGCAAGTCTTAGCCTGCCATTTGCTGTTGGAGGTGCTGCTGATGTGGTCATCGGTTAGGACAAAGATTTATTTCTCACTGTTCTGGAAGCTGGGATGTCCCAAAGCATGTGGCCAGTACCTGCCGAGATGGTCTCCATGGCAGCAAACATTGAGAGGAAACAGGTCTCTGCAGCTGAGGGTTCTTTCCCTAATCCTATCCAGGGAGTTCCACTGTGATGGTCTGAGCAAGACATGCCCTTCACAGTCTCAGGCATTTGAATGCTTGGCCCCCACCTGACGGTGCTGTTTGGATGGGTTAGGAGGTGTGGCCTTGCTGGAGGAAGTGTGTCACTGGAGGCGAGCGAGGGTGTGAGGTTTTAAAAACCCAGGCCATCCTGATGGGTTTCATGGTCTGGGCTCCAGATGTGAACCCCTAGCTTCTACTCCAGTCTCCTCCTGCTGCTGCTCCTGGGTCATGAGGGATTCTCCCTGTGGGATTGGAAGCCCAAATAAACCCTTCCATAAGCTGCCTTGATCATGGTGTTTTATCATAGCAACAGAAAAACAACTAATAACCCCCCCTCCTCAATCCAATCAACTCCCAGACACCCCACTTCCAAATGTCAATAGCACACAAAGAAGGACACTAAGTTTCATCACGTGACATTTAGGGAGATGCATTCAAACCCTACCAGGTGTCCATTAATCCACACCTTCTCTCAACCCAATTTTATTCTAACTAAGGAACAAAGAGAAAACGCCATGCAGCAGGTAGGAAGCCCAGGTGAGCCCACCCAGAGAGGAGCAGTGATTCAGGATCTCCAGTGGGAAAGCTGCGGAAGGCAAGGTTTGGAAAGGGTGACTGGGGATGCTTTTGAAGGCTGCCTCTGCACAGAAGTCATACTGATCTTTATGCACAATACACATGTATGTGAAAGGCCTTGCTGTGTAGAGGCTGGGAGCGTCTGTAGGAGACACCAAAGACCCTGCTTCTTCAAACATTCTTCAGTCTAACACTGGAATTCAGAATTGTTTGTAGTGGGGCGGAATACACCACGCATGTACATGCATGGGCATGGGGCCAGAGATTGACCTAGGGAATTGTTCTTTAGGAGCTGTTCAAAGATGCTGAGGTTGAGACAGGATCTCTCACTGGTCTGGGGCTTGCCAAGTGAGCTAGGCTAGCTGGTCCGCTTCCTCAGTGCTGGGATGACCATCACGGGTATAACACCACTAGAGTGTCTGTCTGTCTGCAGGATGGTGTTAATAGCTTTTAGTAATGCAAAGTGACGTTCTATTTGCTGCTACGACAAAATTTCCCACCCCTACCACAATTAATAACAATACATTGTACATTTCACAAGGGCCTAAATACTAGATTGTGAAATCACTCATCACATAGAGAAAATGAGTATGTCGGGGGACAGACATGTTGGTTAGCTTGATTTAATCATCTCATAAGCAAACACATCAAAACACTACATTGTACTCTATAAATTATATGATCATTATGTGTCAAACAAAAAAGTAGATATTGTCACTATGTTTATCTAAATGCTCTATTAGATGCCTATTCCTTCAAGGCTAGCGTCTATATCGATCACTTCTCTTGCTGTGAGCAGCTTGCTAACAGGGAACAATTGAAGGGAAAAGGGGTTTATTTTGGCTCATGGTTTAGGGTACATTCTATGCTGGTGGGGAAAGGACAGCGGCAGGAGGGGCTCATGGCTATGGAAGTGGCAGTATGAGGCTTCCTGCTCACATCAAGCTGAACAGGAAGTAGAAAAAAGAGGATGCCAACCCTCATCTTACTCCGTCTTTCTGTTCAGTCCAGGACTCTGGCTCCTAGGATCATGCAGTCCAGATTCAGGGCAGGGTTACCCCTTTCTGAAAATATCCTCACAGACACACCCCAAGACATGCCACACTAATGTGTGGGTCCAGTCAGCCAATGATCACAATTAGCTCTCACTGTGTCCAAAAAGGAAATAAATAGTCCTAGGGCATAAGAACAGACATGGATTCTAATGACAAATGCCAGGCTGGTTGCTACTTTCTTAGACCTTAGCTGTGTTTGACTCTGGTCAGAGTCCCACGGTTTCAGTGGCATCCATGTTCCCACAAGTTCTCTCATTTTTACGGTGCCCTATGTAATTCTTACAGTATTTCAGGGTTTGTATACAAGATGTCATAGTGAAAACATCTGGTGGAATGGGGTCTGTGTGTCCCTTTTGGCAGTCCGATACTGTATGAGGTGCTCAGTGGAAACCACCCCTAGAAGTGGTTAGAACCGGTCATGAGGTGCTCAGTGGAAACCACCCCTACAAGTGGTTAGAACCAGCCGTTCTGTCCTTCTTGGTTTCCTGGTTTCTGCCCTGCATGCTGAGCTTCCATCATTACCCTCTCATGGGAGGGCTGTCTAGCTGCGGCATCTGTCCCCCCATTGATTGACAGGCTTGATTTGGTTGATCTGGCTGGCTAGGCAAGTGTCCCCTTCCTCCCTCACCACTCCATTTGTGTCCCTCCTGACCTTCCCAGAATAGAGGAGGACTGGTCTTCGGTCAAGGATATATGAGTAGCTACACTCCTCTGCCAGAACCTCCAAACAAGCTCCCAAGGTCCAAATTTTCCTTATTTCTTTCTTTTTTTTTTTTTTTCTTTTTTCTTTTTTTGGTTTTTCGAGACAGGGTTTCTCTGCAGCTTTCTTAGAGCCTGTCCTGGAACTAGCTCTTGTAGACCAGGCTGGCCTCGAACTCACAGAGATCCGCCTGCCTCTGCCTCCCGAGTGCTGGGATTAAAGGCGTGCGCCACCACCGCCCGGCCCAAATTTTCCTTATTTCTAAAAATTACCTTGGCTTTCCTCATCTTGCTCTAGCCTAGACAGGTTGCCTCCTGGGGCTGTTCACAGGCTGTCTTCAGGCAGAGTTCTCTTTCTTCATTCTCCTCGTGTCTTCCTCCTCCTTGGCATGACCGCTTCCATTGCCGGCTTACAGTCTTGTATTTTTACTCTTCCAAAGAGCACCAGGAGCTTGCATATGTCAAAAGCTCTGTTCTGGCACCAGCCTGAAGTTTTGCCTGGGTGCCGGAATCTAGACTCAAAATATTTAGCTTCTAAATGTTCATGGCATCGGTCCACTGTCTTCTAACTGCCAGCATCTCCGAGAAGCTCCTATGCCAACACAACTCTTATTTCTGGGCTTTTTCCTGTGAGTTTAATCACCCTCTTCTTTATTTTTAATGCTCTCAAGTCCCACATGCTAAGACTTCTGAATCATTATACATAGCACTTGGCATCTTTTTCTCCATTTGAAGAATTGGAAAAATTCTCTTTTATTAATTCTTTGATAGATATTCGCTTCTATTTTCACTGGGCTTTGCTTCAATAACTCTCTTATATTTTCTTCTACTTGAAAAAATCTTTTCTGAGACATTTGTGCAGACTCATCTTTTGAATTTTCTGTAGACCTTTTATTTTAGCCACCGTGATCTCAGATCCCAAGATCTTATTCTCTGTTCATTTCTCTTATGTATTATCTTCTCATTTTAGAGGCAACATATTCTCCATATTTTTCTATTTTAATCAGCCTCAAATTTCTCTTCTGTCCTCTGAAAAGCCTTCCCTGCCTTTCACTATGCCTGCCCCTTTCTCCAGGATGAGGCTGCTGCCTGCCTGCTTCTCCTCTCATCTTCATCAGGAAGGCTCCCGGAACTCTGCGTCTGCAGCCATCTTTCCTACATCTCTCTCCCAAACTGCTTCTGGAAATTCTTGTCAGCTTCCTCTCTTCCTTCGTCTTTATTCATATATATTTCTCTCCTTTTTTTAATCTGCTGAGGATTTTAATAAGAGCTCATGAAAATTTTGTATCCATGGATATTTCATCATCCTGAAATTTAAGGATGGTGGCACCCGTCGTGTGACTTTTCCTGGGGAGACGAGACAAATGTCTACTCGCCCAACAAAGGACACCAGGGACAGAGTAATGAGTCCACAGAAGCCCACTGCAGTGGACCAATGTGTTTACTGGGCTTACTTATAGAGCATGAATGAATGTAGACAATCCCAAAGCAACCACATCATCATCAAAGAGCCTACCTTAACCTGGATGACCATTCATACCATCTTTACCCCAGGGCAGTCGTTGATGACTTCCCGAGAGTTCAGTTAGCAAGGGGTCCCCTTCCCAGAGCTTGTCCCTGCTTCTAGAACAGTGGTCTTGTCGGTATTCTTCTGTTCCCTAAGACTTGTAAGTTTTATTTGCCTCCCGGTCTTAGGGGCCCTCCTCCTCTCACAACTCTCCACAGCTGGCCATCTGACCCAGCCACACACAGCGATTAACTCTCTGAAAGTATTTTGGTGGCTGAGAGTCTGACTTCCAACCTTCTCTCTCCACAGAACTTAGTAACTGTCTCCAATAGGTCCAACCCTGGCTTCCTTTTGATGCCACAGAGACTGGATAGTCCTGTCCTGAATACAAGCTATGCATTCAACCAGCAAGTTCATGCCTATCCCAAAGTTGTTTTGAAATAACACGTAACTCTGAGGTAGATTTTACCTGCTTCTGGAAGCTGAAATCACCCTTTAACTCGGTAGTAACCAATCAATTCATTTAGACTGCCAATTGAGTGTGTCTAGGTGCCTAAACTTCAGCTTCAGGGAAGAAAGGCCCTATTGAAAAATTCCTTCACCAAATGACCTTCACACCTCTGGTGACATTATCTCCACCACTCTATTTCCAACACCCCAGGCACTCTTGGGAGTTAATGAGGAAAAGGTGCTTATGAGAAGGGAGCTGCCCTGAGATTAGCATTCCAAGAAGTTAACTGGAACTACGTGGTGTCAAGTGACGGCAATCTCCCTGGATGGCCAGGTAGGGAAGTGGGGTGTTGCTCAAAACCTTTTCATTCTGGCAACCATAAAACTGCTACTTGGTTTGATTTGTGTATAAGGCAAGGCTGGTTACATCCAGCCGAGCTCCCTTCTTCATGCCCAACTCCCAAATGCAGAGTTTGCTTGCATCAGCAAGCCAAGAGCAGCTTTGCCACCTGCGTGGTGGCGGACAAGAACACACTCAATACCCTTGGCTCTCTAACTGCTTTGTAGAGCTTGGCTTTTTGTCCGATGGTTACAGCACTAACCTTTGGTCGTGCACCAGAATTATATAGACTCTAGCATCTGAACATAGTCTGGGATCTGGCTTGCTTGGTGGCAGAGTGATGGACAGGTGAAGGACCCTACCCCTCAGCATCTCCTCGCCACCTCCTTCCAGTCCGAGGTCCCATGGTAAAATCCTTGGAGAACATTTTTTATTTCTCTTCAACCAAACATTAGACAAAGAGACATTTTTGAAGGTCTATGATCTTCTTGTGGTGGCCAAGTGTTTACTGTGGAGTCGGCTGGAATTTAAGAAGGTCACATGATGAAGACAAGACCAGAGTCGGCAGACTGGGGGTGAATTCTCCTTGTGTCAGTGACTCTCACCTTCTGCTCTGTATGGTCCTGTGGAAGTGTCTCTCTTAGATGCTGGGGGAACCTGGGGCTTCCTTTTAGCCCATAACAAATAGTTCACAGCCACCCCTCTGTCATTGCTGGTCATTATAAAAGGCCAGAATGAAAGCTCTTATGAAAGTCTTGGCAAAGTAAGAAGGAAAGGGGCCTCTGGCTTATAGCTCAGAAAGAGAAGGATCAGAGACGCACAGCACAGCCTCTTGGGAATGAGTTCTCAAGGTGGCCTGACATTTCCCAGTCAAGCCTCCAGACAGGACCTGATGCTGAGGCACTGCTGTCCCCATTGACTACGACTGAATTCCCACAGTGAACTAGTAAGAGGGAGAAGCCACACCTGGCAACAGCACTTAGAAGCAAGGACTTTAGGAGGGGTTACAGTAAATGAAAGGCTGTGGCCCCTTTGGTAAAGAGCTGCTCTTACAAGCATGATGGCCTGAGTTTGATCTCCAGAGTCCATGTTAAAAAACATGGACATGGTACATCTATGTATGCATATGTATGTGTGTATACATGCATATATGTGTATATATGAATATATACATGCATATATATATGTATATATATACATATGTATAGTCAAGCAAACATACATACACAAAAAATAGAATAACTCTAAATCAAAAAGAGCCAGCTATGGTGGCACACACTAATAATTGCACTGCTGGGAAAATAGAGAGAGGCAGATCTTAATGGCCAGCTGTCCTAGCGTACTTGATGAATTTCAGGTCAGTACGAGTTCCTATCTCAGAAAAGCACAGGGTGGATGGCATCTGAGGGACAATAGCCAAGGCAGTCCTCTAACTTCTATGTGCACATGTACGCACAAGCACCTGCTTATATAAGTACACCTGTACAAATGTGAATGCATATACGTGCACACACACACACGCACACACACACATGCACACTCACGAAGATTAAACAAAGTCATAAAGATGAAGCACTAATCCTATAAGACTGGCTGAATAAACAAAAGGAAGCAAGACCTGAGCCAGTAGGCTCCAGTCAGCATCTGACTCCCTTTAGGACCCTGGGGAGCCCAAGCCAACAGGAAAGACATGACCAGGTGTGGCTTCAAGATCTTGAACTTACTAGCCCTCAAAATTGTGAATCAAAAACAAACCTTTTTTTTTAAAAAAAAAATATACATACATATATATGTGTGTATATATGTATATATATGTATATATATATGTGTGTGTGTGTATGTATATATATATACTTTGTTTGTGATGTTTAGTTACAGGAGTGGAGAAAATCGGAAGCCCTGTGAGAATCAGGCTAGAGCTAGGAAGTCAAGTGGCATCTGGAGTCCTGACCCAGGAGAAAGTCTTAAGTGCCCAGCGTTCCAAGCATCTAACTGTGTGACAATTTACTGTTCACCCAACGGGAACTACACACAGTGTTTCGAGAACCTATGGGTGTTGGCCTCCCAGAGAGGGTTATCACCTGCATTGTGTGATGGGGCAGACTCTCAATACCTCCTCCATGCTGGTCCTTAGCCAGAGGCCCTGGATCCTTGCACCTGAGCCATCTCCTCCCTGAACTCTGCTCAATGAAAACCACTGAGAACCCCGACTCAGTTAAAGATTGTGGACACGCCGGGAGGGCTTTAGAAAAGGGTCTCTCTGGACTCTGACCACTCCCACGGCACACCACCAGCCCCACTCATTTTAATGTCACGTTCACGTTTAATAAATTGTACAGTCAGGAGTTAAAAATGACCCTAGAAAATGAACGTTTTCTTTCCGTCCTGTGTTCCCTCCTTCCCTCCCTGCCATCCTCCTCCCCATCATTTACACTCATTTCTCTCGTTCAGATAAGTTGGTAAAAGGATTAGAGCATGTAGCATCGCTCCAAATTGGCCTAATGGAAACGAGGACCCCCGCTCCTGGAAACGGAGGCAGGATATAAAATAGGATAATTGACAGTTTTCACATTGCAGGCCAACCTCAGAGTTCCTTTGTGTGGCTGGCCTGACCCTCATCTCCGTGTGACAGATTATCCATTTTAGAACTCAGTGAGAGACACAGAACAAGGACAGTACAAGCTGAGATGTCCACCTGCAGTGGCGGCACCTGGCTGTGCCTGCCTTAGACTAAACACCTCCAGGCAGCTGATGTGGCCCCAGTGAGTACACAGGATGGGGAGGGGGAGCTGCCCTAAACACTCTGGACACTCCAGATGCCCTGGGAAGCTCTGTCAGCAACTCAAGGCTTCCTCTAATCAGAGAGATGGGGAAAGTCTTGTCTCTTGGAAGTTGCTTCCTTAAAAACTCAGCCAACCTCTCCCTTCCCGGGCAGCCTGTACCACAGGAAGTAGGAGCAGGACAGTTTTGCAGCTGTGGCCTTGATGCTACCAAGGCCGGGGTGAAGGGCAATGTGGCACCAGGCTCAAATGCTGTTTGCTTTAAAAACAATTAGATTCATTAATGTCCTCTGCCACTCTGAAGACAGACATGAGCAGAATGCCACACTAATCCAAGGGCCTGGTTACCTGTCCCCCTCTTCTTGAAACAGTATGACCTAGGAGTGCATTTCGCAGCTCTCCTGGGGTTTGATAGCTTCACACAGCCGTGTAAAGTCATAGACATGCATGCAGCCCTGTGTATACATCTATGACAGGGTCCTGCATGCATTTCACTTGTGTTTTAATAAATAAAACTTGCCTGAGGATCAGAAAAGGAAAAGAGCCCCACTGGCCAGCCTTTTAGACCAGGTAGCAATGACACACACCTTTAATCCCGGCAGTCACACTAGTTGTCATAGAAACCAGGTGGTCCATAACTTTAATCCCAGAACTAGAGAGGAATATAAAATGGGAGGAACCAGCTCTCAGACACGGTCTTATTCTGAGATTCCTGGAGGCAGGATCACCATGTTGGACTGAGGTCGAGGTAAGAGCGAGTGGCTGGCTGCTTTGTTTTCAGATCTTAATGTTATTTTATTTATTAAAATACAAGTGAAATACCACTACACATGCATGCATATAAACACACATGCACACATACATGCACACTGTTTTCCAGGCCTGACTTGCATTGCTGGGTGACCCCTTTACAGAACCATATTGAGTTGATAAGGTTATTTCATAATCCACTGAGTCTTGCTAAACACAATTTTCTGTTGTGTTCCCAGTAAAGTTGATACTGAAGCCCCCTTGGGAGGAAATGGTAGATGCTGTGCTCTTGTTACAGTGAACCAGCCATTGGGCAGAGAGGACAGCTAGTTTGCTAAACCTCAAATTTAATGCAAAACCCATGAAAAGAGGGCTTAAAAGAAATAAGTTGGGTGGGGGAGGTTGCTGTGTCCTCTAAGTGGTTGCTACCCAAGCACGACAGTCTGAGTTTGATTCTATGTCCCACATTTAAAAAACTGGGAGTGAGGGATGTGTTTGTAAATTCTGGGGTTTGCTTGCCCACCAGCCCAGCCCAACCAGCAAACTCCAGACCAATAAGAGACCCTCCACCAAAACCATACTGGACAGCGTCTGAGAAACAACACTTGAGGTTGATCTCTGTAGACATATACATCTGAACATACACGAACATTCCCACAGGGACAGAATCTCCCATATCCACACAGCAAAGAGAACAAATAGCCAGCTATTCGATTTTCTACGCATGGGCCTAGAAACACAATGTCCTGTTATGTGTGTTACATGATAATTACTTTGTATATGTTATATACATATACACACCCACATACATACACAAACACACATATACACAACACACAGAGAGAAACATACAGACACACACACAGACATAGACATTTTATTTCTCCACAGCTCTTCCTGATTTAGCTCCTTGCTACTGTGGCCGAGTTTGGCACTTTCTGATTGGCTGTCACAGTGATTGGCATCCTGCTAATGGTTCTTGCCTGATCACTGTCCTGCATGTGCTGATCTGTCTGTTTCTGTCATGTATATTTTCAGACACAAATGAGCTAAGTTAAAAATTATACACAAATGTTAAGAAACTTTGTTCTCCAGAAAGTTAGTACTATCTTAAGTTCTCACTTATAGAAGGAAGAAGAGTCCAGGCTCTTCATTTCTCTGACAAGTGGTAGAGACCCTAAGATAGCAGTGGGGTAACTCTGGAACTATGTGTGATGTGGAAACTCAGCCACCGAGCCTGAAGTCTGGAGCCTATGAAGAGGGGCCTTACCCTTCTGGCAAAACAAAATCATACAGGTCAGGCCTGACTTCATAGTTCCTGTGCCTCTCTTGCTCCAAGGAGTCTGTAAAGGAGTTGATTTTCCAAGAACCTCTCCTTGGGCCCCATCCTTTGTGGAATGAATCTGTGGCCAACAGGAGAATCTCAACCAGTCTAAGCCTAGGAAGCTATTTTTGCACCAGGACACAGAAAACGGTGCCACATTTGAAAGTGAAGACACAGTTCTTGATTCCTGATTACAAAGGAGCATTTGGACCATACATGGGATGTAATAGAAGCATGGTGAATAGAAGCACCAATCCCAGGAGGCCAAGGGAAGTCAGCTAAGGTGAGAGCAGTGGTTCTGGTTCAGGAGAGGAAACCCTGCTGGGAAGATGGCTCTTGTGATAAAGCATTTGCCTGGCAAGCGTGAGGACCAGCCTCTGACATCAGAGCCTATGTAAAGATGCTGTCCGGCTTCTTCCCTTCCCATTTGTATCCCCTTGGTCTCCTTTTGCTGTCTTATTGCTCTAGCCAGGACCTCGAGTACTACTTTGAATAGATACAGAGAGAGTGGACAGCCTTGTCCCTGATTTCAGTGGGATCACTTTCAGTTTCTTTCCATTTAATTTGATGCTGGCTGTTGGCTTGCTGTATATTGCTTTTATTATGTTTAGGTATGTTTCTTGTATTCCTGATCTCCCTAAGACCTTTATCAGGAAGGGGTGCTGGATTTTGTCAAAGGCTTTTTCAGCATCCAATAAGATGATCCTGTGGTGATACGGTGGATTACATTGACAGATTTGCATATGTTGCAGACATCTGAAATAGTGGAGAGGGTGCCTGAACTGGCCTTCTACCATAGTCAGATTGGTGACTACCCTAATTGTCATCAGAGAGCCTTTATCCAGTAACTGATGGAAGAAGATACAGAGATCTTCTGAACTTGGGGTGTCCTCCTGAAGAAAGGGAGGAAGGATTGTATGAGCCAGGTGTTTAAGGTCATGAAGGGGGAACCCACAGAGACAGCTGGCCTGAGCTTGCAGAAGCACATGGACTCTGGCCCAATAGTTAGGGAGCCTGCATGGGACCGACCTAGGCCCTCTGCATGTGTGTGACAGTTATGTCGCTGGTATGTTTATAAGCAGTAAGATCAGGCTCTGTCCTGGCGCTTTGCTGGCTTTGGGGAACCTGTTCCCCATACTGGATTACCTTGCCCAGGCTTGATGCGGGGGAGGAGTTCAGTCCTGGCTCAACAGGGTGACAGGATGTGTCATACTTTGTTCAAGCCCATGGGAAGCCTGCCCCTATTGACCAGAGACTGAGAAGGAGTGAATGGGGAGGGGGCAGATGGGAGGGGGGACTGGAAGGAGAGGAGAGGAGGGAGGGGAACTGTGGTAGGTATGGAAAATAAATGGAAAAAAATAAATAAATAGAATAAAATAAAAGAGGCTGTGCATGTACAAACATGTAATCCCAGAGCCAGGGAGGCAGAGACAGGCAGGCAGATCCTGGGGTTCACTGGCCAGACAGTCTAATTGGCAAGCTCTGAGTCAATGAGAGATGCTGTCTAAAATAGAAGAAAAGAAAAAGAAATAAAGGAATTTGATAAGGTTGATAATCTTTGATGAATGATGACACCTGGGGTATCATTGATGTCCATATATACCCCATACACATGGATATGTATACATAGGTATAGGTGTGAGTGTATATTGTAAGTGTGAGTCTGTGTGTATATGTATGTGGGTAGCTGTGAGTATGTATAATATGTAGATGTGAGTACGTGTGTGCGAGTGTATTGTGTGTAGGTGAGCATACATGTGTGAATATGTGTATATATAGGTGTGTGTATGTATGTACGTGTCTATATGTAGGTGTGTATATATTTGTGTATAGGTATGTGTATGAGTGTATTGTGTGTAGATGTGAGTGTGTGTGTATATGTAGGAGTGAGTGTATGTATGTGGCTTGGTATGAGTGAATGTGTATATATAGGTGTGAGTGTATTGTGTGCAGGTGTGAGTGTACATGTGTGTGTGTGTAGATGTGTGTATATGTGGTAATGGGACATCAGGTAGGCTGCTCCTTCCTGGGAAAGTCTAGAGCTGAGCACTCTCTCTAGGGTCACCATTACAACACAGCATGTCCCTGAATCTGTAACGTGGAGCTGCTTGGTGTGGCCTTCTCAACACGTCAGCCTTAGTGACCAACCTTGCACTCTGTGTTGCCTCTGCCAAGCCACAGGTGAAAGCCCCAGATGTGAGGAGCCAGGGAACCCAAGTTCTAGTTCTGCTTGTCCATCGGTGTCTCGTTTGTAAAAGCCCAGTAACTCCCTAGTGCCCACAGGACATGAAGAGGGAAGGAGGGGCTCTGCGTAGACCTCTGATGGGCAGGTGTGAGAGCCACAGCCGTCTGCCTGCCCCATTCCTCTCTCTAATCCTCTGACCTCATTTTCCCTTGTCCTCAAGCTACAGATGAAGAAAGTGAAGTTCAGGACGGTGACAGCAGCCTTAGATGGACCAGTGAGTGACCTGTCAACCCCAGTTCCCTAGAGACAACACGGCTGTGCGGGGTGAACTCCAGCGACTGTAAAGCGGGTGGGGCACTGTGGGTCCAGGGCCCAAGAACACATTACCTTGAGCTATCTTGGCCCTTTGAATGGGCATCATCTTCCTGCGTCTGTGACCTATTGTGACTAGCGTGTAAATGCTCTTGGAATATATGAATGGACCCTGGCTTCTGTCAACCCAAGGGCTGAGAATGTCACAGATGGCATCTAAAGCCTAAAGCAGAAATGTCCCCTATTAGCTATAGCCTATATACTTATATTTCCACCAATGTATCTGAACATGTCTTGATTTATTACTGGCCTTGTTCTGTTACAACAAAAGCTTCATGAGCCTGTTTCATGGTAGTAGATGGAATTTGGGGTATCCCAGGCCCTGGCCACTCATACTTGCCTCCAGAATAAGCCATCTCTTACCTCTTTGGGGGTAAGAGCTGTTTCTTGTCTATGGGTCTGACGGTGCTCTGGGTGAAGCCAGAATGACAGGGCCCAGAGCACAGCGAGCGTTATCCTTGCTGGCCCCTGTGTTAACCGCTTGCTGTCCCTCCAGCTTTTAGGACCGTACACTCAGTGAGACAGATATCTAATGTGCCTTGAACTGTGCTGGACACTTAGACAGGACACAAGAAATGGTGGCTACCCTATCAATCGCACAACCTGGTCTCAGGCTGCTTTTGCCAACATGCCATATTTCACTAATGCAGCTCCCCAGGACTCCCCGATCCTCTGGCCCCCTGGATAACTCCCTCCTAGCCTCTCTGGAGGATGTTTCTGGGGATTTCCCTTGGTCCTATGCTTCTTCCTTCCTCCCTCCTCAAGGCTTACCATGGGTTTCATCTGTGGGCTCCCACAGACCTTGGGCTTCTTTTCCCTCAGTGACTTTCTTCCTGGTCTCCACCATCCAGAGCCTGGAGGTCAGGGAACCTCTTGGACATCTTAGGGCCTGCGGTGGGCCGACAATTCTCTCCCCTCACACTTCCTTTCATGCTGACTTTTTTTCCTACCGTCTTCTTTGCTGACAATCACTAGAGGCTTGGTTTTATTCTTTCCTCCCCTCGTTTATACTAAATAACAACTCAGTGATAGTTCTTGCAGGACTCTTGGGAACTTGAGGGACAGGGTATCCAGTTTTCTTTCTCTTTCCCAAGTTGAGGTCCCCTGGGACATGCCTGTGGGCTTCTGTCTAGGACCCGTCCACTCTCGTGTGAACCCACCTGAAAAGGATCTGTCTAGTGTGGTCCTGTAGCCTGTCACAAACCATTAGTAGGGCTCCCTCTGTAGATCCTGAACATCTCGGAATCCCTGTACTTGTTACACTCTGCTCTATTCTCAGTGTGTACACCGTCCCACCTGTACACAGGAGCCCTGAGTCAAAGCAGTGCATGCTAGGAAACATGGCTGTTTCTTACCTTTGACAACCACCCAGACATCTTTCCAGTGCCAACACTCACAGCGGCATGTTTTTCCTGTTGGTGCTGTCCTTTGTCATTGTGCATGGGCATCAGTATGGGCATCAATTCCAGGACCCCTGCAGATGTCCAAGTCTATAGAAGCTTAGGCCCCTTATAAAATACACAGAATGTATTGTTTCCTTCCATCTACCTTACCTTCCCTCACCCAGATCCCTACAATACATAACTCTCTGTAATTAGCTGATCTGCAACAGCGTTTGAGGGATCCTGACAAGAAAAAGTCAGGCATATTCAGCACAAATGCAGAAATTAGTGTGTGTGTGTGTGTGTGTGTGTGTGTGTGTATTGGTGTGTGGCTCACTAACTCTACAAATAATATAACTCTATACCATTTGTATACAAATAGTAACTCTACAGACACAAAGAACTGACTCTTGATTTAGACGCAGAGGATCCTCACCTGTAAGATTTAAGTGGTGCTCAAAATGTCTGCCTCAGTTAATTCCCAATTACGTAGATTTTGTGGGTGGTGCATTAGCCCCAGGTTGGCCTCTTAGGATGCTTAGCGAATAAGGAGCCATTTTCCCTCTTGTGCTGCCAGCCTGTGTGGTTGTGGGGAAGCTCACGGCAGAGTCTGACCAACAAGCTGCAGGTGGAAGGGGTATGTGCCGCTCCCAGGCCAAAGCGTGGAAGAGCCAGGGCAAGTCTCCAGCTGCTCTTCCACCTGCTGCTGACTGTAGAACCTAAGATCAAAAGCATCTCACTTGCCCCGCATCCCTGCTGAGAGCAGGAAGTAACTTGTTAGGCCGCTGGGCTTGAATACAGCAGATCACACCCGTCTATTTAAACATCCCTGTCTTCTATGTTCCTGGACCAGGCAGGTCACCTCTTACAAGCCAGCTCCCACGTGATCCGAAGCCTACATTAGTGTTTAATGGTCCTTATAAGACACAGCAGGGGGAAAATCAGCTACCAAGACACACACATGCATGACCACCTCACAGCCTACGTAGGTCTGTAGATGGGTAGGTAGTCAGAGAGACAGACAGACAGACAGACAGATACAGAGTGCCAGTGCATCATGACTAGGAAACAGGATGGAAAAGGCCTTCTTACTAGTCTCAGATTCTTGGGCAATGTGATTTTAACGTTAGTTTAACAAGAGAGGAGAGTGGAAGTATTCCATGCCCATAAAACCTAGAAAAGTTCTAGACTCTGACCCACGCTTAGCTTCAACACCACCAACAAGAAAAAGAAACCCCGTCTCTAAGGATATGGTCACAGAATCCAGACACAGACGCTGCGTGACGATAGCAATGCCATCTGACTTTTGAAAATTGTATTAGAAAGAATGTTTGTGAGTAAAACCTGTCACAGAGAGTGTCAGGGAGGCTCGCAAAGTGGCTCAACTTGCTTTCCGCTCCAGCTACGACAGAGACCTGAGCCTGCCTAAAACGCTAACTGTGATGCTAAGACATGGATCCGCCAGGTAGGATGGGGAAGGTCACATGGCGGCTTGAGGCTCAGCTTCCTTATTTGTAAGTGAATTTGTGAGTATGGGCTGTAGGAAGAATGAAAGAAGCCACTGGGTTTGACATGTCAGCTGTCAATCAACATCAGCATCTGCTGGGCAAGAGATGAGTGGAATGGCTGTGTTTCTTCCCATATCCGTGATTCTGTTCCTATCCCCATACCACAAGGTAAACCCCATGGAAATTTCTCCACTGATGTCCTGAGCTGGCTACAAGCCAGCCAGGCCCTTACTCAATGAGCCCGTTGGGCCCTTCAGCCTTATTGATGAGACAGATGTCAAGAGGGGACACAGGGCAGATGCGAACAAAGCAGGGCCCAGATCCTGTGAAGGAAGCTTTGACTGCATGTACTATTCGCTATTCCTCAGGGCAACTCCTCTCTGGGCAGGACGTAGGTTAGACAGTGTATCTTCTTACCCAAGCCTGCTTTAATTGTCTTCTACGATCTTTGTGCATGCTCAACACACTGTTTACTCTCTGTCTTTCTATCCTAGAGCATCCAGGCCATGGAGACATGAAATTCTGCCATCTGCATTCCCTGTTGCACCCCTAGCATCTGCACAGGCCTCAACACAGGCCACTGAATGAGGTAACCAAAATTCAATGAGATAAAATCCAGCAACACTTATAGTCTCTGTCATAGGTTAAAAGGTACCCCACTGTAGGTGAAGACTGCTCATTTGTTTCCTGGTTGCCCTGACCTGAATAATCACACAGAAACTATATTAATTTCAACACTGTTTGGCCTATTAGCTCAGGATTTTTATTAAGTAACTCTTACATCCTAAATTAACCCGTTTTCTTCAGCAGCTACATGGCGTCTCTCTGACTCTGCTTATACTCTATGTATCTCTTCCAGCCTGGCTATCTTCTGCCCTGCCATAGGCCAATCAGCTTTGTTCATTAGCCAATAAAAGCAACACATATACAGAAGGTCATCCCACATCACCCCACCCCAATTTAGATGTAGGAGTCCTAACCCCAAGTAACTCAAAATGGGGTGTCCTTGGAGATGGGGACATTAAAGCGGTAACTAAGATAAAATGATAGTGGGGGCTCAAATCTGTATGAGATGAGATTTGGACAAAGCCAGACGTTAGGAAGGTCCTGAGAAGTCGACCAGCTTCAAGTCTAGGAGAGACTCCTGGAGAAGCCAAGCCTGCTGATAGCTTTCGCTCAGACTTCTACTTACCAGTACCAAGAAAGAGTCATGGTGACTAAGCCACCCAGCCTCCAGACCTTTGCTAGAACAGCTCTCTCACCCTGACGCATTTGTTGAGTGAGGCATCGGCAGCTGAACCGAGTAGGGCAAATCATATCCTTCTGTACATGTGTTGCTTTTATTGGCTAATGAATAAAGCTGGTTCGGCCTATAGCAGGGCAGAATATAGTCAGGCTGGAAGAGATTTAGTTCCTCATCCTCAGAGACAGAGATTTCCCCTCCCCACACTGAGAAGGACCTCAACAAATCCCTGGGAGACTCTGAAGACCAGACAAAGCTTTAGTGCTGGTAGAATCCAGATCTCCCTAGTCCATACTTTTACCTGGCAGGCAGGACAGACACATCTAACCCTTGTGAGACTTCTCATGGTATTGCTTATTGTATTTACAGTATGTCATCAGCTTATAAACTTGAAACATGGAATATGCAACAAACCCACTTAGGAGTTTATTAGAGGGGGCATGCACAGGTCTGGAAAGTCAGTGTGGAGGGGGGGGGGCATGTCCAGCTTTTTAAAAGCTGCCTAGTGCATGCGTACAGGGGGTTGACATGGTTATGTCATATGCAGATGATGGGGCTCACGCATGCACGCAAGGGCTTAGCTGAGTCATACGTGGATTACGCAGGTCCCTTTAACATCCCTAGGGGCCATTAGGCACTTCTGCCTGGGGGCTTATCTGCACCTGCATGACCCCTAGAATCCAGAACTATCAGCCTTATGTGGCTGAAATAATTACACAAGCAATACCTGCGGTATGGTCATTCAGATAAGAGAAAGGGGAGATGAGGATGCTGGCAGAGACCTACAACTGTGCTGCGCTAAGAGGCCAGCATCAGGGTGACAGTCGAGAGAGAAGTTGAGCAAAGCCATAAACCTCAGAGAACAGCAGACCTCAGTGTCCACGCAAGGGTTTGGGCATGGGTGGTGTGTCATATCCTAATAAAGATTCAAAATGTGCCAAGACTGGCCACTACCCTCACACTCCACCCTGACAGAGCGGTGGCAGTCGTGTGACCTGGGTCAGTGGCTTTGTTCCTGACTTGGGGCTTTCCCCATATCCTCAGGTGACCTGGTTAGGACAGACTCCAGGGGGCCACCTCTAACTGCCTAGGTTTCACCTAGACCCCAGATCTACCTGCACCTTGGCCTAGGTAGCCAGCACAGAAGAACCAAAGGAAATGGAGTAGGCTAACAGGTGGGACAAGACAGGGAACTTGTATCCCTAGGGGGTGAAACAGTGAAAGCTGCTGAATCATCCAGTCAAGATCTTTTCCTTCTGGCAGGGTCTGTCTCTGGTCTACCTTTCTTCCTGGGCATAAGGTGGAGAGAAAGCCAAAGAGAGAGCCAGAATATCACAGAGGCGTTCACAGTTTCATACCACTGATACTACCTTCTTGGCCTCTCTCAGCTTGACCAGAACTTTATCCTGGGTGCAGCTGCCAGAAGAGACCAGGCAAAGATTCCAAGGTGCTGCTGCCATGTGGTCCTGGTGACTAAGCTGTTCCCGGGAGAAAGAGGCCATGTTGAGTGACAGCGTGTGGCGGGGGCACAGGCAGCATAGCCATGCTTACTCATTTGCCTGTGACACCTGAACCTAAGCTTTGCCTTTACCGCAGTGAGTAAGGTGCCACAGGCAAATGTGTCACCTCCTCTCTCCTCCCGGGCCCTGTCCAAGTCTAGCTGTGTGGTTGCCACCTCTGTGAAGCTGTCTGGCTTCTCAGCGCTGATGCTTCCACTCCGTGTTGCTGTGCCAGGCAGCGGTAAACAGGAATGCTCACCAGTGAGTCCCTTCTTTCTATCTGTAGTCAAGCTGCAGGTAACATGTTAGAATTCTAATCGAGAACCTGTGGAACTGTTTTAAAAAAAATTCCCTTAAGCCAATTTTTTTCAATGTCAAGTAAAATTTGCGATGAGCCTCTGGCTTATCCTCCGCTGAGAACTCCAGTTCTAATGATGGATGGGGTTACCGCTTCTTAAACACTCCCGGCTCCCCTTAATTGACTGAATTTTGGCTCTGTTCCTAGAATCAGCTCCTTGGTGGCCTCTGACCATGTAGACCGTTCAATGTAGTGGAAGGAAGGTGGTGATTTTGCCCGACTTTGAGCGACATCAGCTCTTTGTTGCTGGCTTAGTTCCAGCCCGAGCAATCTCCATTTCCAGTACTTGGATAACATGGCCCTTCCCTCCTAATTCTTCCCTTGAACATCAAAGACTCACCTCACACTCTTCCAAAAACCTGGGCTCACCTCTTCTCCCTTCAGTGCGGTGCCTCTCTGTCACCCGTGGTGTCTCGGCTCCTCTATGGACTGTTTGGTGCCAAGACAAAAGGAGAGATGTGGGCGGAAGAATGCACCATCAGAAAAAAACAGAGACACAGGAGGAAGAGAGAAAGACAGACCGAGCACAAGACAAGGAGAAAGGGGAGTTAGTTTTCTCATCACCGTGACAGAACACGTACGTGGCCGAAGAGCCTGAAGGAGGAAGTGTTTATTTTGGGTTCATCATCTCAGATGTCTCAGCCTGAGATCCTGGACTCTGCTGAGGGTGGGCCAGTGGTGAGGCAGAGCACCATGCCTGACAGCAGGACAGGAAACAGAGTATGAGACAGGAAGGAGCCGGGAACAGGTGCCTCTTCTAGGCCACATGCTCCATAACCTCCTCAAAT